>NC_057807.1:59885562-60235380 GCF_018294505.1 Triticum aestivum
CCTCCCACTCGGGGGCTTAGCTGCAGTCCAGTACTCGCCTAAGTGTTTGAAAATCCTACTAAGTGGAGAGCAATCCTCCCACTCGGGGGCTTAGTTGCAGTCCAGTACTAGCCTAAGTACGAAATTCATTCCGATCCGCAAGGACGACGAGGTGCAGGTCGACTGCTACCTTCTCCTTCAGAACTCTGGCACAAATACAATGTGCACTCTGCAAGGATGACGAGGTGTAGGTCGACTGCTACCTTCTCCTTCAGAACTCCGGCACAAATACAATGTGCGCTCTGCAAGGACGACCAGGTGCAGGTCGACTGCTTCCTTCTCCTTCAGAACTCCGCCACAAATACAATGTGCGCTCCATCCCGATCCGCAAGGACGCAGGCCGACTGCAATCTGTGCTCCATTCCTACCTGCAAGAGTGCATCACAAGCACTAAAATATATTCCGAGTGAAGAACAATCTTCGCTCAAAGACAAATGCAAACATATTCAACGGCAAAGCCAAGTTCAGATAGCATCCTATGGATCCAGAAGTGCTCAGGCATCGAGCCTGTTAAAGTTTATCGGTTACAAAAACCACTCGGCATTCCGAGGCAAATTTAAGGCATCAAGCATAGAAGTTTTTTACTCCTCCGGTGGAGGACTGGAAGGAGCGACGAACTGGTCCAGGTCGATTCCATCTGCAATCCGAGTGGCGGTGGCAATGAAGGTCTCCATGAAAGATTAGAAGTCATGCTTCTTGGTATTGGCCACTCCGAGCGACGCCAGCTTGTCCTCTCGCGCATCCTTGCAGTAAACACGGACCAGAGACAGAGCAACATCAGCACCACACCTGGTAGAGGACTTCTTCCATTCTTGCACTCGACCTGAAACTTCATTCAGTCGAGTCATCAGAGACTCGAGGTCATTTTGAAGCATCTCTCTCGGCCAGAGTGTTGTATCGATCCGCGACGCCGCAACCTTCAATCGAGCAAGATAGTCGACCACACCAGCAACACGAGATTCTAGTCGGAGAGCGTTCATGGCAGTTTCATCCTTCACAGGAGAGTTGATGGGATCCAAACCTGTCTCCACTCGACTGGTCTCCTCTTCGAAGTTTTGGCAGAATTCTGTATACATAAGTCAAAGATAAACCAACAGTTCTACGACGAGTCGATGATAACAAGTCAGTCGGATGGGAGAGATTACCTTCAAGCATGATGAACAACTTCTTGGCGAGCCCTCCCAGATAAGCCTCCAGATCATTCTTCTTCCCCACTAGCTCACTAGCCTTGTCACTCAGAGCAATCGTGTCATTCTTCAGTCGGCTGACTTCCTTGTTGGCCGCATCGAGAGCAGCTTTCAGGTTGGCATTCTCTTCTTCAAGTTTACCGACTGAAGCCAGCTTCTCTTCCGCAAGCTTCGTTTTGTCCAGAGCCACCTTCTGCGTCTCGGCAAGTTCCTGGTCCTTCTTCTTCAGAGCCTCCTTCGCTTTATCTGCAAAATGACAATGAGATCGGAATCAAGAATGGACAGAAGGATAAGAACAGTCGTCAAGTTCTCACCAATCATACCTTTCGCTTCGTCCTTTGCCTTCTGGAAGTTCTCTTGAACAAGCTCCAAGTCAAGGTCAAGCTGGATATGTTTGTTTTCCAATTCAGTATAGCGAGCCACAAGCTCGCAAGATTTCTGCGAAAGAGTCAGTCGACAGATATCAAAGAGAGGTTACTTCCGAGTAACTAAGAGAAAAACCGTAGCATTTCTAAGACTACAGTCGAATCAAAATATTCAACAGTAGCCTCGGGGACTACACCCAGTGGGTGCACTCAGCGTGCCCCCACTAGCTTTATCGACTTGATCCGATCAGTCGACCGAAAGGAACAAAGAGATCTCATCATGATCTACAAAAAAAGGATCTTCAGACTACAGTCGACTGCCAGCAGTCCACCGTAGTCTCGGGGACTACACCCAGTGGGTGCACTCAGCATGCCCCCACCAGTTCCAAGATTCCATTCAACATGGTCCGACCAGACCGACTGCCGAAGTTGGAATGAGGAAATTCAAAATACAAAGACTATGGTCGACTGCCAGCAGTCGACCATAGTCTCGGGGACTACACCCAGTGGGTGCACTCAGCGTGCCCCCACCAGTTCAAAAAGTTCAAAAAAAATCAATCGACGCACCCAGTGGGTGTACAGATTCAAAGATCTTCGGAAAGGAAATCTTCAGATAGCATATCCTAACAGAACAAGCGGTGACCAACTAACTTGGACATTGCTCTGGAGGGCTGAGCTAGGATCATAAGCCACTTGGCTGGCTTCCCGGATCACCTTTACCTGCTCCATCATGATCCCCGCCTGGCGTATAGCCTCCTTAGCAGCACCCGCTTGGTCCTCTGGGACATGGTGCGTGGCGAAAAGGGAGGGCGGATCAGCAGTCGACGATGAAGGCCGGGCGCTCGTCAGCGGCACAGCGAAGGACACAGAATGCCGAGTGACTTCACCGCCTTCTTGAACCAATGCCTCAGGCCTCGGTGCAGTCTGAATGGTCTTGCCAGCCGGCACCTTCTTGTTCTTCCTCCCCTCAGTGGCACCTCGTCGTCATCATCAGGGAGATCAATGATGTGAGGAGGAGCTGCAGGATAAATCCAGAGTTAGAAACGAAAATCCAATCGACTAGGAGTGAAACTACAGAGAGCGTACCAGGATTGGAGGTGACAGTGTCTTCCATCTCTTGGTCTTCGTTCTTAGTGGAGGTCTCGGAGGTAGCAGCACTGCAGATTTCAGAAACCAGTCGGTTAACCAATGAGTCGACCAAGAGTCTACCCATGCTAAACGAGGAAACGCGAGTTCTGCTATTACCCGGAAATCGTGGGAATGGCCATCTTCATCTTTGGCAGGGCCTTCGACGGCTTCAACGACGCTGCTCGGGGATGCTTCGGAGCTTTTTCAAATGGAGCAGGGGAGGACGTCCGAGGGCGCTTCGTCGACTGTTCCCACAGGCACAGTTGCTTTGCCACGCTCGACCGAGGGATCGTGGGTGAGCTTGGATCGCCTTTCTGTGCAAGAAGGGTCGACTTCCTCCTCCTCTTCCTCCTCATGTTCCTCCTCCTCTCCACCAAAGCCGTCGTCATCTTCGTCCCCCTCATCGTCAGATTGCCACTCCTCCTGGCTTTCGCCTCCGCTCGCCTCCTCCTCCTCGACCTGTTCCTGCGCCTCGTTGGGCATTGAGTACATCTCAGTAGTGACCTAGAAGACAACAAACAAAGCAAAAGTCAGTCGACTGAACTCTAACAAAATGGAATGAAGAAAGCAGGATCACAGTCATAGAAACAGAATTGGACCTTGTTAGGCTCGTATGATTGGTCGAGTGGAGGAATCCTCCTGGCTCCTCGGGGGTTGTCTTTATTCCCTGTGATGGCAGTCATGCACCTCTCCAGCGTGGCATCCTCGACCTCCTCCGGGTGGACCCGAGTGGTGTCTTCAGTGCCACAATACATCCACATCGGATGGTCTCGGTATTGAAGAGGCTGGATGCGTCGTCGAAGGAAGACCTCCAGGAGATCCATGCCGGTCACCCCGTCACGGATAAGCTGAACTACACGCTCGACCAACACTTTAACCTGCGCTTTCTCTTCCCAGATCACCTTCAAAGAAGAAGGCTTCCCCACTCAGTCCATAGAAAAAGGAGGGAGTCCAGTCGACTGCCCTGGCGTCGGCTGGTCTTTGCAGTAAAACTAGGTCGACTGCCATCCATGAACCGAGTCGGGAAGGACCATGGCCGGAAAGGCGCTTTTTCCCCTCATCTGAACTCCGAGGGCCCCGCACATCTGAATCACTTGGGTTCTCTCATCACTCGGATTGGCCTTTTTCACCGTCTGTGAGGGACAGGTGAAAATGTGCTTGAAAAGACCCCAATGAGGCCGACAACCCAGGAAGTTCTCGCACAACGACACGAAAGCAGCAAGATACACGATAGAGTTGGGTGTGAAATGGTGGAGTTGTGCCCCAAAGTACTTCAGAAATCCCCGACAGAAAGGATGAGGAGGCAAAGAAAATCAACGGTCGACGTGGGTGGCCAAGAGGACACACTCACCCTCCTGAGGCTGCGGCTCCCACTCGTTCCCCGGAAGCCTCGCTGATCCATGGGGGATCGGTCCTTCATCGGCCAGGTCGTCAAGGTCTTTCTAATGGATCATCGAGCGGATCCAGTCGCCCTGGATCCAGCCCCGCGGCACGCCAGGCCTTGACGAAGATCCGCCCCGACTGGTCGCCCTTCCCTTCGCCTTCGTCGTTGCCTTCTTTGCCCGCTCCAAAGCCGATGTCTTCTACTTCACCATCGTCGCCCGCGAAGCGTGCTCGAAGAAGCGGCGCTAGGGCGGAAGCAAGCGCGGCGGATGAATCTGGAGAAGAGGGAAGGAAATGAGGATACACTGTTCAAAAACCCCCGTCCGACGCATTATATGAGGTCGCTTCCGAGTGACTGGCCTGTAGGCCCGGGTGATCCTGTCAAATCCCACAACAGTCGCGCGCGCGATACGTGGCGAAAAAGGTGGAGCGGAAATTGAGGCATCCCTGCCTTATCCCGTCCGATTGCTGCGGCCTCCTCCGCCCCGCGTGCTTCCCAAAAATGCGGATCCCGCTAAATCCGCAACAACTTGTCAGACTGGAGATCTCCTCCGCTCCTTCGTTCGGAGTTCTCCAAGTACAGAAAGTTCACTCGACAAATACAAAGAATGGATCAAGGCGACTGAAAAGGAAGTTGGTGCCGTCACCTAAGTTCGTTGATCCAGAACAGGACATATTCATAGCACGAAAGATGAATCGGAGGAGTTCTCAATTCCTTTTCCACTCAATCCTCGATCCATTCGGGGGCTAATGATGAAGCCATGTACCTAGGGTAGGGTCATGGACCTGTCCAAGACACCCTACCCAAGGACATCTCTAGACGAAATCACCTTTCAGTCGACCTGGAAAGGTTCCACTCGACGGACTCGAAGATACTCGACCACGAAGCCAAGCACTCGACCAACAGGAAACCTAAAGTCACTCTGCATGTAACGGTCTGTCATTAAGTAGCCTTTATGGTCTTCATAGCACTTTATGTGGGCGTTACCAGTAACCCCCTGTCTTAATGTACTTTAAACCCTGCATAACTGAGGGCTGGAGGGGTCTGGCGAACTCTATATAAGCCACCCCCCTCCTCAGTGTAAAGGGTTCGCACCCCTGTAACTCATACGCATATAATCCAGTCGACCGCCTCCGGGCTCCGAGATGTAGGGCTGTCACTTCCTCCGAGAAGGGCCTGAACTCGTAAAACTCTTGCGTATACAACTACTCCATAGCTAGGATCTTGCCTCTCCATTAGTACCCCCCTACACTACTGTCAGACTTAGAACCACGATAGGAGGGGCGCGCAGCCCTGCCCTAGCCGCCTCTCCTCTTCTCCACTAAGGCCCACTATGGACCATTAAGCCCCGGGGGGGGTTCCGATAACCCCTCGGTACTCCGGTAAAATCCCGATTTCACCCGGAGCACTTCCGTTATCCAAATATAGGCTTCCAGTATATCAATCTTTATGTCTCTACCATTTCGAGACTCCTCATCATGTCCATGATCACATCCGGTACTCCAAACAATCTTTGGTACATCAAAACTCATAAACT
The DNA here is from genome assembly GCF_018294505.1 of Triticum aestivum. Lineage (NCBI taxonomy): Eukaryota > Viridiplantae > Streptophyta > Magnoliopsida > Poales > Poaceae > Triticum > Triticum aestivum. The sequence continues at coordinate 59,891,203 of NC_057807.1, forward strand.
CATAATATAACCGTTATCAAAACTTTAAGCGTGCAGACCCTACGGGTTCGAGAACTATGTAAACATGACCAAGACACGTCTCCGGTCAATAACCAATAGCGGAACCTGGATGCTCATATTGGCTCCTACATATTCTATGAAGATCTTTATCGGTCAAACTGCATAACAACATATGTTGTTCCCTTTGTCATCGGTATGTTACTTGACCGAGATTCGATCGTCGGTATCTCAATACCTAGTTTAATCTCATTACCGGCAAGTCTCTTTACTCACTACGTAATGCATCATCCTGTAACTAACTCATTAGCTACATTGCTTGCAAGGCTTATAGTGATGTGCATTATCGAGAGGGCCCAGAGATACCTCTCCGACAATCGGAGTGACAAATCCTAATCTCGAAATACGTCAACTCAACAAGTACCTTTGGAGACACCTGTAGAGCACCTTTATAATCACCTAGTTACATTGTGACATTTGGTAACACACAAAGTGTTCCTCCGGTAAACGGGAGTTACATAATCTCATAGTCATAGGAACATGTATAAGTCATGAAGAAAGCAAATAGCAACATACTAAACGATCAAGTGCTAAGCTAACGGAATGGGTCAAGTCAATCACATCATTCTCCTAATGATGTGATCCCATTAATCAAATGACAACTCATGTCTATGGTTAGGAAACTTAACCATCTTTGATTCACGAGCTAGTCAAGTAGAGGCATACTAGTGACACTTTGTTTGTCTATGTATTCACACATGTATTATGTTTCCGGGTAATACAATTCTAGCATGAATAATAAACATTTATCATGATATAAGGAAATAAATAATAACTTTATTATTGTCTCTAGGGCATATTTCCTTCAACAGCAACCAGGATTTCATAATCGAATTACATCAGATAGCTTCGGCACTCAATTCTGCCATTACACAACAGCACCAAGTTTCACATGCAACATCAAAAACCTTTCGAAAGTAGCATCCTACACCGTAAATAGACAGATGAATCTCATCTGGGAAACTGTAGAAGCGGAAGGCAAATGTTGAACCTTCAGTGATGTTGAATGTCCTTGCAACTTTAGGCCAGTGGCTATGGATAATTGCCCGCCCAACCTTCGTCATCTTCAGCAAGACTTCAATATTGTACCGTGGGTGTTGAATGAATACCTTCCTCGCCTCTTGACCATCCAGGTGGTTTGAGAGGTAATCATCGGTGAACTACTTTGAAAAGTACTGAAAACAAAGATACGCAAACAGGGTAAAAGAGTTAGTACCATCCTATAGTTGACTGATGGCGCAAGGGGTAAAAACAAGGTAAAAGAGTTAGTACCACCCTATAGTTGACTGATGTGTTCTTCATTGTGCAAACAAATATCTTGTTGTTATTCTTCGCAAGTTTCTTAATCCTAACAATCTTTCTGAGTTTCTTAACCGACTGATATTCATGGACATCTCATTTCCCCATATACAAAATGGGTCGAACAGTGGGTCTAAGCCTCTGATAGCAGGACCTATATGTGCAAGATCAAATTGTAAGAAACCTAAATATTGGAATGATTTCTGCAACTACACAATAATGTGCTATTAGCCAAAGGACCATGCTTGAACAAACCTCGATCGTAAACCGCAATGTCTCCCATTGTTTCCCTACAACACACATAAGGAAGATCTTGATCAGGTTAACTGAGTGTTTTCATACTATCAGTAGAATATGTATTGAGTACAGCCAAATTCGATTTATTTCACATGCGTAAGAATACAAAATTGTACCCATAGCAAATGAAAATCAAATTGCAGAACTGAACCAAATAGTTAAATGGACATCAGACCAAATGAACCAAAATAGTTGACTAAGCATGACATTTGCAGAATAGAAACATGTACTAGAAGATAAGACAGTTAACAAAACAAAGAATGCTTGAGAACACTACTACGAAATATAGCAATTGTTGGACCAAACTGTTAACTGAACATTACATTTCGGAGGACCAAACTGTAAACTGAACATCAAATTGCATATTAACATTATAGAGGACAAATCACTAGAAGGCATTGGCAGTGGCCTCGAGAAAACAACACAAACTGTATTTTAAAGTAGACAACCGCGTGGCGGTGTCGATGGTGGCCTCGAAGACGAGGTGCTCCTCCAAGATCTGGCGGTCGGCACGCATGGCAGCCGCTAGAAAAATTCACTCGGTGCCGCGAGAAACTGGCGCGCAAGTGTGGTTCAAGCTGGGGCGGTAGATATAGACGACGAAGTCTCCTGCTAAGCCAGACAAGACGGTGTGCCAATATATTTTATATCGCATCCCACACGATTCCTTTGTCTATCTCTATCATATCTCACTTTTGCAAGTGACTGTGAAGGGAGTGACAACCCCTTTATCGCGTTGGTTGCAAGTTCTTGATTGTTTGTGCAGGTATTCAGTGACTTGTGCGTTGTCTCCTACTGGATTGATACCTTGGTTCTCAAAACTGAGGGAAATACTTACGCTACTTTGCTACATCACCCTTTCCTCTTCAAGGGAAAACTAATGCAAGCTCAAGAGGTAGCACAAATCACTCGGATCTGCCATTTTCTGGTACTCATGCATCTCTACGGCTGCAATCTATTCATCTGCAATCTTGCAACCCTTCTAAAGGCACTCTTCTGCTCTCTGTCTATTTCCTGTGACCGTGATCACACCTATGGACCGGGCATCTTCAACTTGAGATATATGTAACACGGTTGAGCCATGAAATGAGCATATGCAGGCCTGCCCAGAATGGCATGATAAGCACTTTGGAAATCTACCACCTCAAATGTCAATTTTTCTTTGCGGTAATGCTTGGAATCACCGAAAACCACATCAAGAGTAATCTGCCCGAGTGACTTTGCCTTTTTCGCAGGAATGAGGTCGTGGAACTACATGTTGCTCTCACTGAGCTTAGACATCAGAATTCCCATCCCATCCAGGGTCTCAGCGTATAGAATGTTTAGCCCACTTGGTCAGTCAGGTTCCCCCAACAACTGGGTCGACCACCAGCGCTTGTCGCCCAGGGGTAACAACGTGCACTAGGTGATCTGACTGGTTGAATGTAATGGGTGTCTCCGACCACTTCAAATACATCGTAGTTGCCGGAGCAACTATATTCACTTCTTTGTTAATGACTTTCAGTCGACTTTTGCTTTCTACATCAGCGAAAATCATCAAGGTAGCATTGACCTGAGGGTAACCATCCTCTTCCTCTTTCTCATTTTCCTTATCAGATTCTTTCTCTCTGGACTGATTCTCTCGGAAGCTCTGAATCAAGATTTGGCACTGCCGAGTGGTATGCTTGGGTTGAATCAGTTTACCCTCCTCATCTTCTTTGTGTGTATGTAACACGGTAAATCCAGGACGTCCTGTCCTAACTGATCTTTCACCTTCTTGGGCTTCCACTGCGGTTTTGATTTTCCTTTGAACTTTCCACCTCCTGCATTCAGGACTGCAGCCTCTGCAGGACCTATAGGTTAGGCTTTACGCTTCTGCTTCCGACTGGAATTCCCAGCCCCGGGGTCATGGACGACTATTTTCCCCTTGCCGTTGCGAAATCGGTTTTCCTCTTCACCATTGGCGTACAAAGTGACTATCTCCATCATTCGGGTCGGAGTCATATCTCCGGACTGACCGAATTTAAGGGTAAGCTCTCTGTACCTGATGCCTTCTTTGAAGGCACAAACTGCATGGTGATCTGATAGATTTTCCACCGTATGATGAAGGGTGGTCCATCTCTGGATGAAGTCTCTCAAAGTTTTATTCGGCTTCTGGACACAATGCTGCAATTCAGTCATCCCAACAGGTCGTTTGCAAGTGCCCTCGAATGTATTGATGAACACTTGGGCCAAGTCATCCCAGCAGAAAATACTCCCAGGGGCTAACTGAGTCAACCATGCTCTGGCCGAACCCTCAAGCATCAGGGGGAGGTGTTTCATAGCTACATCATCATTGCCACCGCTGATCTGCACAGCCACTCAGTAGTCTTCTAGCCAGGTATCTGGTTTTGATTCTCCAGTGAACTTACTTACGCCTGCTGCCAACCTGAAGTTGGAAGGGATCTCAGCTGATCGGATGGCCATACTGAAACATTCGGGCCCAGAATAAAAGCTCTGTTTCCAGTCGGACGGTCTCTGCCTTGCCCTTCTCTGTTTGCTTGGCCTCTATCGACCAAACCCTGCATAATGAGTGACCTTGCATCGAATCCCGCTCTCTTGGGTCGATCAGGGCCCTCCGCTCATCACTATACGGGTGCCTATCATCATAACGTCGGGGCGCGTACGATCCACCCCTCGGAGGGGGCTTAAGCACTCGAAGGTGGTCATCGCGGGAAAATTGACGATCAAACTGCCTGTGGCCCCCCTCCAGGTACTGGTCCTAGCAGGGACCATGATCTTCCGACGCCGGGGCAACCTCAAACTATGCGCTGACTGAACTGTGTCTACAACCACTGATCTACTATGAATTCTGTTGCGCGACTGGGAAACATCAGAATTCTGTTCTCTAGTGGCCTTAAGCAATGCCCGGATCTGTTCTAAACCTCTACCAGCTTCTGAGCGTGACAGCTGAATTGACTCTGCTATGCGTGCTGCCACTGCAACATTTTGAATCGGAGTTCGATATACCTGAGTTTCAGTCGGAAACAACCGTCTGACCCGTTGACTGGATTTGGGAACCCGCTGACGAGCACGATCGTTGAGTGTGTTCTGCAGATTCTCCAAGTGTGTACGCTCAGCCAAAGTGGCCAAGCGCGCCGCCTCCAGGGCCCGAGCCTCGGCGGTCTCCCCAATGATAGGGGTCTGGAGCGCCTGAACATTGCATTGATGCAACTCTTCCTTCTGCTCCGTGGTGAGGGCCTCGGGGATGTACTCATCATGCCCTTGTGACGGGCCAGCGCCGCCATCACCGCCACCATTGCGACGAAATCCAGGCGGGTTGTGCTAGGAAGTGACCACGAGAACTTCTGCCGCTGAGTCATTACTCTCGCACTAGGAGAGGGAATCCGAGTGACCAGTCGGCAGATCGAACAGACCATAAAGAGATTCATCGGGCTTGATCGCGGCGACTTGGAGGGTCGTCGATTGGCAAGACACCGCATGCTTCACCCATCGCTGGAGCCGTGAACGGCCAGACCGCTTGCAACGGCAAACAGCGGGGAGCGATGATGCATCCAAGGCCGACCAATAGTGGGTCAGCGGCTGTCGAAGAAGAACGCCGCAAGCACTCGCATGGAAGTGCGTTGCCCCACGAACAGGGAGGGCCTCGACGCCGAGGGGAGCTTCTTGAAGCCAAACGGAGTCATCGGCGATGAAAACGAGTGCGCCGAGATGGATCTCGCGACCCAACGCCAAACCACCGCCGGAAACCATGTTGTCGGAGAATAAAGTCTGCAACCTCACCGGAAGTTGCTTAGACGCCTGCCCCAAGGTGGGCACCAACTGTCGTGGGAGTAAGTCTGACAATAAGAATAGGGGGTACATAGGAGGAGGCAAGGTCCTAGCTACGGTGAGGTTGTACACGCAAGTTTTACGAGTTTAGGCCCCTCTCGAAGGAGGTAAAAGCCCTACGTCTCGGTGCCCTGAGGCTGTGTCGACTGGATTATGCGTGAATGTTACAAGGGGTGTGAACCGTTGTGCCAGAGGAGGAGGGTGGCTTATATAGAGTGCGCCAGGACCCTCTCAGACCTCCGGTACACAGGGTTCAATGTGGGTTAAGATGGGGCGTTACTGGTAACGCCAGCCATAAATGATCTTTAATTAAGACTACAGGGTGAACACCTGACCGTTGCCATCCTGGGTGACTTTAGATCTTACGTACTCCGAGTGGTTCTCCATATGGTCGAGTGACTACGTTGTGGTCGAGTGGAATTAGGGTATCCGAGTGGAGTTGCCTTGTCGAGTGGACTGCACTTCAGGGTAACTTCAGTCGGTACTTTTCGTTGGTCCTTGAATGTCTTTGACTGTAGGTCAATGTCCTCGGGCGGGGTGTCTAGGTCAGGCCTAAGACCCTACCCTAGATACATGTCCTCGTCACTTTGGTCCTGCTTCCACGAGAAGGTTGGTGGACAGTGGTGCAACACCAACTTCCCAGACCTGCTTGCGGAGATCCACGCCTCCGCCCCTCGCCACAACCATATTAGATGGCTCTGTGTTGGGGTCCTCGCATAGATGCTTAGGACCAACCGTAACAAGCTTGTTCTTTAGAAAGTGCCTCTCCGACGTGTGACTAACGTGATCTTCAAAATGTGTAGTTACTTGCAGCTCTGGCGGCCGCTTAGCCGCCCCCAGGATCGAGACGCCATCAACACCCTCCTCGCCGATCTTCGCCCGATGGCCTTCCGCGTGATGCCCCCGCTGTCGCCCCCTCCTCCGGAGCCCGATTAGTCATGCTGCTCGGGTTGCTGTGTGTGAGTGTGTTGTTTTGTTTTCAGGGCTTGTTGAGTTGTGCCCTCAGCATTAACCCTATTTGCAACTATGTGTGCTTGTGAGGCTTGTGTGTGTGTGTATGTGTTTTTGGAACCTTGTTCGATGTTTGGCTTGGGAGGTTTGCTTTATCTATAAAGCGGGGCGAAAACCTTTTTTGGTAAAGTTCAAATGCTCGGCTAAACTTTGAGCACATGCAACACTCCTTAGTGTGTGGATCATATGATCAAAACATAGAGTGTAAAAAAAGAAAGCAGGACTATGGCATAGGGTTTGAGTCATCTATTTGATTCAATTTTTATTTCTACAACGGGAGTTGATTTATGGTTTCATGAATTTTGACGAGTGTCAATATATTCTATCCAAAATCATGAACATTTTTTTTGTTAATTCCGTACGCGGGTCACGCTAATATTCATCCCATCTTGATCACTAGTAGAAAAACACCTAATAGTCCCGGCTCGTGAGGGCCTTTAGTCCCGGTTCATGAACCGGGACTAATGGGTCGTTACTAATACCTCCACCCATTAGTCCCGGTTCAAACAAGAACCGGGACTAATGTGCCTCCACGTGGCTCTGTGCGCCCAGCCCAGTCAGGGGGCCTTTGGTCCCGGTTGGTGGCACCAACCGGGACCAAAAGTCCATGTTTTTTTTTGGAAAGTGGCTGCTTTAGGGGTTTTGGGGGTTATTTTTAGGTTGTTATATTAGCTAGCTAATAGAGAGAAGTGTCCTCTCTTATATCTTCGTCATTGGTTTACCAACGCTGGTGCTATATATGTTCATTTTACCCGCTGATATAATAACTCATGCATGCTCGCATACGTCAGCATATATAATAACAAGTACTCGTCCTATACTAATCATGCATCATCATACAACTTCTACTCGTTATTAATAATAAGTCATACGATCATCATCCTCATAGTCATCGAACCCAACCCTACATAATTGTTCTTAACACATGATCATCAGTATCAGGTAGGACCTAAACACCCTTAAGGTAAAATAGCATAAAACAATATAGACCCTGACTCTCCATTATGAAGAATGGCGATCATCCTGTCTCCAATTTTTGCCCTTCGCTGAATGTTGCTTCCAAGAAGCTCCTTACGACTGTCCATACATTTTTTCCATTCTTTGATTGTTATGTCTCCACTTCTTTTAGAAACCCGGTATGGACAGTTGAGATTCGTAGGACGACCTGGTTGTATGTTCAAAACATGAAGGCTACCGTGTGTATACATCAGATGAGGCACACAATCATTCGGGATTATCTGTTGAAAAACATAGTAATAACTTCGTAGTTAGCAATGATATGATGTACTAGTTTTAGAAGTGTGCAAAAAGATGCACGGATGTTGTAATAGTAAAAAATCTTACCAGGGTATCTCCATGGTAGTTACCGTAGTTCAACACGTGCACTAGTGGCACGTATTGACCATAATGTTGAGGAGTTCGATTGTAGACATTGTAATTCTCAAGATCAGTACAAAATGCGACCAGATGATTTTTCTCCTGATAAGTTAGTTCGGAGCCTTCGGTGTAGTAGGTTCTGTCTACCATCTTCCGCACATTCTTTGAAGAATGAAAATAAGCTGTCAATGGAGAATAAGTTGTCAACTATTTTGAAATAAACAATATAAATTACTTAATAACTATGTTAAGCTCACATGGGGGAAGAATTGGAGGTGTATCCACAAGGACGAAAATCGTAGGTCTCTCTTGCTCGATTGTAGGATCACCAAGATCCATGGTAACAAGCATACCCTCATCAAAACCATACATCTTGCAAAGTGCTTCCCAATTTTTGCAACCAAAATGGGTTACACTCTGAGCATTGTACAGCTTTACTTGAAAATCCACACCATGATGGGTACTTAGGATAATTTTTTTGGTTTCGAAACTTTCATGGTCTTCAAAACCCATCCTCTCCAAGACATAGCGTCTTGCAAAGCATGGGATAAGCTAGTCGAATTGGAAAAGATGAAAAATATTGTCATGATTAAAATAGTTGAAGTCATGAGTAATTACGAAAAAAACTATTATCGTCGGTTGCGTACCGTATGAACATCGAAGGTCTCCTCGAGCTTAATGCTGAAGCGACGATCTTCGTCCAGCACAATGAACCTGTCGCAGATACCTCGGTCGTCGTGGCACCAGTCGCACTCCCCCGGGCGGTTTTCGTCGTCCGATGAGTACGACATTTCCGGCCTACGTTCATAATTCAAATATTAAACTAGATCATTATTATTAATCACGGGTTGACTATCGATGATCGATGTACGTAGCTCCTCCTTTCATTCCCGAATGCATTATTATATCAAATTGTCTAGCACACGGGAATGAAGGAGAACTTATCCAATATGAGCATTCAATAAGCAAAACCAAATCATAAAATAAAGTATAGTATTCAAATTAGCATGCATTCAATAATTATAAGCAAAAGTACATCATCTCTTGGTGTTCGTACATCGTCGAATATTATCACTAATACAACTAGAACCGTAGCGCCCGACGGGTATCGACGCGGGCGGTGGACACCCAAAGATAAGGAACCATCACAGGATCATAGCTCCAGTGAGATCCCTGAATAACCTGGCAGGTATTGTCGAATCTGCCCTCCAATGCAACCATGTAGCGACGGACGTGCTCGTCCTCCTCGCTAACACGGTGACGTACCACCTCCGCGGTGTCCGGATGCCTCACCACCGTCACTGGCCCACGCGACCGCCACCAAACAAGGATGGGGTCAACAACGGGCTGCCTCCTCACCAACCTACGGCCCCTGGAAGGTAGCACCTTCCAATACCAGCCCGGCGGAGCCCAGTCCCGAACATGGCCCTGATCAAGCAGGCCTCCACCGCCGAGTCGACGACGACGAGGATGTGGGATAGGCATCGCCGACGTCGATGCGGCAACTACTTCTATATATAGTTAAATAAAAGTAGTTTTATTAATTAAATCAACTATCTAGTTCAACTACTAAGCACTTACTATAAATAAATAAGTAATACTTACTAAAAACAAACTACTTCTATATATAGTAAAATAAATTAGTTTATTAAATCAACTAGCTAGTTCAACTATATATAAACTACTTCTTATTTTTTTCCTTTTTCTAAATACTATGAACAAAAAAATCATTAAAATTCTATGAACAAAATTAATTACTAGACATCTAATCTAACAAAAAAAATCTAATCTAACAAAAAAAATCTATGAACTACATATCAAAATTACTACACATCTAATCTAACAAAAAAAATATAATTAATCTAACAAAAAAATCTAACATAATATAAACAAATTAATTACTACACATCTAATTTAACAAAAAAAAATCTAATCTAACAAAAAATCTATGAACTACATATCTAAATTACTACACACATCTAATCTAACAAAAAATCTAATTAATCTAACAAAAAAATCTAACATAATATAAACAAATTAATTACTACAAATCTAATCTAACAAAAAAATCTATGAACTACATATCTAAATTACTACACACATCTAATCTAACAAAAAAATCTAATTAATCTAACAAAAAAATCTAACATAATATAAACAAATTAATTACTACAAATCTAATCTAACAAAAAAATCTATGAACTACATATCTAAATTACTACACACATCTAATCTAACAAAAAAATCTAATTAATCTAACAAAAAAATGTAACATAATATAAACAAATTAATTACTACACATCTAATATAACAAAAAAATCTAATCTAACAAAAAAATCTATGAACTACATATCTAAATTACTACACATCTAACCTAACAAAAAAATCTAATTAAATCTAACAAAAAAATCTAATTAAATCTAAATTACGGCCGGCGACGGCGACGGCGAGGTGCTCACGTACGGCCGGCGACAGCGACGGCGAAGGCGACGGCGAGGTGCGGAGCGGGGCGGCGACGGCGTCGAGGCGGCGCGGGCCGGGGCGGCGACGTCGATCGGGGCGGCGCGAGCGGGCTGGGCGGGGCACGCGGGCGGCGACGGCGCGGGGCGGCGACGGCGTCGGGGCGTGGCGGGGCGGGGCGGCGACGGCGAGGTGGCGGCAAAGACGCGCGGCGACGGGAGTGGAGCAGGAGAGATCGAAGTCGCGCTAAGTGTTGTATATATAGCAGAAGCTTTGGTCCCGGTTGGTGGCACCAACCGGGACCAATGCCCCCCTTTAGTCCCGGCTGGTGCCACCAACCGGGACCAAAGGCCTCTTTTCAGCAGCCCAAAGGGCGGGAAATGAAGGCCTTTGGTCCCGGTTGGTGGAACCAACCGGGACTAAAGGGGGGGCATTGGTCCCGGTTGGTGCCACCAACCGGGACTAAAGGGCATGTGCTGCCCGCGTCGCGGCACGAAAGTTTAGTCCCACCTCGCTAGCTGAGGGAGCTCGAGAGTGGTTTATAAGCCCCAGTCCCGATGCCCTCTCGAGCTCCTCTCAAATGCAGGCTTACGGGCCTAAACGCACTATATGTGCCTGTGGGCCTATTGGGCCTATTGCGGGCCTGAATCCTGGCCCATTGTTGGGTTTCTAGTCGTATTCAGGCTGTGGTAGCCCTTTAGGTGGCACTTTTTTTATTTTTTTTATTTTATTTTGATTCTTCCTGCGGCTGTTTTTTTAGTCCCACCTCGCCAAGCGAGAGGCACTCGCAGCTGTTTATAAGCCCTGAGTGCAGAGACAATGACGAAGAGGCCCAATGCTCCTGCACGTTGGTTAGCTTCAAGCCTTGAGAAATACGATAGACTGCACAGAGCTATGTGCAGTGCAGTTGACACTATACCGAAAGGCTTGAAGCAAATTAACAAGCATTGCGCCTCTTTTTTATTTTTAATGACTTATTATAACTGAGAAATAAAAAGAAATAAATTGAAGCAAAAAATAGTTGTGATTAACTGTACTAAAAAAGGAGCATAGATGCTTATTTTTAATGACTTATTACAACTCCGAAATAAAAAGAAAAGAAAATAGTTGTGATTAACTTTACTAAAATATGAGCATAGATGCTTATTTTTAATGACTTATTACAATTCAAAAATAAATAGAAGAAAAAATAGTTATGATTAACTTTACTAAAAAATGAGCATAGATGCTTATTTTTAATGACTTATTACAACTGAGAAATAAAAAGAAAAAAATAAATATAGCTGAAAAGAAAAAAAAACTATATAGAAAACTACTCAGAAATGAATTGAAGCAAAAAATAGTTGTGATTAACTGTACTAAAAAAGGAGCATATATGCTTATTTTTAATGACTTATTACAACTCAGAAATAAAAAGAAGAAAAAATAGTTGTGATTAACTTTACTAAAATATGAGCATAGATGCTTATTTAGTGACTTATTACAATTCAAAAATAAATAGAAGAAAAAATAGTTATGATTAATTTTACTAAAAAATGAGCATAGATGATTATTTTTAATGACTTATTACAACTCAGAAATAAAAAGAAAAAAAAAATACAGCAGAAAAGAAAAAAAACTATATAAAAAGCTACTCAGAAATGAGCATAGATGCGCTTATAGAGGAAATTCAAATTAAATTCATAACAAATTTCAAGAGAAATTTGTATGAATTTAGCCTAATAAGGCAGAGAGGAAGGGGCTTATAAACCGGTCTGATTCCCCTCCGGTTGGCGAGGTGGGACTAAACTTTGGCCGCAACGAGGACCAACCCTTTAGTCCCGATTGGTGGAATGGACCGGGACTAATGATCGTCCTTTGGTCCCGATTCAGGCAACCAACCGGGACCAATGGTGGTGGGCCAGGAGCGAGGGCCATTGGTCCCGGTTCATCCCACCAACCGGAACCAATAGGTCCAGACGAACCGGGACCAATGGCCCACGTGGCCCGCCCGGCCCCTGGGGCTCACGAACCGGGTCCAATGCCTCCATTGGTCCCGATTCTGGATTGAACCGGGACTAATGGGCTGGACCGGCCTGGCCCCTTTTCTACTAGTGATGGTAATATAGTTTCTTCATAAATTAATATAGTTTTTTCATAAATTAAAAATTGCATGCTTCTAACGAAGACCAGTTCTGTTTCCAGAGAACTATTTCCATAATTCTTAGTTATGGAGCTTCTAAATTGTAACAAAGATGCTTCTTTAGTCTGCACAACATGATAAAAATTAGATACAAATTGTATGTCAGTGAGATAAACAGGCATCCCTTTGTTCGTCACAATCTTAGTTTGCTTCAAGTTCAAATGTTATATGCTTCCATTAACAAACATGCACCCCAATATGAATTTTTGCTTCAAATATTGTAATTGTGTGCTTCTTTTATCATATAAGCATGTAATACCTTTTCTGATTTTATATTTTATTACAAATGAGTATTATTTATCTTCTCATAACTAGCACCATAAAGCTCTGTATGCTCTCTGGTATATATAATACTAGTGAATGGGCGCCTGAAGGGTGACTGGGCGGTGCCAGGTAGGACAACGCCCATCCAGCAGCCTTTTTTATCACCTTTACAATCGAGAGCACATTGATTTAAAAAAGACCGTTGCTTCACCGTTGCCACATCTGCGTATTTCACCTGATCAGTACTATAAATTCTATCTCTCTACAAGAACACTATAGTGACGCTGCAAGCTTGTCGCACTGCGCCAGCACAAAGGCCAGTATGTCCTGTCGAGATAAGAGCATCTCCAGCCGCGCCCCCAACAAGGCCTCCCAGGCGACTTTTCGGCCGCCGGCGCCAAAAAATCGGCCCAGTCGCGCCCCAGGGACCCATTTTTCGCCGGCTCGGGCCGAAATTGGCGCCGGCGGACCCAACCTGAACCCGGCGCACTAGGGGTCGCTCGGGAGCGCCGGGCGAATATTTTTTGGCGCGAAAGCACCGCGGGCCAGCCACGTTAGCGACTCGACTCTCTTCTCGCCGCTTCGTCGTCCTCATCGCCTCGTTTCCCGCGGCGAATCAATGCCAAAGCTGTGCACGCTGCCGCGCCGGTCAGCCTCCATTGATGCCTCACGGGCGGCCAGTGAAGTCCGGGTGACGCGCGTCCCCTCGCCCGCCACGCCTCCCGCCACGCATAACGCGCCGGCCAAGCCTACGGTGCGGCACCTCCGCCTATATAAGCCGAGAACCAGCGCACCGGAGATACGCACACACACTACACGGCCGACACACCCATTTCTCCCTCCTCCTCCTCTTGTCGTCTCCAGCTCATAAGGATGGCCGAGCGCTTACCGGGGGAGGGATGCAGCAGGGACGGCGGCGGCGGAGGCGGCGAAGGCGGCGACACTGTCGATGACGACGACGGCGACTACACGCGGTTCTACAGCCTCCTCGGCATGTAGAACTGCGAGGGCGGGCAACGGGCGACGGGGAGCGGCGAGGCAGACGGCGAGGAGCGGCGATGGAGACGGTGAGTGGTGGCCCCTAGTAGTTTTTCCTTTTTTTGTAAAATATGTTTAAGTTTGAACGAACTCGCCGAAGTTCGCAACGAATTTGCGTCGTGTTTGTGCCGTGTTTAAATTTTTCAAAATAACATGGGCGCCGCGACTGGAGACATCACGCCCCAGCGCGCGGGTTAGCGCTGGTGCGCCCCAGGGGCGATTTTTAGCCCCTCCTGGGGGGCCAACGGCTGGAGATGCTCTCATAGACGACTTATGTGTTCTACTGCTAGTCGTTGCAGATGACGGTCTGGTCCCGGCCATCATGTCTAGCACCAGGCACATGACCTGCACGCCATGGTCCTCGAACACGTAGTACCCGCAAGGTAGCTCCCAATCGCTGCCGTCCAGGTGGAGCGTCAGCGACGGCATCAGCACAGGCGTGGCACACCGCCCCCACCACTTTGAGAACGGTGTCGTCGCTGCCAGTGCAAGGCAGAGGTCCAGCTCAGTTCAACAGATAGTAGGCTGTACCTCCTCTTTGACAGCTGAGGAGGCTGGGAGCTCTAGTATTTATTACCTGCCTTACATGCCTACTCATAAATTTAAAACCAGCTTGGTTAAAACCTCATATAACTTTCAGAATAAAACATGGCGAAGCAGAGTTCTGATAACAAAAGCATGCAATGAACCAGGATTTTTGATAAATAAAATCAGGAGGCCATGTTATGCTCCAACATGAATTAATTGATGTGTTTCCTTCTCGGCACAATTAAATTAACGTGGCCATAGCTCATTGAGCGATACAATACAATACAATTATGTTGACACAAATAAGCAAGTTGAGAAATAAATTCATTTCCCATCAAAATGGCATGGATAAGCAGGACAGTTTTGCAGAGATGATTTTCTGAAATTAAAGACCTGTTTTGTAAAAGTGGACTCTTTTCTTTCTTAAAAATTAAAAGATAATCCAGAGGTGATGCAGCAAGAAATGTTTCTTTCCACACGTTTTGGAATAGAATCTTTTGTGTTTTCCATTCCTCACATGTATCGTATAGGTGAAGAGCCCAGAAAAGAGAAGCTACTATCTTAACATATTTGTTTGTTTGTTCTGAAATAAGGGGGGCAGTTGAGTTCCATTCAGTTCATTTCATCCACCTCCGCTCTCTCTGTCTAGGACCATCATTCCAGTTCAGGATGGACTTATAAATAGCTATAAACTGATTTCATGTGAAAGAACAATAAAGGAAATACAAACAATCTCATCAGCTAATGAATAAATCTGCACCTAATTAATGAAAAGAAGCAAAATAATTAAGCAGGAGATGAGATGGGGGCGTACTGTCTTTGGGGCCGCGTGGAAGTGGACGTAGAACTTTTGCATCCCTTTGAATGACCAGGTCGATGCAGCTCTCCCCAGACTCGCCGCTGCGGCCGCCGTTCTGCTGCACGAGTGGCAGCAGCGTACCCTGGACCTCCCCGAACAGGCGAACAGATCGCGCTATCCCGCTCCCGTAGCACGCCGCCAACGACCTCATCGAACCGGATCCGCGCTGCACCGGCCGGCCAACCCAGCATGGCGACGACACGCCACCGCTGGGCGCTGGCCGTCGCGGACGGAGAGAAGGGCCTGGGAGAGTGGAGGCGGCACGCATGGTGAGGCGGCGGCGCTCTCTGCAGCCACGCTCGTCCAGTTGAGCGGCAATGAGGATGAAGGGACGGAGCGCAGGGAGGAGGTGGAGTCCCGGGCGGGAGAAAGAGAGGGCACGAGCGCAGGGAGGGCGGCGACGGCGGCGGCGGCGGGACACTGGGAGGAAAATGAGAAAAGGGGAGACGGGGGGTGCGAGGGGATAGTTAGGGCGTGTTCTGAACTCCTCCCGCTCCAGGCTTCTCCAATTCCGCGAGCGAAGCCAGACCGAACGTCTGAGCTCCACGGAGTGGGCTTCGCGAAGCGCTGCGGGCGTCTAGTGCAAAATATTGAAGCAGCCTTTTGCCAGCTTCATGAACCGTAGAAGCGAGAAGTCCAGCGTATTTACAGCGAGGATGCCACCGCCAAGTCGTGAAAAACGATTCGCACAGTCGTGTGGCTCCTGTTCCCCGCAACAACCCGCCCGCACGCATCGGAATGGCTGGGAGAAGCTGCCAAGCAAGCCGAACGCATCAGAATAGCCAGGTGAAGTGAGAAGCTAGCTTAAGAAGTTGGATTTGTGAAGTTTTGAGAAGCTAGAGAGATTCATAACATGCCCTTAAGCCTGACTCGAAACGTTCGAATCGGAAGTTTCTCCCGAGCCGGGCCGAGGCGAGCGCTAGCGGGCGGGCTCTAGCACAAATGAAGAAAGATGGGAGAGGATGCGAGGTGATTAGTTGAGGTCTTTTTCGACTTTTCAGTAACCTTCTATCTAATCTTCTCTCTGATCTACACAACGATGCTTCGATTCGAGGTAAGCTCTACACGAAAAAAAGCACCTTAATACTACGGTTCCATTCAAGTGATCGGTTCGTAGTTTCGTCAGCCGTAAGTTCTTAATCTCGTGTTCTCATTTGGAGTGCACGAATTTTATCAGATTTGTCGCGCACGATCGATCATTTGAAATTTCCTTTGACCAGCAGACTAATCTCGCAGTTCCTCACAACCTTTGTGTTGTAAGTTTTTGGTTTTGACGATCGTAGCTTCATCTCTTTTTGAGCAGCAGTCTACTGTACGGACGCCGCCATGTCGAGCTCTTCTGTCCTCTGCTCAGAGTCCTCCTACTCGTCCCTCTCGACGCCAACTCCCCTTAATCTCCTTGCCAACGTCCTACTACACTAGAGTCGTTTCCGACGTCGCTCATCTGTCCTACTCTCTGTCGTCGTTCTACTGCACTGACGCTGCAATGGCATGCACACTGCTTTCTTGTGTCCTCTGCCTCCGTGCACACTGCAGTTCGTCGCGCCGCCGATGGGGTCGATCATCTTGGCCTCCTCTCTCTCGTCCTACTACACTGGAGTCGTTTACGGCATCGATCATCTCTGCCTCCTCTCTCGTCCACTGCACTGACGATACCATGGCGTGAGCACTGCATTCTCCTCCTCTGTCGACTGTCTTTGCGCGAGCACCGCAACTAGTTCGTCGACGGTGTCGCTCGCCATGCCGCCGACGGGGTCGCTCGTCGACGACTCCATGCTGGTCATGTCGGACACGACGCCACAGCCACTATCCACCGCAGTCGCCATGGTCCGGCGCACACTGCATTTCTTCTCCCCCTACCTCTGCTAGCTCTTAACCCTGTGTGCTAAGTACAAGTGCTAGCTCTTAATCATACCACGTGCGGGCAATCAAACACCGTGTTCATGTGCCGTTTGGACTAATGTGGGCAACCAAACAAAGTGCACTTGTGTATTACCTAATGCAGTGACCCTCGATGCAGGCAACCAAACAACTTGCAGATGACGCATTTGGGGCTATTTTTGCTCAACCAGGCTGGGTTAAGAAGTGTATGCAATACAACCACTGTTCAAAACTTGAACCAAACACGCCTTAGGTGGATCAGCCGAGAGGTTGCTCCTTGCGCGACTCTTAACGGGTTTTATATCTGATCGAACATTCACCTCCTCAATTGAGTGGAGGTGTACATGTAAGACCAATTACTAATGGCTTCATTTATAGTAGTAGGTGAACACAATTATATCACTATAATAAAAAAGACATATACAAGTGTAAGGAGTAGTAACACATAAGGGGGAGGTGAAGGAGCAACCCGGCAAGTAATATTGCTACCCAAATCCATGGAGGGTGCTCGAGTGGCTTCAGTCGCTAAGGTAGGCCTAGGAGACACCGGGAATAGTTGTTCTACATGAATGTCCTGTTACTTGCTGCCTTGCCGTTTTGCCTTTCGAGGTTCACTTGATCAACTCTCTTGCAATACACCCCTTCTGGACAAAAAATAGAAGGGCATTTTTGTCCTTCAAAATCAGATGAGATTGCTGGGCTTTTAGGCCTGACATATGCACCGAGCTCGATACGCGAGAGCCAAAGGTGGTGATTTTCATAATTTCCATATGCCTTTTTCCTCCTCTATTCAATCTGCTTACAGGCAAGAGTCAAGTCAGTTCCAACTACGTAGTAATTATGGTTGTACGG
The DNA here is from genome assembly GCF_018294505.1 of Triticum aestivum. Lineage (NCBI taxonomy): Eukaryota > Viridiplantae > Streptophyta > Magnoliopsida > Poales > Poaceae > Triticum > Triticum aestivum. The sequence continues at coordinate 59,909,118 of NC_057807.1, forward strand.
GTGTGAGAAGAAAAGAGACCGGGATGTGCCTCTGAGGATAACAGCATGCAATCCGAGAAACTCGTACAAAGCAATCTGAATTCTAATAAAGAACTCAGAAAATTTCTGCATAAACAATGTTCTTGCTTCTTTCTCACCTGGGCATTCATTATCCGAGATTAAGATCCTTCAACCCATCAAACAAGCTTTCTCTGGTTATAGCCACGTATAATTGCCATGGTAGAATACTTGTTTGGGAAAGTGGACATCAAACAAGCTCAAAGATTTTCCTTCACTCTGATTATCCTTGTGAAGCAAATGGATAAAGGATATTGTCACCTTCTTAACACGAAAGGCCACCTGCCAACACCATTATCCGTAGTTTAAAAAAACATAATTACTTGTGAAGGTATATTTTATCTTTCACATGACTTCTTGTTATTATTCGTGCCTTGAAAATTTGCAGGGGCACACACATATGCGGCAAAGCAGTTGCGCCCGTTCGCGCCGTGGTTCGTGCATTTGCGTGTACTGGAAAATCGTGAAAAACACTAATAATTCATATGAACTATAACACAAAGTTCCTTTGTAGCTCGTCCTACATGGAATCTCTTATCTTCATCGCTTCATCACTGCTTTAAGATCCGTACTCTCCAACTAACTTGCAACAAGTAGATTTCTCTTTTTTTGTTTCTCTCAAATGAAAGAACATATGGACTTCAAACTTTGCAAATCAAACACACTTTACAACTTCAATGTGTGAAAAAACTTTAGATTTTTTGGACCAACATAAATATACAAAATGAGGATTTTTTTGATTAAAAAAATTAAATTTTAGCATTTTAAATGCATGAAAAAATCTGAAAGTTTTTTCCCACGTATTAATTAGAATGTTTTGTCCTGCAAAGTTTGAAGTTTATACGTTGTTTCGTTTGAGAGAAACAAAAATGACAAATGTGCCTGCACGAATCTTGATGCCAAAATGAATGGCTAAGATAAGGGGTACCATGTAGCTCAAACTATAAATATGTCCGATTACATTCCACTGTGCATGTATTTCCTCTACATATACGTCGTACATATTGTTGTCTTATACTCTTTTTTTTACTACGGATGGACCTTATATGTTTACTTCTTTATTTTATGTTCATCTCCTTCCTCATGCCTCTGCATTCTTAATCTGGAAGAACTCTTCTTCCTTCTGTACATCGCCACTGTTCTTTCGTCTTGTCTCATCCTATGCTTTCTATTCCGTTCCGATTCACCCACACTATCTTTGCTTCGCTTCTTCATGTACTGTTAGTATTATGTGCACTACCAATCTGGCCGAAATCATGAACAGGTTTTTGTTAATCTGGTACGCAAGTCACGCTAATATGCATCCCAATCTTGATGGTAACTTTTTTTATAAAGTTAAAATTTCATGCTTCCAACTAAGACCAGTTATGTTCCAGAGAACTATTTTCATGCTTCTTAGTTATGGAGCTTCTAAATTGTAAGAAAGATGCTTCTTTAATCTGCAGAACATGATAAAAATTAGATTTTAGAATGTATGTCAGTGAGATAAACATGCATCCCATTGTTGACCACAATCTTAGTTTGCTTCAATTTCAAATGTTATATGCTTCCATTACAAACATGCATCCCTGTCTGAATTTTTGCTTCAAATATTGTAGTTGTGTGCTTCTTTTATTGTACAAGCATGTAAGACGTTTTTTGGTCTTACGTTCTGTTACAAATGAGTACTATTTATCTTCTTATAACTAGCAGCCGTAAAGCACGGTATACTTTCTAGTATATATAATATATTTGATCGAACATTCACCTCCTCAATTGAGTGGAGATGCCGTACATGTAAGACCAATTGCTTAATGGCTTCATTTATAATAGTAGGTGAACACAAATATATCACTGAAATAAAAAAAGATATACATAGACCCGCAAAAAAAAAGATATATGTAAGTGTAAGTAACATATAGAGGGCAGGTGAAGGAGCAACCTGACAAGTAATATTGCTACCCAAATCCATGGAGGACGCTCGAGTGGCTCAGTTGCTAAGGTAGGCCTAGGGGACACCGGGAATAGTTGTTTACATGAATGTCCTGTAACTTCCCGCCTTGCCATCTTGCCATTCGAGGTTCACTTGATCAGCACTCTTGCAATACCCACCTTCTGGACAAAAAATAGAAGGGCATTTTTGTCCTTGAAGATCAGATGAGATTGCTGGGGTTTTAGGCCTGACATTTGGGCCGAGGTTGATACGCATCAACAAAAGACTGATTTTCAGAATTTCCGTATGCCTTTTCCCTCCTATATTGAATCTGCTTACAGGCAAGAATCAAGTCAGCTTTGACTTACCAGTAATTATGATTGTACGGGTGTGTGTGCGTGTGTGAAGAAAAGAGATCAGGAAGTGACTGTAAGGATAATAGCACGCAAACTGATTGCAATTATTTGGCTGATAACTACTATAGTTGCCCACATAATTTGCGTTGCTAGATTAAAAATTTAGGTTCTTTAATATTCGAGACTCTACATAACTGAGAACCTCGTTCAAAGGAATCTGAATTCTAATAAAGAACGCGGAAATTTTCTCCGTAAACAATTGTCACCTCCTTAACACGAAAGGCCACCTGATAACATCATTATCCGTGGAGGTATATTTTATTGTTCACATGACTTCTTGTTATTGTTCCGTGAATCTCTTTCCGGCCTATGTAATTGCCATTCTTGTTTTTTGTCGCATAGTTTGGTTGATGTTTCTTAGTAGTGTAAGGGCATCTTCAACCTGAACCTTTAAACCGGACATATTATTCACAGACACGTCTAGACGCGCATCCAACACTCGCCGTATCATCCAACGCTCATGATACAGGAGCGGTCGTCGTCCAACACTCGTGGTAAACGTCCACTCACAACGCTCACAGAGGAGCCGCCTCACTTCCTCATGCGTCGTGCGGAGGGCCGCCGCAGTCAACACCAACCATGGCCGGAGAGCTTTGCCCATGCCCATGCCAACGGCAGCGTTGGTCTTGCCGGGAGACCATTCATCGCTGATCTTAGCAAGCTCCTCGTTGAGGTGGTGTAGTCGTTGCGCAGACATCTCTGTGGTGGTCAAGGGCCGGTCATGGGTCCAGGCCTCCGCGAAGTTGGGGTCCGTGCTGTAAGGGCATATTTATCCCTAAGGTGTTTTGATGATTGATGACAATGCTTTTGCGGACTAATCGTGTGCTTTGAGTATTTCAGACGCTTCGTCACTAGGCACAAGACGGTTTGGTGCCCCTTGAAGACTATTGAAGACCGCATTTTTCTACGTTTCTTTTCGGTGGATTTGAGTCATAGAAAAGCCGTACTATTAAGAGGGGGTCCGCGTTGGAAAGGTTCGGGTGGAATCATCACGTACATGTATACTCCCTCTGCACCGCCTTTCCCTTTTCCCTTTGGAGCATCCTCCGTTTTCTTCATACTATGCAAAGAAAAGGATTCCTAGTGTTGCTGTTCTGAGACATGCGGTAGTACTACTCTTAGGAGCGGTAGTACCGCAGGCCCCCGCGGTAGTACCGTAGGTGCCCCACGGTAGTACCGCTCCTTAGGAGCTCTAGTACCGTGGCCTTAGATCAGACTCAGCCGCTCATGTGGCTATAGGGGCGGATGTAATTTTTTACATCCGCGCCCTATGCGGTAGTACCGCCCCATGCGCGCGGTAGTACCGTGAGTCCTGGTCTGGCACATCAACATGAGCGGAAGTAGGGGCGGATGTAATTTTTTACATCCGCTCCCTGCGCGGTAGTACCGCTTGCCATGTGTGGTAGTACCGTGTCAGATTTTTGCATCGTTTGATTTTCAGCGGAAGTTGGCACGGATGTATTTTTATTCATCCGCGCCCTTCCCAGGCCAGTCCAATCCTGCCTTGCGGTAGTACCACAAGGGGAAACGGTAGTACCGCGTCAGCGGCAGTACCGCCCTCAGCCTTTGCGGTTCAGGCCTGGGCTAGCTCCTGCCGTAGCAGCGGTAGTACCGCGGTCCGCCGCGGTAGTACCGTGAGCCCTTGCAGTAGTACCGCTTGTCTGGGGTGGTAGTACCGCGGGTCGGGGGCTGGTTAAGTGGATAACGGTTGGATTTGTCTCTCCACTATATAAGGGGTGTCTTCTTCCTCTAGTTGACTACCTCTTCCAACCCCAAGCTCCATTGTTGCTCCAAACTCCATTTTCGCCCGATCTCTCTCCCTAGCCAATCAAACTTGTTGATTTGCTCGGGATTGGGAGAGAAGGCCCCGATCTACACTTCCACCAAGAGAAATTTGATTCCCCCCACTAATCCCTAGTGGATCTTGTTACTCCTGGGTGTTTGAGCACCCTAGACGGTTGAGGTCACTGCGGAACCATAGTTCATTGTGGTGAAGCTTCTGATGTCGTTGGAGCCTCCAATTAAGTTGTGGAGATTGCCCCAACCTTGTTTGTAAAGGTTTGGTCGCCGCCTTCAACGGCACCAATAGTGGAATCACGACATCTCGCATTGTGTGAGGGCGTGAGGAGAATACGGTGGCCCTAGTGGCTTCTTGGGGAGCATTGTGCCTCCACACCGCTCTAACGGAGACGTACTTACCCTCAAAAGGAAGGAACTTTGGTAACACATCCTCGCCTTCACCGGCTCCACTCTTGGTTATCTCGTGCCTTTACTTGTGCAAGCTTATTTGTGTTGTATCCCTTGCTTGCGTGTGTGCTTGTTGTTGTTGCATCATATAGGTTGCTCACCTAGTTGCATATCTAGACAACCTACTTTGATGCAAAGTTTAATTTGGTAAGAAAAGCTAAAAATTGTTAGTTGCCTATTCACCCCCCCCCCTCTAGTCAAATATATCAATCCTTTCAATTGGTATCAGAGCCTCGTCTCTTTATTAAGGACTTTGCTGTTTGAAGAGTATGGTTGACACCGTAGACGGTGGGGAGGAGCACTCCGGTGTGAATCCGAGTTCGTCTACGGGTGATGGGGGAACCGCGGTGTCTCATGAGGAATTCAATGTGGCTTTGGACACATTGAAAACCTCCATGACAACCGAGGTTGAAAGCATGTTTAATAAATTCTTAGAAGGACTTAAAACTATCTACCTCGCCGATGAAAGTGGGTGATCCCACTAAAAAGGTGACAGATGCTAACTCCGACAAGGGGGAAGCTACTAGTGAAAAGGGTCCTTCTACTAGTGGTAGAAATGGCACCGACATCTTTGCCCATGTGGAACCTCCAATTTATGGAGGACCAATTCCGTCTACTCATTTAAATCATGCCGGCTCTCCTCCTAAGATTGTGAAAAATGAGGACTTTGATTCTTGGGTTTATCGCTTCAAGCGTCATTTAAATCATGTGAATACTAATCTTTGGAGAATCATTGAAGAAGGTTTCCATCCACATGACCGAAGCAATTTCACCCCTAGAGAAGCCGCGGATAATCAATTCAATGAGAATGCTCTCTTGATCATTCAAGATGCAGTTCTACCCGAAGATCTCCCTCAAATTCGACCCTTCGCCATGGCCAAAGTTGCATGGCATTGTGTTGTTTCCCTCTATAAGGGAAGCGCAAGCATTCAACGCTCCAACTATGAAGTGGTGCAAGATGAAGCCGATGAGTTTGCAATGAAAGAAGATGAAGAACCTCGTGAGCTCTTTCGGAGAGTAACCAAACTCGCGTCTCACTCTGAGATCATGGTAGCAAGGACACGGATGACAATTGGATCAAGCGCAAGTTCCTCAAAGCAATGATACCTTACCACAAGGCCTTGTCCTCTGTCATCCGTCAAAGACCGGACTTCCACTCCTTGATCTCAAATGAAGTGTTGGATGAGTTTGTGGCAATGAGGATCTTGGACAAGACCGCCAACAACGCGGTGTTGCGTTCTCAAAGAGCAAAGAAGCCCAACCTTGCCTTGAATGCCAAGGTTATTGTGGAAGAAGAGGAAGAAGAGGAAGATGAGGAGAGCAACCCAAAGATACAAAATATGATTATCATGAACACATGGCTCTTGCTTCAAGGCAACTTTGGAGCAAGAAGAACACAAGGCCCAACTTCAACAAGAACAACTCAAGTGGATTCAAGGGCAAGCAACATGTGAGAACATGTTACAATTGTGGCAATGTGAGCCACTTTGTTGTGGATTGCCCTTACGAGAAGCGGGAAGACAATGGTGGCAAGCTCATCCGAAAAGACAAAGCTAAGTCCTTCCCCAACAAGAACAACTTCACCAAAAGACTCCTACTCGAGGGTTGGTGGTTCAAGAAGAATACCATGAGGATAACGATGATGATGAAGATAGTGAAGCCATGGCCATGGCCTCTGTTGACATTGCCACAACTCCATGGGTGTCCCTCTTCGACTCACCTAATGAGAACATCACCGCCAAGTGTCTCATGGCTAAAGCCACCAATAAGGTAACCCCCAACATCAAAACCACCATCATTACTAATCCCTCCTTGACGGATGGCATTGATGAAAGTGAGGGGTCTAATGAGGAAGTGAATGAATTTGAGTCTTTTATGAGTAAGCTCAAGGGCAAATCCATGAAGCACTTTGTTGCTCTCTTGGAACAACTTGGTGAAGCCAATGACATGATCGAGGCTCATGAAGAAACCATCTCTAAGATGGAAGGTCATAGTCATGACTATGCCGATGAGATATCAGATCTCTCTAATGCTCTTGAGGAAGAGCCTGGGCATCGTTTGGCTCTTGAGGAGTCACACAACGATGACCATGCTAAGTTAAAGAAAGATTTTGATCATGCTCTTGTTGTGTCTCGTGTGCTAACTTCCGAGAAGGCTAAACTTGGCGTTGACCATGCTAGACTCAAGGAGGAGTTTTATTTACTCAACAAGGCCCACAAGGTCTTGAAGGGTGCTCATGCTAGCCTTAAGGAGTCTCATGATCAACTCCAAGTTAATCTAACCAAAGAAAAAGCCACCTTTACTCATATGGTATTAATTGATAATGCAAATGCCACTAACCCGTGTTGTGAGCATGTGCATATTGTGGAGGAGAATGCCAAATTGAAGGAGCAACTTGAGAAAGGCCTAGTGACATGCATACAAGGTTAGAAGAACCTCAGTGACCTTTTGAGCAATCAAAAGGAAGTTGTGGCTAAGGAGGGAGTTGGGTTCGCACCCAAGTCCAAGAACAAGAAGAAGAACGACAAGGCCAAACGACATCCTCCTCTCAAGCAAACTTTTGTGAAGGAGGGAGAGGGTGCTCCTAAGGATAATAAGAACAATGTGAAGGGTGGTGATGTCAAAAAGGGAAATGCCATCCCTTCCAACAAAGCCGGCGACTTTAACCCTTCTTGTGTGTTGTGTCGTGCTAGTGATGGGCATGTTTATGCTAATTTTGTTGGTTCTCCTTATGAGTACATTGAATGGTCTATTTGGGTTCCTAAGACCCTTGTTACTAACATCAAAGGACCCATTACAAAATGGGTACCTAAAACCAAGCATTGATCTCTTGTAGGTGTTTGCTTCCGGTGGGGGATCATGGTTGCTCGATAGTGGAGCAACAAATCATATGACCGGAAGCAAGGACTTGGTGGTGGACGTGCACAAGATTCCTTATATGACCACCAACATCGAGTGGGGTGATGCCTCGTCTTCTAAGGTATTGGGTTTTGGCAAAGTTGTCATTTCTCATGATCTTACGATCGAGAAAGTCATGCTTGTTGAGTCCCTTGCTTACAATCTACTTCCCGTTCGTCAACTTGCACTCATGGGCTTTGCCACTTTCTTTGATATTGATATCGTGGCCCTCTTGTGGAGCAAAACTCTTAAAGTAGCCTTTGCTGGGCATGTCGAGAACGGTCTTTATGTGATTAACTTTTCGGAGCGACCCACTAAGACCGCGACATGCCTAATGGCTAAAGTTGATGTGGGATGGCTTTGGCATCGCCGTTTAGCCCACGTCAATATGAGATCTTTGCAAAGTCTTCTCAAGGGGGACCATGTCCATGGACTAACAAATGTTAGTTTTGCCAAAGATCGCGCTTGCAGTGCTTGTATCGAAGAAAAGCTTCATGAGAAGGCTCACCCTCCCACGACTATCATCTACTCGAAGAGACCCTTGGAGCTCCTTCACATGGATCTCTTTGGGCCTCCATCCTTTGATAGTCTTGGAGGTAGAAAGTATTGATTGGTGATTGTGGATGATTATTCAAGATACACTTGGGTATATTTCTTCAAGAGGAAGAGTGAGACTCAACAAACTGTCATCGACTTTGCAAATGAAGCTCAACGTCAACATGATGCAAAGATCTTGACAATAAGAAGTGACAACGGCACCGAGTTCAAGAACTACACCTTGGATGAGTTTCTTAGTGATGAGGGGATCAAGCATCAATATTCTGCACCATATACCCCTCAACAAAATGGTGTCGCGGAGATGAAGAACCAGAAGTTGATGGATGCGGCAAGGACCATGATGGCAGAGTTCAAGTCTCCATAAAACTTTTGGGCCAAAGCCATCAACACAGCTTGTCATGCATCCAATCGGCTCTATCTCCGCAAAGGCTTGACCAAGACTCCTTATGAAATACTTACCGGTAACAAGCCCAACCTCAAGTACTTCCGGGTGTTCGGGTGTAAGTTTTTCATTCTCAAGAAAGGTGTTCGTTTCTCTAAATTTGAGGCTAGAGCTTATGAGGGCATATTTGTTGGTTATGCTACAAACTCTCATGCTTACCGTGTCCTCAACAAGTCCACCGGACTCATTGAGGAGACGTGTGACGTGGAGTTTGACGAAAATAATGGCTCTCAAGTGGAGCAAAGTGGTACTTGTGATGTAGGTGATGAAATTCCTCCCCAAGCCATAAGAAGAATGGGTGTTGGTCATATCCTACCCATTGAGGAACCCCTGTGGCCGAAGGAGAAGGACAATGCTCCACTCAAGTGGAGCCATCACCAACCCAAGACCCACACGCTTCCGAAGAACAAAGTGAAGGCCCTTAACCTCTTGAACAAGATCAACCTCAAGATGGTGGTGAACCACCCAATGATTCCCAAGGTCAAGTTATCCCTTTCGAGCAAGTTCAAGAGCAAGAGCAAGCTCAAGATCAAGAACAAGCTTAAGACGGCGCTCAAGATGATCAAGTTACCCCTCCTCTTTTCACATCCGAGGAGGATTTAGAGCATCGTGCCACGAAGATCGCTTCCAAGCTCACCACCAAAGGTCATATTATGGAGAATGTGCTCGAAAGCCTAAGAAAGGGGGTAAGCACTCGTAGACAATTAGCAAACTATTGTGACCATCATGTGTTTGTTTCTTGTGTCGAACCCCAAAAGGTTTATGAGGCGCTCGAGGACCCGGATTGGCTCAATGCCATGCATGAAGAACTCAACAACTTCGAGCACAACCAAGTGTGGAAATTAGTGCCAAGGCCAACCGGGAATCATAATGTCATTGGGACCAAGTGGATATTCAAGAACAAGTGATGCTCATGGGATCATTATTTGCAACAAGGCTCATTTGGTGGCACAAGGCTACTCCCAAGTCGAGGGTATCGACTACGGTGAAACCTTTGCTCCCGTTTCTCGCCTTGAATCTATTCGTTTGTTGATTGCTTATGCTTCTCATCATAATTTCACGTTGCAACAAATGGATGTGAAGAGTGCTTTTCTTAATGGTCCCAATAATGAGTTGGTGTATGTCAAACAACCCCCCTGGTTCGAAGATCCCTATTTCCCCGATCATGTGTACCAACTCCACAAGGCGCTCTATGGCCTTAAACAAGCCCCACGTGCGTGGTATGAGCATCTTACGGATTTGTTACAAGATTGTGGGTTCGAAATCGGGAAATGACCCCACTCTTTTTACTAAGAAGGTCAAAGGGGAGTTGTTTGTATGCCAACTATATGTTGATGATATTATTTTTGGTTCCCCTAAAAAAGCTTTCAATGAAGAATTTGTCGCTCTCATGACCTCAAAGTTCAAGATGTCTATGATGGGAGAGTTGAAGTTCTTTCTCGGGTTCGAAATCAAGCAAAGAAGAGAAGGAACCTTCGTCAACCAAGCCAAATACACTCAAGACATGCTGAAGAGATTCAAGCTAAGTGATGTCAAGCCGGCTTCCACCCCAATGCCCACCAAGTGCCAACTTGACATTGATCCAAATGGTAAAGCGGTGGATCAAAAGGTATATCACTTCATGATTGGCTCCTTGCTTTACCTTTGTGCATCTAGACCAGATATCATGTTGAGCGTGGGAATTTGCGCACGGTTTCAAGCTGCACCGAAGGAAAGCCACCTTATGGCGGTCAAGCAAATCTTTTGATATTTGGCTCATACCCCAAACTTTGGCTTATGGTACCCAAGAGGACCAAACTTTAAGCTTGAAGGATATTCGGATTCCGATTGGGCGGGAGACAAAGTGGATAGGAAGTCCACTTCCGGAGGGTGCCAATTTCTTGGTTGCTCTTTGGTGAGTTGGTCTTCCAAGAAGCAAAGTTGTGTGTCTCTCTCGTCCACCAAAGCGGAGTATGTGGCGGCCGGTAGTTGTTGTGCACAACTCTTATGGATGAGGGAAACTTTAAAGGATTACGGTGTCATTTGTGACAAAGTGCCTCTTTGGTGTGACAATGAAAGTGCCATCAAGATTTCTCTCAACCCGATGCAACACTTCAAGACGAAGCATATTGAGATTCGGTGTCACTTCATCCGGGATCATATTAGGCGAGGGGAGATCGAGCTCAATTATGTCAACACTCATGATAACCTTGCGGATATTTTCACGAAGCCCTTGGATGAAGCAAGATTTCGCGAGTTAAGGAATGAGCTAAATATCATTGATTCAAGCAATGTGACTTGAACCCTTGCACACCCCACCACACTCAACTTGTTGTCTAGTTTAGGTGTAGGCATGGACATAGGGGGAGTGTTGTTCTCTCAATGAACTCTCCCTCCCCACATTATGCATAAATTGATCAACTCTTTCACATTAGCCATTGATGGTACTTGTGCTTCAAAGACGAGTTTTGGTCATGGGCCCAAGGATAATTCTTCGCGGTGCCATACCAATTGACTCAAACGTAGGTGGCTCCGGCCACCGCCCTCTCCGTGGAGAGGTTGTGTCTCGTTTTTTGTCCTTGTTGTCTCTTGCTTTTCGTTCTTCCTGTCGAGCTTGTCCTTGTGGTGTCTAGGTTGTTAGCTCGTTGGTGTGTTCGTTCGCTTGAAGGTTTCGTGCAAAGGTGTTTCTTCCTTTTGTTTGAAACTGCATTTTCTTGGGTTCACGGTACTACCATGGCCTGCCACGGTACTACCGCAAGGACATGATACTACTGCAACCAGCACGGCAGTAATTTTTTACTGCCGCTGGTGGAGCAGTACTATCGCCCATGGCGCGGTACTTCTGCCCGGGCGGTACTACCGCAAGGACGCGCGGTACTACTGCGGAGTAGCAAGCGCATGGGGGTTAAGAGCGGGCAGGGGGAGTTCCAACTCCCCCATACCCATTCACTCTTTCTCCCCACGCCGCCTCTCTCTCTCCTGCCCAAGACCGGCGCCGGAGGCCCTCGCCGGATCTTCGTCTCCGGCCGCTCTCCTCGGATTCCGACTGGTGGGATCGTTCCCCACCGCTTCCTCTTGCCATGGACCCAGGTTTCTCCCCAATTCCTTCTCTTTTTGGCTCGTTCTTTTGCTTCTAGGTTTTTGGGGAGATGCAGGATGTTCTTGAGATTTTAGGCTAAATCTTTGCAAGAGTGGGATGTAGGAGAGAAGTAATGCGTAGAGATGGTACTTGCTATGTTGCCCTGTGATGGATTTGATCGACCATAGTACCGCGTTGTTGTCACGGGTGTGCATAGATCTAGTTGTGGTTTCGGATCTGCAACCGTGCGGTACTAACGCATCTCTGGTGCGGTACTACTGCTCCTCGGGAGCGGTACTACCGCGCGAGGCACGGCACTAAAATTTTACTGCCACACCTAGACACGGTACTACCGTCCCTCCCTGGCGCGGTACTACCGTGGCTAGGAGCAGCACTAAAATTTTAGTACCGCACAACACTGCGATACTACCATTGTCTCAAATCCCTCATGTGGCAATTATCACGTGCTACTTCTACTAGTTACACCTGCTTTGTTGTGTTCTTTGCATTGATCCTTCTTGCTTGTTGTGCATGTTTTGTGTTTTGTGTCTTAGGTGGTGGCTCAGGTGCTTCTGCACACCGTTCCAATCCAAGCCGTGACACGGGCTCCAAGCGTCCGCGAAATCAAGATGAAGCTCCAGAAGGCTCCAATGCCCCCCAACACAAGACCAAGACCACCGCCACCAAGGACAAGTAACCCACCATGGGCATGGATGAGCTGCCACTTGCTGAGTTCATCTATCGAAGGAAGATCAATCCCTATGTGCATCCTCGTGCCAACTTCCGAGGGAATGAACTGTTCTGGACCAAGCAGCAGAATCTCATTTATCTGGATGTGATCAAGGCCAAGTGAAACATCTATGTGGATGTGCACTGGATCAACATGCATCATATGAGGGAAGCAAAGCACCGGGACTACTTTGGTGAGGTGATACGTCTCCAACGTATATATAACTTTTGATTGTTCCATGCTATTTTATTACCCCTTTTGGATGTTTATGGGCTTTATTTTACACATTTATATCATTTTTGGGACTAACCTACTAACCGGAGGCCCAGCCCATATTGCTGTTTGTTTTTGCCTATTTCAGTATTTTGAAGAAAAGGAATATCAAATGGAGTCCAAACGGAATGAAACCTTCGGGGACGTGATTTTTGGAACGAACGTGATCCAGAGGACTTGGAGTGCAAGTCAAGAAGCAGCCGAGGCTCCCACGAGATAGGAGCCCCCCCCCTGTAGGGCGCGCCCCCCTGTCTCGTGGGCCCCTCAGGCGTCCACCGACGTACTTCCTCCTCCTATATAAGCCTACATACCCCGAAAACATCCAGGGGCAGACGAAACACAATTTCCACCACCGTAACCTTCTGTATCCACGAGATACCATCTTGGAGCCTTCGCCGGCACTCTGCCGGAGGGGGAATCGACCACGGAGGGCTTCTACATCAACATCCTTGCCCCTCCGATGAGTTGTGAGTAGTTTACCACAGACCTACAGGTCCATAGTTATTAGCTAGATGGCTTCTTCTCTCTTTTTGGATCTCAATACAATGTTCTCCCCCTCTCTTGTGGAGATCTATTCAAAGTAAACTCTTTTTGCGATGTGTTTGTCGAGCTCCGATGAATTATGGGTTTATGATGAAGTTTATCTATGAATAATATTTGAATCTTCTCTGAATTCTTTTATCTATGATTGAGTTATCTTTGCAAGTGTCTTTGAATTATCAGTTTGGTTTGGCCTACTAGATTGATCTTTCTTATCATGGAAGAAGTGCTTAGCTTTGGGTTCAATCTTGCGGTGTCCTTACCCAGTGACAGAAAGGGTTGCAAGGCACGTATTGTATTGTTGCCATCGAGGATAACAAGATGGGGTTTATATCATATTGCTTGAGTTTATCCCTCTACATCATGTCATCTTGCTTAATGCGTTACTCTGTTCTTATGAACTTAATACTCTAGATGTAGACAGGAGTCGGCCGATGTGTGGAGTAATAGTAGTAGATGCAGGCAGGAGTCGGTCTACTTGTTATGAACGTGATGCCTATATACATGATCATGCCTAGATAATCTCATAATTATTCGCTTTTCTATCAATTGCTCGACAGTAATTTGTTCACCCACCGTAATACTTATGCTATCTTGAGAGAAGCCTCTAGTGAAACCTATGGCCCCCGGGGCTATCTCTTATCATATTTGCTTCCAACCTACTTTTATTTGCATCTTTACTTTTTGCATCTATATTATAAAATACCAAAAATATATTTATCTTATCTTACTATCTTTATTAGATCTCACTTTTGCAAGTGGCCGTGAAGGGATTGACAACCCCTTTATCGCGTTGGTTGCGAGTTCTCAGTTTGTTTGTGTAGGTGCATGGGACTTTTGAGGAGCCTCCTACTGGATTGATACCTTGGTTCTCAAAAACTGAGGAAAATACTTATGCTACTATTGCTGCATCACCCTCTCCTCTTCGAGGAAAACCAACGCATGCTCAAGATGTAGCAAGAAGGATTTCTGGCGCCGTTGCCGGGGAGGCTTCCACCAAGTCAAGTCAAGATTCGACCTCCCGCCAACGTGCGATTTGTGGCGCCTTTTCCGGGGAGGTCTTCGCTCAAGTCAAGACATACCAAGTACCCATCACAAACCCATCTCCCTCGCATTTAAATTATTTGCCATTTGCCTCTCGTTTTCCTCTCCCCCACTTCACCCTTGTCGTTTTATTCGCCCTCTCTTTCCCAATCTCCTCCTCTCTTTTCCGCTTGCCTTTTTCTGTTGCTCGTGTGTTTGCTCACTTGCCTCGTCGTTATGGCTAGTCCCCCTATCCTTATTATCACTCCCGAACAAGAAATTATAAATTTTAAGCAAAGGGAGAGAGAAAATTTAAAGGATGCTTGGCATAGAATTTGCAATGCCCAATATAAATCTTCTAGGAAGTTTTCCACTTCCGTTCTTCTCCACAATTTTTATGTAGGCATTACTCCTTGGAATATATGTGTTCTTGATATTGCTACCGGAGGTGATTTCATGAGTAGCCATACGTTTGATGCTTATAATGCCATGTTGGATTTGTTTGGCCCTCCACCTCTTTTGGTCAATGGAACTGTTTTAATTTTAGAACACATTATGCAACGGCTTGATATTATTGAAAATAAAATGGCCACTGTTGAGTTGATTGAAAATTTGAATAAAAAGATTCATAATCATATCGATCTAGGGTTGGAGTTACCTTGAAAAATCTTAAAGAGAAAGAACCTATAGTTAATGAAAAATAGATCTTGATTCTGCTAGAATTGGTAAACTTGAGGATATAATTACCAACTTAGGTTCGGCGTTTTCTTCCATGAAAAACACTCCAAAACCCTCTAGAAAAACCTCCAAGTTTATTTATGTTCCTAAAAATAAGGGTGAATCTTCTAGTAAGGGAGACGCGGATCTCAAATCCATAAGTGTTCATCCCAATTGTCTTTCTATCGTTAAGGAACCTTTTGCTACCAACGAATTTCTTGAATTTTTGCCTAAAGGTTTAGCCATTTCTAAAAGGGGAGAAATCCCTAGAGATCACATGCGGGCTACTTATGAATCAAGTGTCAAAGATGGCACTCGTTAGATCTATCTTTGCTTTTATGCCTAGCTAGGGGCGTTAAACGATAGCGCTAGTTGGGAGGCAACCCAATTTTTCTTTGTGTTTTTTGTTTTTGTTCCTTTTTAGCAATAAGTTTTGCATCTACTTTCTGTTTAGATGTGTTTTTATCTTTTAGTTAGTGTTTGTGCCAAGTAGAACCTATAGGATAAACTATAATGATGGTTGATTCGATTCTGCTGAAAAACAGAAACTTTGTGCTCACGAGAAAAAATTCAATAAATCACAAAAACGTGATTTTGCTTTGATTCTTTTTGCATCTGATCAATAAACAAATTTTCCAGTACGTCCTATTTTGGTAGGATTTTTAGAGTTCCAGAAGTTTGCGTTAGTTACAGATTGCTACAGACTGTTCTGTTTTTGACAGATTCTGTTTTTCGTGTGTTGTTTGCTTATTTTAATGCATCTATGGCTAGTAAAATAGTTTATAAACCATAGAGAAGTTGGAATACAGTAGGTTTAACAAAAAAAAGAATGAGTTCATTACAGTACCTTATGTGGTGGTTTTGTTTTCTTTCACTAACGGAGCTTATAAAATTTCCTGTTGAAGGTAAAGCTTTTATGGACTATGGAATAAAGGGTGGCAAGAGCCTAAGCTTGGGGATGCCCAAGGAACCCCAAGATATTCAAGGATAGCCAAAAGCCTAAGCTTGGGGATGCCCCGGGAAGGCATCCCCTCTTTCATCTTCGTTCATTGGTAACTTTACTTGGAGCTATATTTTTATTCGCCACATGATATGTGTTTTGATTGGAGCGTCGTGTATTATATTAGTCTTTGCTTTTTAGTTTACCACAATCATCCTTGATGTACACACCTTTTTGGAGAAGCCTATTTGATTATAATTTGCTAGAATACTCTATGTGCTTTACTTATATCTTTTGAGCTTGATAGTTTTTGCTCTAGTGCTTCACTTATATCTTTTAGAGCACGGTGGTGTCTTAATTTTGGAGAAATTGCTAGTCTCTCATACTTCACTTATATTATTTTGAGAGTCTTTTAGAACAGCATGGTATTTGCTATGGTTATAATTTGGTCCTATAATGGTGAGCATCCAAGTTGGGTATAATAAAAACTATCATAGGAAGTGAATTGGATGCTATGATCAATTTGATACTTGATAATTGTTTTGAGATATGGAGGTAGTGATATTAAAGTCATGCTAGTTGGGTGATTATGAATTTAAAGAATGCTTGTGTTGAAGTTAGCAAGTCCCGTAGCATGCACGCATAGTTAAAGTTATGTAACAAATTTGAAACATGAAGTGTACCTGGCTTGTGCATCCTTATGAGTGGCGGTCGGTGGTTAAAGTTATGTAACAAATTTGAAACATGAAGTGTACCTGGCTTGTGCATCCTTATGAGTGGCGGTCGGGGACGAGCGATGGTCTTTTCCTACCAATCTATCCCCCTAGGAGCATGCGCGTAGTACTTGATTTTTGATGACTTCTAAATTTTGGCAATAAGTATATGAGTTCTTTTGACTAATGTTGAGTCCATGGATTATGCGCACTTTTACCTTTCCGCCATTGCTAGCCTCTTCGGTACCGTGCATTGCCCTTTCTCACCTTAAGAGTTGGTGCAAACTTCGCCGGTGCATCCAAACCCCGTGATACGATGCGCTCTATCACACATATACCTCCTTATATCTTCCTCAAAACAGCCACCATACCTACCTATTATGGCATTTCCATAGCCATTCCGAGATATATTGCCATGCAACTTTCCACCGTTCCGTTTATCATCATGACATACATTACTTTTATCATATTGCCATTGCATGATCATGTAGTTGACATCGTATATGTGGCAAAGCCACCATATTTTTCATACATGTCACTCTTGATTCATTGCACCATCCCGGTACACCGCCGGAGGCATTCATATAGAGTCATATCTTGTTCTAGTTTTGAGTTGTAATTCATATGTTGTAATAAATAGAAGTGTGATGATCATCATTATTAGAGCATTTCCCAAAAAGAAAAAAAAGAAAAGAAGAAAGGCCAAAAGAAAAAAAAGAAAGGCCCAAAAAAGGAGGAAAAGAAAAAAGAAAAAAAGGAAGAAAATAAATGAAAGGGCAATGTTACTATCTCTTTTTCCACACTTGTGCTTCAAAGTAGCACCTTGTTCTTCATGTAGTGAGTCTCATATGTTGTGCTTCAGAGTAGCACCATGTTTTTCATATAGTGAGTCTCATAAGTTGTCTTTTTCATACTAGTGGGAAATTTTCATTATAGAACTTGGCTTGTATATTCCTACGATGGGCTTCCTCAAATGTCCTAGGTCTTCGTGAGCAAGCAAGTTGGATGCACACCCACTAGTTTTCTTTTGTTGAGCATTCATTTATAAGCTCTAGTGCATCCGTTGCATGGCAATCCCTACTCCTCATGTTGACATCAATTGATGGGCATCTCCATAGCCCATTGATTATCCTCGTCAATATGAGACTTTCTCCTTTTTTGTCTTCTCCACACAATCCCCATCATCATATTCTATTCCACCCATAGTGCTATATCCATGGCTCATCCTCATGTATTGCGTGAAGGTTGAAAAAGTTTGAGATTATTTAAGTATGAAACAATTGCTTGGATTGTCATCGGGGGAATAGAAGTTGGGAACATCTTTGTGTGACGAAAATGAAGCATAGCCTAACTATATGATTTTGTAGGGATGAACTTTCTTTTGCCATGTTGTTTTGAGAAGACATGATTACTTTGGTTAGTATGCTTGAAGTATTACTATTTCTTTTATCAATATGAACTTTTATTTTGAATCCTTTGGATCTGAACATTCATGCCACATTAAAGAAAATTACATTGACAATTATGCTAGGTAGCATTCCACATCAAAAATTTCCTTTTTATCATTTACCTACTGGAGGACGAGCAGGAATTAAGCTTGGGGATGCTTGATACGTCTCCAATGTATCTATAATTGATTGTTCCATGCTATTATATTACCCCTTTTGGATGTTTATGGGCTTTATTTTACACATTTATATCATTTTTGGGACTAACCTACTAACCGGAGGCCCAGCCCGTATTGCTGTTTTTTCTTTCCTATTTCAGTATTTCGAAGAAAAGGAATATCAAACGGAGTCCAAACGGAATGAAACCTTCGGAGCGTGATTTTTGGAACGAACGTGATCTAGAGGACTTGGAGTGCAAGTCAAGAAGCAGTCGAGGCTCCCACGGGATAGGAGGGCCCCCCTATAGGGCGCGCCCCCTGTCTCGTGGGCCCCTCGGGCGTCCACCGACGTACTTCCTCCTCCTATATAAGCCTACATACCCCAAAAACATCCAGGGGGCAGACGAAACACAATTTCCACCACCGTAACCTTCTGTATTCGCGAGATCTCATCTTGGAGCCTTCGTCGGCACTCTGCCGGAGAGGGAATCGACCATGGAGGGCTTCTACATCAACATCCTTGCCTCTCCGATGAGTTGTGAGTAGTTTACCACAGACCTACGGGTCCATAGTTATTAGCTAGATGGCTTCTTCTCTATTTTTGGATCTCAATACAATGTTCCCCCCTCTCTTGTGGAGATCTATTCGAAGTAAACTCTTTTTGCGGTGTGTTTGTCAAGCTCCGATGAATTGTGGGTTTATGATCAAGTTTATCTATGAATAATATTTGAATCTTCTCTGAATTCTTTTATGTAAGATTGAGTTATCTTTGCAAGTCTCTTTGAATTATCAATTTGGTTTGGCCTACTAGATTGACCTTTCTTGCCATGGAAGAAGTGATTAGCTTTGGGTTCAATCTTGCGGTGTCCTTACCCAGTGACAGAAAGGGTTGCAAGGCACGTATTGTATTGTTGCCATCGAGGATAACAAGATGGCGTTTATATCATATTACTTGAGTTTATCCCTCTACATCATGTCATCTTGCTTAATGTGTTACTCTGTTCTTATGAACTTAATACTCTAGATGCAGGCAGGAGTCGGTCGATGTGTGGAGTAATAGTAGTAGATGCAGGCAGGAGTCGATCTACTTGTTATGGACGTGATGCCTATATACATGATTTGTTGGGGAACGCAGTAATTTCAAAAAAATTCCTACGCACACTCAAGATCATGGTGATGCATAGCAACGAGAGGGGAGAGTGTCGTCCACGTACCCTCGTAGACCAAAAGCGGAAGCGTTAGAACAACGCGGTTGATGTAGTCATACGTCTTCACGGCCCGACCGATCAAGCACCGAAACTACGGCACCTTCGAGTTCTAGCACACGTTCAGCTCAATGACGTCCCACGAACTCCGATCCAGCCGAGTGTCGAGGGAGAGTTCCGTCAGCACGATGGCGTGGTGACGATCTTGATGTTCTACCGTCGCAGGGCTTCGCCTAAGCACCGCTACAATATTATCTAGGAGGACTATGATGGAGGGGGGCACCGCACACGGCTAAGAGATCAAGAGATCAATTGTTGTTGTGCCTAGAGGTGCCCCCCTGCCCCTGTATATAAAGGAGCAAGGGAGGAGGGGGCGGCCGGCCTAGGAGGGGGCGCGCAAAGGGGAGTCCTACTCCCACCGGGAGTAGGACTCCCTCCTTCCTTGTTGTAGTAGGAGAAGGGGGAGAGGAAGAAGGAAAAGGGGGCTGCACCCCTTGTCCAATTCGGACCAGAGGGGGGGCGCAGGCCTCCTTCCTTTTGGCCTCTCTCCTCTATTCCCGTATGGCCCAATAAGGCTCGTATACTCCCCGGCGAATTCCCGTAACTCTCCGGTACTCCGAAAAATACCCGAATCACTCAGAACCTTTCCGAACTCCGAATATAGTCGTCTAATATATCGATCTTTACGTCTCGACCATTTCGAGACTCCTCGTCATGTCCCCGATCTCATCCGGGACTCCAACTCCTTCGGTACATCAAAACACATAAACTCATAATATAACTATCATCGAAACCTTAAGCGTGCGGACCCTACGGGTTCGAGAACAATGTAGACATGACCGAAACACGTTTCCGGTCAATAACCAATAGCGGAACCTGGATGCTCATATTGGCTCCCACATATTCTACGAAGATCTTTATCGGTCAAACCGCATAACAACATACGTTGTTCCCTTTGTCATCGGTATGTTACTTGCCCGAGATTCGATCATCGGTATCCAATACCTAGTTCAATCTCGTTACCGGCAAGTCTCTTTACTCGTTACGTAATGCATCATTCCGTAACTAACTCATTAGCTACATTGCTTGCAAGGCTTATAGTGATGTGCATTACCGAGAGGGCCCAGAGATACCTCTCCGACAATCGGAGTGAAAAATCCTAATCTCGAAATACGCCAACCCAACATGTACCTTCGGAGACACCTGTAGAGCACCTTTATAATCACCCAGTTACGTTCTGATGTTTGGTAGCACACAAAGTGTTCCTCCGGTAAACGGGAGTTGCATAATCTCATAGTCACAGGAACATGTATAAGTCATGAAGAAAGCAGTAGCAACATACTAAACGATCAAGTGCTAAGCTAACGGAATGGGTCAACTCAATCACATAATTCTCCTAATGATGTGATCCCGTTAATCAAATGACAACTCTTTTGTCCATGGCTAGGAAACTTAACCATCTTTGATTCACGAGCTAGTCAAGTAGAGGCATACTAGTGACACTATGTTTGTCTATGTATTCACACATGTATTATGTTTCCAGTTAATACAATTCTAGCATGAATAATAAACATTTATCATGATATAAGGAAATAAATAATAACTTTATTATTGCCTCTAGGGCATATTTCCTTCAGTCTCCCACTTGCACTAGAGTCAATAATCTAGTTCACATCAGCATGTGATTCAACACCAATATTCACATCTGTATGTGATTAATACCCACATCGTCATGTGATCAACACCCAAAGGGTTTACTAGAGTCAATAATCTAGTTCACATCGCTATGTGATTAACACCCAAAAGAGTACTAAGGTATGATCTTGTTTTGCTCGTGAGAGAAGTTTAGTCAATGGGTCTGTCACATTCAGAGCCGTATGTATTTTGCAAATATTCTATGTCTTCAATGCTCTGCATGAGCTACTCTAGCTAATTGCTCCCACTTTCAATATGTATCTAGATTGAGACTTAGAGTCATCTGGATCAGTGTAGAAGTTTGCACCGATGTAACTTTTACGACGAACACCTCCATAATCGAGAAACATCTCCTTAGTCCTCACTAAGGATATTCTTGACCACTGTCCAATGATCTACTATTAGATCAAAATTGTATTCCTTTGTCAAACTTAGAGCAAGGTATACAATAGGTCTGGTACACAGCATAGCATACTTTATAGAACCTATGACTGAGGCATATGGAATGACTTTTCATTCTCTTTCTATTTTCTGTCGTGGTCGGGATTTGAGTCTTACTCAATTTCACACCTTGCAACACAGGCAAGAACTCCTTCTTTGACTGTTCCATTTTGAACTATTTCAAAAAAATTATCAAGGCATGTACTCATTGAAAAATCTTATCAAGCGTCTTGATCTATCTATATAGATCTTGATGCTCAATGTGTAAGCAGCTTCACCGAGGTCTTGCTTTAAAAAACTCTTATTCAAGTATCCTTTCATGCTATCCAGAATTTCTATATCATTTCCAATCAACAATATGTCATCCACATATAATATTAGAAATGCTACAGAGCTCCCACTCACTTTCTTGTAAATACAGGCTTCTCAAAAAGTCTTTATAAAACCATATGCTTTGATCAACTCATCAAAGCGTATATTCCAACTCTGAGAGGCTTGCACCAGTCCATAAATGGATCGCTGGAGCTTGCACACTTTGTTAGCACCTTTAGGATTAACAAAACCTTCTGGTTGCATCATATACAACTCTTCTTTAAAAAATCCATTAAGGAATGCAGTTTTGACATCCATTTGCCAGATTTCATAAAATGTGGCAATTGCTAACATGATTCAGACAGACTTAAGCATCGATACGAGTGAGAAAATCTCATCATATTCAACACCTTGAACTTGTCGAAAACCTTTCGCAACAAGTCGAGCTTAGTAGATAGTAACACTACTATCAGTGTTCGTCTTCCTCTTGAAGATCCATTTATACAATATGGCTTGCCGATCATTGGGCAACTCCACCAAAGTCCACACTTTGTTCTCATACATGGATCCCATCTCAGATTTCATGGCCTCAAGCCATTTCGCGGAATCTGGGCTCATCATCGCTTCCTCATAGTTCGTAGTTTCATCATGGTCTAGTAACATGACTTCTAGAACAGGATTACCGTACCACTCTGGTGCGGACTGTACTTTGGAAGACCTACGAGGTTTTGTAGTAACTTGATTTGAAGTTTCATGATCATCATCATTAGCTTCCTCACTAATTGGTGTAGGAATCACTGGAACTGATATCTGTAATGAACTACTTTCCAATTTGGGAGAAGGGACAAATTACCTTATCAAGCTCTACTTTCCTCCCACTCACTTCTTTCGAGAGAAACTCCTTCTCTAGAAAGGATCCGTTCTTAGCAAAGAATGTTTTGCCTTCGGATCTGTGATAGAAGGTGTACCCAACAGTTTCCTTTGGGTATTCTATGAAGACGCACTTCTCCGATTTAGGTTCGAGCTTATCAGGTTGAAAACCTTTTTCATATAAGCATCACAACTCCAAACTTTAAGAAACGATAGCTTAGGTTTACTGCAACCATAGTTCATACAGTGTCGTCTCAATGGATTTAGATGGTGCCCTATTAAACGTGAATGCAGCTGTCTCTAATGCACAACCCCAAAATGATAGTGGTAAAACCGATAAGAGACATCATAGATCGCACCATATCTAGTAAAGTACGATTATGACGTTCGGACACACCATTACATTGTGGTGTTCTAGGTGGCATGAGTTGCGAAACTATTTCACATTGTTTCAAATGAAGACCAAACTCGTAACTCAAATATTCGTCTCCATGATCAGATCGTAGAAACTTTATTTTTCTTGTTACAATGATTTTCCACTTCACTCTGAAATTCTTTGAACTTTTCAAATGTTTCAGACTTATGTTTCATCAAGTAGATATACCCATATCTGCTCAAATCATCTGTGAAGGTTAGAAAATAACGATACACGTTGCGAGCCTTAACACTCATCGGATCGCATACATCGGTATGTATTATTTCCAATAAGTCAGTAGCTCGTTCCATTGTTCCGGAGAATGGAGTTTTAGTCATCTTGCCCAAAAGGCACGGTTCACAAGCATCAAATGATTCATAACCAAGTGATTCCGAAAATCAATCTTTATGGAGTTTCTTCATGCGCTTTACACAGATATGACACAAACGGTAGTGCCACAAATAAGTTGCACTATCATTATTAACTTTGCATCTTTTGGTATCAATATTATGAATATGTGTATCACTACGATCGAGATCCAACAAACTATTTTCATTGGGTGTATGACCATTTGAAGGTTTTATTCATGTAAACAGAACAACAATTATTCTCTGATTTTAAATGAATAACCTTATTGCAATAAACATGATCAAATCATATTCATGCTCAACGCAAAAGCCAAATAACATTAATTTAGGTTTAACACTAATCCCGAAAGTATAGGGAGTGTGCGATGATGATCATATCAATCTTGGAACTACTTCCAACACTCATCGTCACTTCCCCTTCGACTAGTCTCTGTTTATTATGTAACTCCTGTTTCGAGTTACTAATCTTAGCAACCGAACAAGTATCAAATACTCAGGGGCTACTATAAACACTAGTAAGGCACACATCAATAACCTGTATATCAAATATACCCTTGTTCACTTTGCCATCCTTCTTATCCACCAAATATTCAGGGCATTTCTGCTTCCAGTGACCATTTCCTTTGCAGTGTAAGCACTTACTTTCAGGCTTTGGTCCAGCTTTGGTCTTCTTCACGGGAGTGACAACTTGTTTGCCATTCTACTTGAAGTTTCCCTTTCTTTCCCTTTTCCCTTTTCTTGAAACTAGTGGTCTTGTCAATCATCAACACTTGATGCTCTTTCTTGATTTCTACCTTCGTTGATTTCAACATCACGAAGAGCTCGGGAATTATTTTCGTCATCCCTTGCATACTATACTTCACCACGAAGTTCTAGTAACTTAGTGATGGTGAAGAGAGAATTCTGTCAATCACTATCTTATCTGGAAGATTAACTCCCACTTGATTCAAGCGATTGAAGTACCCAGACAATCTGAGCACATGCTTACTAGTTGAGCAATTCTCCTCCATCTTTTAGCTATAGAACTTGTTGGAGACTTCATATCTCTCAACTCGGGTATTTGCTTGAAATATTAACTTCAACTCCTGGAACATCTCATATTGTCCATGACGTTCAAAACGTCTTTGAAGTCCCAATTCTAAGCCGTTAAGCATGGTGCACTAAACTATCAAGTAGTCATTATATTGAGCTAGCCAAACATTCACAACGTCTGCATATGCTCC
Organism: Triticum aestivum; assembly: GCF_018294505.1. Taxonomy (NCBI): domain Eukaryota; kingdom Viridiplantae; phylum Streptophyta; class Magnoliopsida; order Poales; family Poaceae; genus Triticum; species Triticum aestivum. Next base: position 59,933,777 of record NC_057807.1, read on the forward strand.
TGCAATAGGTCTGTCACCTAGCGGTGCATCAACGACATAATTCTTCTGTGCAGCAATGAGGATAAACCTCAGATCACGGACCAAGTCCGCATCATTGCTACTAACATATTTCAACTTAGTTTTCTCTAGGAACACATATAAAAATGTAGGGAAGCAACAACGTGAGCTATTGATCTACAACATAATTTGCAAAATACTACCAGGACTAAGTTCATGATAAATTAAAGTTCAATTAATCATATTACTTAAGAACTCCCACTTAGACAGACATCTCTCTAGCCATCTAAGTGATCACGTGATCCAAATCAACTAAATCATGTCCGATCATCACGTGAGATGGTGTAGTTTCAATGGTGAACATCACTATGTTGATCATATCTACTATATGATTCACGTTCAACCTTTTGGTCTTCGTGTTCCGAGGCCATATGTGTATATGCTAGGCTCGTCAAGTTTAACCTGAGTATTCCGCGTGTGCAACTGTTTTGCACCCGTTGTATTTGAACGTAGAGCCTATCACACCCGATCATCACGTGGTATCTCAGCACGAAGAACTTTCGCAATGATGCATACTCAGGGAGAACACTTCTTGATAATTAGTGAGAGATCATCTTAAAATGCTACCGTCAATCAAAGCAAGATAAGATGCATAAAGGATAAACATCACATGCAATCATTATAATTGATATGATATGGCCATCATCATCTTGTGCTTGTGATCTCCATCTTCGAAGCACCGTCGTGATCACCATCGTCACTGGCGCGACACCTTGATCTCCATCGTAGCATCGTTGTTATCTCGCCAATCTTATGCTTCTACGACTATCGCTACCGCTTAGTGATAAAGTAAAGCACTACAGGGCGATTGCATTTCATACAATAAAGCGACAACCATATGGCTCCTGCCAGTTGCCGATAACTTCGGTTACAAAACATGATCATCTCATACAATAAAATATAGCATCACGTCTTGACCATATCACATCACAAAATTCCCTGCAAAAACAAGTTAGACGTCCTCTACTTTGTTGTTGCAAATTTTACGTGGCTGCTACGGGTTTAGCAAGAACCATTCTTACCTACGCATCAAAACCACAACGATAGTTTGTCAAGTTGGTGTTGTTTTAACCTTCGCAAGGATCGGGCGTAGACACACTCGGTTCAACTAAAGTGAGAGAGACAGACACCCACCGGTCACCTTTAAGCAACTAGTGCTCGTGGCGGTGAAACCAGTCTCGCGTAAGCGTACGCGTAATGTCAGTCCGGGCCGCTTCATCTCACAATGCCGCTGAACCGAAGTATGACATGCTGGTAAGCAGTATGACTTGTATCGCCCACAACTCACTTGTGTTCTACTCGTGCATATAACATCTACGCATAAAACCTAGGCTCGGATGCCACTGTTGGGGAACGTAGTAATTTCAAAAAAATTCCTACGCACACGCAAGATCATGGTGATGCATAGCAACGAGAGGGGAGAGTGTCGTCCACGTACCCTCGTAGACCGAAAGCAGAAGCATTAGAACAACGCGGTTGATGTAGTCGTACATCTTCACGGCCCGACCGATCAAGCACCGAAACTACGGCACCTCCGAGTTCTAGCACACATTCAGCTCGATGACATCCCTCGAACTGCGATCCAGCCGAGTGTCAAGGGAGAGTTCCATCAGCATGACGGTGTGGTGATGATCTTGATGTTCTACCGTCGCAGGGCTTCGCCTAAGCACCGCTACAATATATCAAGGAGGACCATGGTGGAGGGGGGCACCGCACACGGCTAAGAGATCAAGAGATTAATTGTTGTTATGCCTGGAGGTGCCCCCTGCCCCCGTATATAAAGGAGCAAGGGGAGAGGGGGCGGCCGGCCTAGGAGGAGGCGCGCCAAGGGGAGTCCTACTCCCACCGAGAGTAGGACTCCCTCCTTCCTTGCTGTAGTAGGAGAAGGGGGAGAGGAAGAAGGAAAAGGGGGCTGCGCCTCTTGTCCAATTCGGACCAGAGGGGGGGCGCAGGCCTCCTTCCTTTTGGCCTCTCTCCTCTATTCCCGTATGGCCCAATAAGGCTCGTATACTCCCCGGCGAATTCCCGTAACTCTCCGGTACTCCGAAAAATACCCGAATCACTCGAAACCTTTCCGAACTCCGAATATAGTCGTCCAATATATAGATCTTTACGTCTCGACCATTTCGAGACTCCTCGTCATGTCCCCGATCTCATCCGGGACTCCGAACTCCTTCGGTACATCAAAACACATAAATTCATAATATAACTATCATCGAAACCTTAAGCGTGCGGACCATACGGGTTCGAGAACAATGTAGACATGACCGAAACACGTTTCCGGTCAATAACCAATAGCGGAACCTGGATGCTCATATTGGTTCCCACATATTCTACGAAGACCTTTATCGGTCAAACCGCATAACAACATACGTTGTTCCATTTGTCATTGGTATGTTACTTGCCCGAGATTCGATCGTCGGTATCCAATACCTAGTTCAATCTCGTTACCGGCAAGTCTCTTTACTCGTTACGTAATGCATCATTCTGTAACTAACTCATTAGCTACATTGCTTGCAAGGCTTATAGTGATGTGCATTACCGAGAGGGCCCAGAGATACCTCTCCGACAATCGGAGTGACAAATCCTAATCTCGAAATACGCCAACCCAACATGTACCTTCGGAGACACCTGTAGAGCACCTTTATAATCACCCAGTTACGTTGTGATGTTTGGTAGCACACAAAGTGTTCCTCCGGTAAACGAGAGTTGCATAATCTCATAGTCACAGGAACATGTATAAGTCATGAAGAAAGCAGTAGCAACATACTAAACGATCAAGTGCTAAGCTAACGGAATGGGTCAAGTCAATCACATCATTCTCCTAATGATGTGATCCCGTTAATCAAATGACAACTCTTTTGTCTATGGCTAGGAAACTTAACCATCTTTGATTCACGAGCTAGTCAAGTAGAGGCATACTAGTGACACTATGTTTGTCTATGTATTCACACATGTATTATGTTTCCAGTTAATACAATTCTAGCATGAATAATAAACATTTATCATGATATCAGGAAATAAATAATAACTTTATTATTGCCTCTAGGGCATATTTCCTTCATGATCATGCCTAGATAATCTCATAATTATTCGCTTTTCTATCAATTGCTCGACAGTAATTTGTTCACCCAGCGTAATACTTATGCTATCTTGAAGCCTGTAGTGAAACCTATGGCCCCCGGGGCTATCTCTTATCATATTTGCTTCCAATCTACTTTTATTTGCATCTTTACTTTTTGCATCTATATTATAAAATACCAAAAATATATTTATCTTATCTTACTATCTTTATTAGATTTCACTTTTGCAAGTGGCCGTGAAGGGATTGACAACTGATGACCCACAAGTATATGGGATCTATCGTAGTCCTTTCGATAAGTAAGAGTGTCGAACCCAACGAGGAGCAGAAGGAAATGATAAGCGGTTTTCAGCAAGGTATTCTCTGCAAGTACTGAAATAAGTGGTAACGGATAGTTTTGTGATAAGATAAATTGTAACAAACAATAAGTAATAAAAGTAAATAAGGTGCAGCAAGGTGGCCCAATCCTTTTTTTAGCAAAGGACAAGCCTGGACAAACTCTTATGATAGGAAAAGCGCTCCCGAGGACACATGGGAATATCGTCAAGCTAGTTTTCATCACGCTCATATGATTCGCGTTCGGTACTTTGATAATTTGATATGTGGGTGGACCGGTGCTTGGGTATTGCCCTTACTTGAACAAGCATCCCACTTATTATTAACCTCTATTGCAAGCATCCGCAACTACAACAAAAGTATTAAGGTAAACCTAACCATAGCATGAAACATGTGGATCCAAATCAGCCCCTTACGAAGCAACGCATAAACTAGGGTTTAAGCTTCTGTCACTCTAGCAACCCATCATCTACTTATTACTTCCCAATTCCTTCCTCTAGGCCCAAATAATGGCGAAGTGTTATGTAGTCGACGCTCACATAAAACCACTAGAGGTTGGACAACATACATCTCATCAAAATATCGAACGAATACCAAATTCACATGACTACTAATAGCAAGACTTCTCCCTTGTCCCCAGGAACAAACGTAATTACTCATAAAGCATATGCATGTTCATAATCAGAGGGGTAATAATATGCATAAAGGATCTAAACATATGGTCTTCCACCAAATAAACCAACTAGCATCAACTACAAAGAGTAATCAACACTACTAGCAACCTACTAGCACCAATCCCGGACTTGGAGACAAGAATTGGAAACAAGAGATGAACTAGGGTTTGGAGATGAGATGGTGCTGATGAAGATGTTGGTGGAGATTGCCCTCTCCCGATGAGAGGAGCATTGGTGATGACGATGGTGATAATTTCCCCCTCCTGGAGGGAAGTGTCCCCGACAAAAGAGCTCTGCTAGAGCCCTAGATTGGTTCTGCCAAGGTTCCGCCTTGTGGCGGCGGATTCTCGTCCTCAAAGGTTCTCTCTGATTTTTTTCTCATCGAAATACTTCATATAGGAGAAGATGGGTGTCGGAGAGCCACCAGGGGGCCCACGAGGTAGGGGCGCGCCTAGGGGGGTGCCCCCCACCCTTGTGAGCAGGGTGTGGGCCCCCTGGCCTTCATCTTTGGCGACGATTTTTCTTTATTTATTTCAAGGTATTTCGTGGAGTTTCAGGACTTTTGGAGTTGCGTAGAATAGGCCTCCAATATTTGCTCCTTTTCCAGCCCAGAATTCCAGCTGCCGGCATTCTCCCTCTTCATGTAAACCTTGTAAAATAAGAGAGAATAGCCATAAGTATCGTGACATAACGTGAAATAACAGTCCATAATGCAATAAATATTATCATAAAAGCATGATGCAAAATGGATGTATCAACAACCCCTTTATCGCGTTGGTTGCGAGTTCTCAGTTTGTTAGGTGTGTGGGACTTTTGAGGAGCCTCCTACTGGATTGATACCTTGGTTCTCAAAAACTGAGGGAAATACTTACACTACTATTGCTACATCACCCTCTCCTCTTCGAGGAAAACCAACGCAAGCTCAAGACGTAGCATGAGGCTCTGGATCTAGTGGAGCAATTTGGCATTGAGCACATCATCTCTTTTCATAAAGATTATGATCCTGAGATTGTGGCTCAGTTCTTTGCCTCGATGCACTTTCATCCTAATGAGGAATGGACTATGACTTGGATGACCAATGGTCAGCAGCTAACTGCTACATGGAAGGAGTTCATGACTTTGCTTGGTGTTCAGGATAAGGGGCTCGCCACACCCCCAAGGCGTTCGTCCTCATGCAATCCCGAGTCAGCCAACAAGAACAAGATTCAGCCCTTCTATGTTGAGAAGAAGCTCTTCAGTGACAAGTCATCTTGGGTGCTCAACTCCTTCCTTGACATCATGTATCGGATCTTTCGCAACTCTCTCTTTCCTCGCATTAGTGACAAGGACAAGGTGCATGTTTATCTTGTGGACATGTTGCTTCTGTGTGAGGAAGCGCGCAACTCTCAGACGCAACCACTTGATGTCTCACATATCATGTGGTGTGAGCTTCGGTTTGCAGTATACAACCGCAAGGTCCCCATCTATGGACCTTATCTGTTTCATTTGATCTCAGCAACTTGGGAGAAGCTCTACCCACAGGAGGAGTTTGAGGCCCCTGGTTGGATTCGACACGAGTCCATCAGGCTCCGTGTCAAGACTCAGTGGGCTAACACCACTTCTCGTGCTGAGGCCGCGGCTGCCATGGATGTGGATGCGGATGAGGATGAGGAGGAGGAAGTGGACGAGGACAACTCTGAGGGCTTCATCCCTCCCACCTCTGAGCCATCTTGAGCTAAGAGGCTGAAGAACAAGATGAAGGCATTGTTTTGTATGCAAGCACAGGGGCAATATCGGGCTCACGTTGTCTCCAAGGAGAGTCTTTGCTGGGACAATAAGATTATGAGGCTTTTTGGAGAGGATGTTTCTGGCGGTTCTGAGGAGCGCATCACTCTAGAGGCTGAGTGGATGGCAAAACAAAGCTTCAAGTGGACTGATTCTGAGGAGGACAACAAGGAGACCATTCCCACTGCCGAGTCTAACGAGGAGTGTGCGTCTGATTACTCTGCTTGAGCCACCAGTTGTGTTGGCATCTCGATGCCAAAGGGGGAGAGAGTGTAGGGATTTGCCTCTTGTGTCATGCTTGTGTTTGCTTTGCTCGCGTTTGTTTCATTGAACCTTGCTTGCTTTGGTTTAGTTTGCTTGTGAGACTTGTTCTATCATATGGTGTAAGACATATGAACTCTATCATACCTTATTGAGCTCATGATATATTGTGCTATTTATGATATGCTCATATGTTATTGTTTAGTGTTAGCCTTATTGTTGCAAGATATGCATTATCTATAAAATATAGGGGAAGTGTTGATCCTAGTATACATGTCGTGCAGTCCAAAGCACTTATCTAGATAGCACGCATCTAGGGGAGCCCATCTATATTTTAGAGATGTGGGGTTTGCTTATGTTCTATATTATGTCCCCTTGTGCAAATCCCGTATTGTCATCAATCCACCAAAAAGGAGGAGATTGTAAGGGCATATTTATCCCTAAGGTGTTTTGGTGATTGATGACAATGCTTTTGCGGACTAATCGTGTGCCTTGAGTATTTCATACGCTTCATCACTAGGCACAAGATGGTTTGGTGCCCCTCGAAGACTATTGAAGACGGCGTTTTTCTACGTTTCTTTTCGGTGGATTTGAGTCGTAGGAAAGCCGTACTATTAAGAGGGGGTCCGCGTTGGAAAGGTTCCGGTGGAATCATCACGTACACGTATACTCCCTCTGCACCGCCTTTCCCTTTGCCCTTTGGAGCATCCTCCGTTTTCTTCATACTATGCAAAGAAAAGGATTCCTAGTGTTGCTCTTCTGAGGCATGCGGTAATACTACTCTTAGGAGCAGTAGTACCACAGGCCCCCATGGTAGTACCACACACCCTCGCGGTAGTACCGTAGGTGCCCACGGTAGTACCGCTCCTAAGGAGCTGTAGTACTGTGGCCTCAGACCAGACTCATCCGCTCGTGCGGCTGTAGGGGCGGATGTGATTTTTTACATTCGCGCCCTACGCGGTAGTACCGCCCCATGAATGCGGTAGTACCGTGAGTCCTGGTCTAGCACAGCAACATAAGCGGAAGTAGGGGCGGATGTAATTTTTTACATCCGCTCCCTACGTGGTAGTACCGCTTGCCATGTGCGGTAGTACCGTGTCGGATTTTTGCATCGTTTGATTTTCAGCGGAAGTTGGCACGGATGTATTTTTATTCATTCGCACCCTTCCCAGTCTAGTCCAATCCTGCCTTGCGGTAGTACCGCAAGGGGGAGCGGTAGTACCGCGTCAGTGGCAGTACCGCCCTCAGCCTTTGCGGTTCAGGCCTGGGCTAGCTCCTGCCGTAGCAGCGGTAGTACCGCGGTCCACCGCGGTAGTACCGTGAGCCCTTGCGGTAGTACCGCTTGTCTGGGGCGGTAGTACCGCAGGTCGCGGGCTGGTTAAGTGTATAACAGTTGGATTTGTCTCTCCACTATATAAGGGGTGTCTTCTTCCTCTAGTTGACTACCTCTTCCAACCCCAAGCTCCATTGTTGCTCCAAACTACATTTTTGCCCGATCTCTCTCCCTAGCCAATCAAACTTGTTGATTTGATCGAGATTGGGTGAGAGGGCCCCGATCTACACTTCCACCAAGAGAAATTTGATTCCCCCCACTAGTCCCTAGCGGATCTTGTTACTCCTGGGTGTTTGAGCACCCTAGACGGTTGAGGTCACCGCGGAGCCATAGTCCATTGTGGTGAAGCTTCGTCGTGTCGTTGGGAGCCTCCAATTAAGTTGTGAAGATTGCCCCAACCTTGTTTGTAAAGGTTCGGTCGCCGCCTTCAAGGGCACTGATAACCCGCAAGTATACGGGATCACAACAGTTTTCGATAAGTAAGAGTGTCGAACCCAACGAGGAGCTAAAGGTAGAATAAATATTCCCTCAAGTTCTATCAACCACCGATACAACTCTACGCACGCTTGACGTTCGCTTTACCTAGAACAAGTATGAAACTAGAAGTACTTTGTAGGTGTGATAGGATAGGTTTGCAAGATAATAAAGAACGTGTAAATAAAAAGTAGGGGCTGTTTAGATAAAGATGCAATAAAGTAAATATAGCGAGTATGGAAAAGTGGTGGTAGGAGTTGTGAAATTGTCCCTAAGCAATTGACTATGTTACTAGGCCAGTAATCACTATTGCAATTCTATTTGAGGGAGAGGCATAAGCTAACATACTTTATCTACTTGGATCATATGCACTTATGATTGGAAATCTAGCAAGCATCCGCAACTACTAAAGATTCATTAAGGTAAAACCCAACCATAGCATTAAAGTATCAAGTCCTCTTTATCCCATACGCAACAACCTACTTACTCGGGTTTGTGTTTCAGTCACTCACACAACCCACTATAAGCGAATCATGAACGCATTGCAACACCCTACAGCGGGAATCCCTCACGCTTGTGCGACACAGAGGGCACCATAGGACAGCACCAATAATAAAACATGCAACTCAAACCAATCATAGCAATTCATCAATCACCGATAGGACAACGAAAATCTACTCAGACATCATAGGATGGCAACACATCATTGGAAAATAATATGAAGCATAAAGCACCATGTTCAAGTAGAGGGTACAGCGGGATGCGGGAGAGTGGACCGCTGGATATAGAAGGGGGAAGGTGATGGAGATGTTGGTGAAGATGACGGCGGTGTTGGTGAAGATCGCGGTGATGATGATGGCCCCCGGCAGCGCTCCGGCGCCACCGGAAGCAAGGGGGAGAGAGGGCCCCTTCTTCTTCTTCTTCCTTGACCTCCTCCCTAGATGGGAGAAGGGTTTCCCCTCTGGTCCTTGGCTCCCATGGCTTGGGAGGGGCGAGAGCCCCTCCGAGATTGGATCTATCTCTCTGTTTCTGCGTTCCCTAGTTCTACCCCTTCACCGTTTCCTTTATATCTGGAGATCCGTAACTTCGATTGGGGTGAATCTTTCGCGCAGATTTTTATCATAAAATTAGCTTTCTTGCGGGAAAAATAGAGCCTCAACCGCCTTACGGGTGGCCCACGAGAGCCCAGGGCGCGCCCAGGGGGAGGGGGCGCACCCTCCTGTCTCATGGCCACCCCGGACACCGTTTCGCGTTGATTCTTCCTCCGGAAAATCCCAAATATTCCAAAATAATTCTCCGTCTGTTTTTAATTTTGTTTGATATTGGTTTTGTGCGAAACATAAAACATGCAACAGACAGAAACTGGCACTGGGCACTGGATCAATATGTTAGTCCCAAAAATAGTATAAAAAGTTGCCAAAAGTATATGAAAGTTGAACAATATTGGCATGGAACAATCAAATATTATAGATACGACGGAGACGTATGAGCATCCCCAAACTTAATTCCTGCTCGTCCTTGAGTAGGTAAATGATAAAAAAAGATAATTTTTGATGTGGAATGTTACCTAGCATAATCTTGATCATATGTCTAATCATGGCATGAATATTAAGACACGAGTGATTCAAGGCAATAGTCTATCATTTGCCATAAAAACAATAATACTTCAAGCATACCAACCAAGCAATTATGTCTTATTGAAATAACATAGCCAAAGAAAGCTCATCCCTACAAAATCATATAGTCTGGCTATGCTCCATCTTCGTCACACAAAATGCTCCCATCATGCACAACCCCGATGACGAGCCGAACAATTGGTTCATACTTTTTAACGCGCTTCAGGTTTTTCAACTCTTACGCAATACATGAGCGCAAGCCATCTACATAGCACTATGGTGGTATATGGTGGTGGTTGTGAGGACAAAAAAGGAGAAGATAGTCTCACATCAACTAGGCGTGTCAATGAGCTATGGAGATACCCATCAATAGATATTAATGTGAGTGAGTAGGGGTTGCCATGCAACGGATGCACTAGAGCTATAAATATATGAAAGCTCAACAAAAGGAACTAAGTGGGTGTGCATCCAACTTGCTTGCTCATGAAGACCTCGGGCATTTGAGGAAGCCCATCATCAGAATATACAAGCCAAGTTCTATAATGAAAATTCCCACTAGTATATGAAAGTGAAAGCATAGGAGACTCTCTCTATGAAGAACATGGTGCTACTCTGAAGCACAAGTGTGGTAAAAGGATAGTAACATTGCCCCTTCTCTCTTTTTCTCTCATTTTTTTTCTTTTTCTTTTTCATTTTTTTCATTTTTTTGGATATTATAATCTCTCTAAATTGATATAAGTGAAGCAAGAGAGTTTAATTCTTTCTACAAAAGATATGCCCCCTCTCTAACAAATATAAGTGAAGCAAAAGAGCATTCTACAAATGGCGGTTTTCTGTATGAAGAGAAACAGGCAATCCAACTTCAAATGATATAAGTGAATCACATGAAGCATTCTATAAAGCCATACTCAAAAGATCTAAGTGAAGTGAAATGAGCATTCTATAAATCAACCAAGGACTATCTCATACCAGCATGGTGCATAAAAGAAAAGTGAAAACTAAATGCAAAAGACGCTCCAAGACTTGCACATAATGCATGAACGAAACGAATCCGAAAACATACTGATACTTGTTAAAGAAAGAGGGGATGCCTTTTGGGGCATCCCCAAGCTTAGACGCTTGAGTCTTCTTGAATATTTACTTGGGGTGTCTCAGGCATCCCCAAGCTTGAGCTCTTGCCTCTCTTCCTTTTCCTCATATCGAGACATCCTCGATTAGACACTACATCCACACAAAACTTCAACAGAAAACTCGGTAAGATCCGTTAGTATAATAAAGCAAATCACCACTCTAAGTACTGTAGAAAACCAATTCATATTTTGTTTTTGCATTGTGTCTACTGTAATATAGCTTTTTCATGGCTTAATCCACTAATATAAATTGATAGTTTCATCAAAACAAGCAAACTATGCATCAAAAACAGAATCTGTCAAAAAACAGAACAGTCTGTAGCAATCTGAACATCCACCATACTTATGTTACCCCAAAAATTCTACCAAACTTAGGAAAAATAAAAAATTTGTATAGAAAGACAGTGCAAAAGGAAACAGAACCAATTGACGTTCCAGTTAAAAATGTAAAATCGCGCACTACAGCCAAAGTTTCTGTCCTGCACCGTACAAACCAACAAGCATTGTAAACAAACCTAAAGGCAAACCTTGGCACATTATTTTTATAATACAATGGAATTGTACAAGGGGATAATTATTTTTGTTGAAAATTTTCTGTAATCAAGATTCACAAAGTTTCCGTGAGCATGAACAAAGTTCAAGGCTAGCTCCCACTTCAACAATGCTTGTCTTTCTTACTTTCACTTTCCTTTTTGAAAAGTTTTTAGGTTCCCCTCTTTATTTTTTTTGTTTTTAAAATATATGAAAGCACTCAACAGAAATAAATGACTCTCTAAAACTTTCGGGTTGTCTCCCTGGCAGCGCTTTCTTTAAAGCCATTAAGCTAGGCATTTAGTGCTCAAGTAATGAATCCACCCGAATCCCAAGGTATATCAAAGCCAATTTTAATTAACAATAATTTGTAATTTAGTAGAGAGCACAAAGTAACATATATCATGCAACAACTAAGTCTAACTCTCTTCATATGCATCGGCATGTCATAAGAGAACAATTCATGCACACAAAGTAAAGGCTAATGCATAGTATAAACAGTTTCTTGCAATTCTATCGTATTGGAAACATAGAGAGGTGGAGATAAAGTTCCTCTGTCGTAATAACTGCAAGTAGGAGCAGCAAGCACATGCATATTACGTTCATCAAAATCATCATGTGCAATGGTAAAAGGCAACCCATCAATATAATCCTTAATAAGCACAAACTTCTCCGATATAGTGTAGTTTGGAGAATTCAAAAAGATAATAGGACTATCATGCGTGGGTGCAATAGCAACAATTTCATGTTTACCATAAGGAACTATAGCAAGTTCATCTCCATAAGCATAATTCATATTGGCATCTTGGCCACAAGCATAGCAAGCATCATCAAAAAAGGATATTTCAAACAAATTCAAGGGATCATAGCAATCATCATAGCAATCATCCTTCGGTAAGCACGAAGGGGAATTAAACAATGTATGAGTTGAAGAGTTACTCTCATTAGAAGGTGGGCACGGGTAACTAATCCGCTCTTCCTCCTTTTGTTCTTCGCTCTCCTCATCATCTTTTTCATCCAATGAGCTCACAGTTTCATCAATTTCTTCTTCCATAGCTTCCTGCAAAATATTAGTCTCTTCTTGGACAGCGGAGACCTTCTTCATAAAAGCATTAATATAGTAATTGTATTCATAATTTTCATAGCAATATCTAAGTATAGCAAGATTTTCAGGCCTATAACCATCATCATCAAAAGCTTCATACTTTTCAAACAAAGCTTCAATTTCATAAGCAGCCTTAAAAGCAACAAATTCTTCTATTTGTTCCACATCATAGTAATCATATATACCATTAGCATAAGAAGCTAAGGTTTCATTATCATTAAATTTGCATGAAAAGGGAAGGTGTGGAGCCTCCATCCTATAGCAACAAGTAATATCATATCTCAAGCATAGATTCCAGGCATACCAACGCAACATAATAAATTGATCCCATAATAGTTTCCCTTTTTGTGTCGAGCGATAATCCCTAAAGTATTCACGTTGATCCAATGTGTCTCTCATTATAAAGTTGAATGGGGTTTTCTCAGGATTATCAAAGTAGTACATAATATCTCTCACATAATGAGAGTCGGGGGTTTTAGGAGTTACCCCATCTACATGAGTAGCAAGTACATCTAATTTTTTTTTGATATTTTTCGTTCCATATCCATAACTAAAGATAGAGAACAACTTAGAACAGCAAATAAAAATTACTTAGTGATAAAGCAAACAAGCACACACGAGAATATTCACCCCACGCTATGACTCCCCAGCAACGACGCAAGAAAAAGGTCTTGATAACCCGCAAGTATACGGGATCGCAACAGTTTTCGATAAGTAAGAGTGTCGAACCCAACGAGGAGCTAAAGGTACAATAAATATTCCCTCAAGTTCTATCGACCATCGATACAACTCTACGCACGCTTGACGTTCGCTTTACCTAGAACAAGTATGAAACTAGAAGTACTTTGTAGGTGTGATAGGATAGGTTTGCAAGATAATAAAGAACGTGTAAATAAAAAGTAGGGGCTGTTTAGATAAAGATGCAATAAAGTAAATATAGCGAGTGTGGAAAAGTGGTGGTAGGAGTTGTGAAATTGTCCCTAAGAAATTGAGTATGTTACTAGACCAGTAATCACTATTGCAATTCTATTTGAGGGAGAGGCATAAGCTAACATACTTTCTCTACTTGGATCATATGCACTTATGATTAGAACTCTAGCAAGCATCCATAACTACTAAAGATTCATTAAGGTAAAACCCAACCATAGCATTAAAGTATCAAGTCCTGTTTATCCCATATGCAACAACCTACTTACTCGGGTTTGTGTTTCAATCACTCACGCAACCCACTATAAGCGAATCATGAACGCATTGCAACACCCTACAGCGGGAATCCCTCACGCTTGCGCGACACGGAGGGCACCATAGGACAGCACCAATAATAAAACATGCAACTCAAACCAATCATAGCAATTCATCAATCACCGATAGGACAACGAAAATCTACTCAGACATCATAGGATGGCAACACATCATTGGAAAATAATATGAAGCATAAAGTACCATATTCAAGTAGAGGGTACAGCGGGATGCGGGAGAGTGGACCGCCGGATATAGAAGGGGGAAGGTGATGGAGATGTTGGTGAAGATGACGACGGTGTTGGTGAAGATCGCGGTGATGATGATGGCCCCGGCGGTGCTCCGGCGCCACCGGAAGCAAGGGGGAGAGAGGGCCCCTTCTTCTTCTTCTTCCTTGACCTCCTCCCTAGATGGGAGAAGGGTTTCCCCTCTGGTCCTTGGCTCCCATGGATTGGGAGGGGCGAGAGCCCCTCCGAGATTGGATCTATCTCTCTGTTTCTGCGTTCCCTGGTTCTACCCCTTCACCGTTTCCTTTGTATCTGAAGATCCGTAACTTCGATTGGGGTGAATCTTTCGCCCAGATTTTTCTCATAAAATTAGCTTTCTTACGGCAAAAGTAGAGCCTCAACCGCCTTACGTGTGGCCCACCAGAGCCCAGGGCGCGCCCAGGGGGAGGGGCGCGCCCCCCTGTCTCGTGGCCACCCCGAACACCGTTTCGCGTTGATTCTTCCTCCGGAAAATCCTAAATATTCCAAAATAATTCTCTGTCCGTTTTTATCCCGTTTGGATTCCGTTTGATATTGGTTTTCTGTGAAACATAAAACATGCAACAGACAGGAACTGACACTGGGCACTAGATCAATATGTTAGTCCCAAAAATAGTATAAAAAGTTGCCAAAAGTATATGAAAGTTGAAGAATATTGGCATGGAACAATCAAAAATTATAGATATGACGGAGACGTATCAGGCACCAATAGTGGAATCACGGCATCTCGCATTGTGTGAGGGCGCGAGGAGAATACGGTGGCCCTAGTGGCTTCTTGGGGAGCATTGTGCCTCCACACCGCTCTAACGGAGACGTACTTCCCCTCAAAAGGAAGGAACTTCGGTAACACATCCTCGTCTTCACTGGCTCCACTCTTGGTTATCTCGTGCCTTTACTTGTGCAAGCTTATTTGTGTTGTATCCCTTGCTTGCTTGTGCGCTTGTTGTTTTTGCATCATATAGGTTGCTCACCTAGTTGCATATCTAGACAACCTACTTTGATGCAAAGTTTAATTTGGTAAAGGAAAACTAAAAATTGTTAGTTGCCTATTCACCCCCCCTCTAGTCAACTATATCGATCCTTTCACGTGCGGACCCAGGCCGGCCTCTCATCAGACTACGCGAATGCCGAGCTATGCACCGTGTTGCGCTGCTTCCGCCGCGCCGCCTCCCTGACAACCCTCTCCTCGGCCCCCACGATGCTCCGCACGAGGAGGATCCACCACAGTCACAAGCATCGAGGTAGTGGAGGAGGTGCCCGCGCACCTTCTCGACCGTCGGTGGCACCTCATCCTTCACCGTGTTGCCGCTAGAAATGGTGCAGCAGTGACGGTGGCTGGTCGACGCTGGCGTAGCGGTTGTGCGACGGCGATGCCTGCTCCTCCTTGATGCAGGCTCGCAGCAGCGAGGGCGGTGCCAGACCACGGTCCCGGAGCGACCGCTCAATCATGAGCTCCATTTGCTGTTGTTACTCATCGTTCGTGACCGCCGCCTTTGCGAGGAGGCGGGCGGCTGCTCCTCCCCATCGGAGGAGAAGATGATGATCTCCTTCTAAGAGGAGTCGGATGCCATGGAGGTCGAGGGCCCAAGAGAGCGACAGTGGCGGCTACAAGATCCGGAACCGCTGCATGTCTACGCGAAAGAGGATCAGAGAGGGTGTGAGGAGAGAGGAGTGATGTGGTGTGGACGACGTCGGAGTTGTGTTTAATAGGCATAGCTAGGCGAATGGACAGAAGTCGGCTAGAGTAGGCTTCTCGATCGCCGTGTCGGCATTGAAGCGGCGATGGTCGCTCGTCCGGTCGTGTCGCTCTGACCAACATCAATGACGTGCATCCGGTTGCGTCGCTCTGACCAACATCAATGATGTGGAGTCATTTCTCCTCTAGAGCGAAGCTAACCAGCATGGATGCACCACAACCGTTTTGCTTGGAGATATTTTTTGGTGGGTCCGGTTTGTCGGACGCGTTTCGCTGTGGACGCCCCGCAAAGCTCTCCTGGTTTGCACCTGGTTTACGAGATTCCGAACAACCAAACACGTCTGCTGACTGGTACCATTTTAGATGTCAAAGTACGTTCAGACACGTCAACCGGAGGTTTTGAGGGTTCATGTTCGAGATGCCCTAGCTGGTAGTCCAACTTTCAACTTGAGCTGGTGGTTTGGAATTTCAAGAAACTTTAGGCCATGTTTGGATTATCGTTTCCATTCTAAATACACTTGTAAAGAATACAAGCCTCCGCCCATCGTTTTCGTCTCCGCCTAAAAATTGCACTCGGCCGGTAAGTTACACTGGTATAGAAATACACCTGCATTTCGTTACATCCATTCCAAGCACGACCTTAGGCCGCGCTTGGCATCGGTGTGTTCAAATACAACTGTATTTAATTTATAGGTGTAACTTATCGGGGCACGGACGATTTCTAGCCGGAATGAAAACGATGGACGGAGACATGTATTTTTTTTACAGGTGTATTTGAAGGAAAACCAGAATCCAAACATGGCCTTAGAGCAACTCTAGCAGACCACGCAAAAGCCCTCGACCCGCAAAATAACCGGCAAAATGTGGGCTGGCGGCGAAAACCCCGTCCGAACAGACACCGCAAACGCGGCAAAACTCGGCCCTAACCCGCGTAATCGCGGGTCCCCCTCCCCCTCCCCCCGGCCCGTCGGTGCCCTACATATAGCGGGAGCGGTTGGTGGGGGGGCATTTCATCCCGCGCTTTCCCCCCACCAATCACCTCCCCTCTCCCTGTCGCCCCGCCGCCGCCCAAGATTCCGGCGAAAGTGGCCGACGGGAGCACGCGGGAAGGCCTCCAGACGCACGAGGTAGCCCTCCGCCCCCTCCCCTCTCCCTCCTCCTGCATCGGCGGGCCGGGACCTTGCGGATCTGCGGCGTTTCATCGCGGGCGGCCGTATTTGGCTTTCCCGGCCGCCGCCGGCTGCGCCAAGCTATGGAATGGTCGGGTTCGTCCGCTCGCCTGCATGCGCCCGGCAAAGCTAATCGGCGCATGCAGGTGCGGGTTCGTCCGCTCGCCGCCGCCGACGGTTTGCCGGCATGGATCCGGCCGACCGTCCGCCAGGCTCGGCCCTCGCGCAGAGGCTCTGTGGCTCGACGATGCTGCTCATACAGCGCGACGACTGCCCGTGAATAGTGCTGTGGCTGACTTCGGGCACACCGAAGCACCCTCGATGGGTGTTCTTCAAATGCGAAAACAACGGGGTATGTGCTGTTTTGCATTCGGCTCATTTGAATAGCTCATTATGTTTGCTCATTTGGAACATCATCATGCGTGTAGGAAGATGGATGTTCATTTTAGTTTTGGAAAGGCGAATACATTGATTTATTGATAGAAAGAAAATTGATAGACGTTCATGCACTCCTTAATGCAATCGAAGGCAATGAACCGCATGCATGCACAAATAGAGGGGAAGCAACGACTACTTCTTTAAAACCAAAGAAGAATAATGAAGAAGTAAAGATCAAGAATCCGCAGATCAACAATGAGTGTATGGAGAAGATATTGCTTCAACTCGTGGGAGCAGTTATGGAAGTTGGAAATCTTGTAAAATGCATACTTGTGGTTCTTGTTTTCTTTGGACTTGCTTTTCTAGCAAAAATTTGGTGATGTCTTATGTATCCAATGTGGTTGAAAATGCAAATTGAGGTGCAAATTGAGTGCAAATTTACATTTTACGGGTTGAGGGGAGGGAGGACGCCCGCACAGGTAGACCCCGCAAAGCGACCCGTAAAACAGGATGCAGGTCGGCTTTGCGGGGTCTGCCTCCGTGGCTTTTCGCTGCGACTGCAAAACAGCTTTTCGCGAACTGCAAACGTGAAATGCGGGTTGGCAGGATGCAGGGTCTGCTAGAGATGCTATTAGGCTGTTCAGAAATACTGTCGGATGAAGAATGCCTGCACTATTGTTATTATACGACACCGCTTTGCAAGCAGTAACCTATATCATCACTTTGGATCTGCTCCATTATGTGCTCATTAACCTCATCGACTTTAGATTTCCATCTGACCAATATGGCCCCCTCTAAGAAACGACAATTACATTGAGTTCGGGTGTATACACTATTTACGATAGTTTCCTTTAGAGTTTAGGCCGTCCTCTTTCTGTAACAGTGAGTTTAGTCCAGGTAATGATCCATTCCTCTCCATCTCTTCTTCTATTCTAAGTGAAAGGATCGACCGCCGGACTCCCTGCCCCGCCAGGCGCCAGCCAGCCGGAGCTGGAAGCGCCTCCCCGGACTGAGGCCGTCGACCCCAGGCACATCACCGTTCGGCTCCTCCTCCCCGGATCTCCGATGCACGCCAAACCTGCAGCAGAGCGCCGTAGCCGCAGCGGCCAGATCCACCTCCTAGCCACCGTCCCAGACCTGCAGGTGCCTCCCCATGACCTGCACGTCCATCCGGCCGGCATCCTCCCCACCCCCAGCGGTATGCAGCCATGAGCCATCCCTCCTCTTTTCTGTGCCTTATGGTTGCTTGCCTGCTTACGGTGGAAATGCGTATGGTGGATTGCTGCGGGGTGTCGTCATCGCTTATGCTAGAATTGCAGTGTGCTGTCGTCATTGCTTATGGTGGAAATGCATTTTGGAGGTTGGCGATTAGTCACGCTGCAGGTGGGACTGCGCGTGGGCGTCCCACCTCGATCCACTTCGTCCCATTAGGAATTGGTGGGCACGGTGGGACGAACCCACGAAAACATGGCATAAGTTAAGTGGGAAGAAGTGGAGTCCCGCCAATGAACCAATCATCTAGAAGATGAATTGAGCATAAGAATAAGCGGTAGAGTAAGAGAACGCCATGAAACTTGACTTTGTCGTCCTCGAGCGAGGTCTGTATGTTCTGTCCTGCAGCCGCCGGCGCCTCTGTTGTGACGCCCCAGTACGGTGAGGTTGGACTGCAAGGCGGGCATCCCGGCGGCCAAGGAGGTTGAGCTCCGTGTCGTTCGCACCGGCGGCTGGGTCCGAGAGCTGGCTGTAATCGTGTCGCAGCTGATTGCATAACTGCTGCTTTTCTCATCTGCCCAGCACGGGCACGGGCGCCATGGGCTGCGCCGTGATTTGTGCTCTCGGCGCCATGGCTCAAACCTCGTCTGGAAGAAACGGACAGGGCCACAGGGCTGCCTCCGTACGAAACCGTCGACGGTCTTGCGAAGATCAGTTCTCACTGGAACCTGACGGAGACGTCGCAACATGAGGGCCACTGGGCGAGTAGCCGATTGGCCGGTGCTGGGGACGGAGACGCCAGCGGGAGACATGGGAGCACTCAAGTTTCCATCGAGCCGGTCGCCGCGCGTACGAATGATTGGGCATGGGATGCGTCGCTAAATTGGCCGGTGGGTCTGTACTCTGCAGGGCCTCCCAGGTTGGGCGGGCGCTTCCCGGCGAGTAGTGCAGAGAAGGGATCCTCGGCACCTGTGCTGCCGTCCTCTCCGTTGTTTGATGAGGAATCGTTGTTCTTCGTATTATAGAGAATTAGTCAGGGGCTAGAAGTGGGTCTGGTGGGTTCCCGATGGATTAACTGGGATAGCCCATAAAAAATTCATTGTGTTTCACGGGTGCCCACTAAACACTTTTGTAGTGTGATGTGATGGGTCTTTCAGTCCTTGTCTTGGTTGATGGATTGTAGAGTTGGAACATCCCTTCCCTGTTAAAATAGATTTGGCAACAACAGCGCAATGCTTCTAGTAATTATTAGGGCATGTACAATGGAAGCATCACCTTCCTAGTGCTTCACCTCTTCCACGTAAGTAAAGATGGATGGGGCACTATTTAGTTTGTCAAACCCTCAATGCATGAAGCTGCCCCATCAAACCAATGCATGAGAGAACTAGGTTGTAGCCTAGTGGCAAGGGAGCGCAGTGGCGTCTCCAGCAACCAGGGTTCGAGCCACGTCGGGGACGAATTTCTGGTTTCTCACAAGGGATGCTTCTTCTATATCAATAAACCATGGGTGCTAGTGCCCATGAGTTTCATCAAACCAATGCATGACATATACATCCTCTTTTTCCTGTACTTCAGTGAACGTGGAGGGCTGGATCGCTTCATCTCTCTCCCTTTTCCCATCTCTCTCTTACTTTTATCAGCCAAGGCCCAAGAGACTACCTCCTCTGCAGGATCCCGTCTTGGTCTGCAGGCTACTGGTTGAGCTGAGTTGGACAATCGGGAGTGACGTATAGGGCTGGGGCACCCGTCCACAGTGGAGCGTTGGGCATGCCCTTAGTGTCATATGGTTGGTCCTTGTGTTGGTTCAAGAATTTTTTTTTGTTTTGTTTTTTGATGTTGAAGGATTGATTGTGCAGGGCTATGCACAGTGTGTTGCTTGATTGTTATCCAACAACTTTGCACTACATGCTACTTCATGAACTCTGTAACTGAAATGGAACAGATGAAGGAGGGCAATCTGGGACTCATATCACACGAAGATCTTCTGCGAAATAGGCAAAGATGAAACGGCTGCTGGCAATAGCTAGTCTGGGTGTGTGCTTGAGTGCCGAAGGTCACAAGAACCCTGAGCTTCCCAATTCTAGGATAGAGCTGGGCAGAGGTATGTGAAGAAGCGGTTCAAGCATAGATGGGACTCACTAAAGCAGCAGTACAGAGGATGGATGAAACCCAAATCTTCAAGGGGGATTGGATCAGATCCTCAAAGCGGAATCTTTGGGGCTGATGACGGTTGTTGGAAGAATCACATTGCAGTAACGTCACACATCGGGATCGTAACTAATTCCCCATTATTTATCCTTTTTTCATGCATGAACCGACTCATTGGTATCTTGCTCTTATTTTCAGAGAAACCCAGATTCAGGACAGCAAATGTCACCGGTGAATCATCCATTGACCCTGGAGAGGATTTGGGAAGAAGACATGGAGGATGATACTCCAGCCAGTATTAACGACGGGTCAGACGACGGCTATGTGCTTGCTGCATCTGCTGAGGCATCCTCTTGCAACAAGGCTCCTCCTACCACGTTTCTGAGCCTCAAGGAAGACTCGATTACATGATGACACCAGCATGTGTGTGCAACTTTGCTCTAGCAAATGGTTGTCATATCTTTGTTCTGCTCCTGAATATTTGAATGAAGAAGCGTCAAGCACCACGTGCACATTTGTCCAATGTCATACAAATGCATTAACTAACCAATAGCAGTTCTTATGTACACCGTCAGTTCCAAGACTTTGTTGGCAAAATATAACGAAATCAAACGCTAGGGTTTGCTTCGTATGCGTAGGGCCTTGATTTCTTTCAGCTCCCACAACAAAGGAATATGCTTGACCATTTCGGCGTATTGTAAAGAAATTGTATCGCCAAAGGATTTCGGACTAAGTTGTTTTTGTTAGACAAATAACCGAGCAATGATATAGACCGAATATTATCCGGTAGAAAATGAACTGAAACCGGGTCGCTGTGTTTATCTCTTGCAGTGTTCAGGCTAAATAAGTATCTTGACTTGCACGAGAACGAATGGGACAATTCAATTCAAAAGCTTGAGAGGAACCGTTCTGATGGGTACTCCTTGACCTAGAAAAGTCTGCTAGTTGATACAGCTGTCGGCCTGCCTAGCAGAGAGACTGATTTGATGGACACACTTCTCTACTTGTCTTTGAAATCTGAAATGATAAATTATACTTGGCCTGCACATATATATCAGAAATGAACTTACTGAACTTCTTGAATTTATTAGCTTAAGCTGTATCAGAATTTGACCAACGGTGAAATAAATATGTACTTGGCCTATACATATATCTGAAATAAAGTTACTGAACTTCTTGGATTTATCAACTCTTACCAGAATTCAGAAGTCCGCCGACAAAAAGAAAAAAGTTGCCATGATGGTCGTAGCTCACAATATTGACCGACGGTGCAATACTGTGTACTTGACCTCCGCTCCGAAAATACGTACTTGACCTGTACATATACATTGGAAATAAAGTTACTGAGCTTCTTGAATTTATCAACTTCAGTGGTAACAGAATTCAAAAAGTCTATGTTGACAAAAAATGTTACATGACGGCCACAACTACAATTTTGACCAACAGTACAATAATATAAATGAGCCGGGGAGCGAACTAAAGATAACTTGATCTACCAGCGGATGTGGTCAATGGCTGATCCCATTGTGTTTCTCGTAAACGGAAAATTGTTGAAAAATTCTTCGCGGTCGACCTGTCAGATCATTAGCGGTTGTTAAGTTGCCTCTTGATAGCCTGGAAAGGCCAAAAGTCTGAGCTTACTTTAACATTACAGTTATCTCCAAAACAGTCAACATCACACACCTGACTGATGCTGACATAACTATATGACTATGCGGCGCGAAAGTAGACATTTCACAAGAAAATTATGTAAACATAAAGCGGGCATGGGTTTTCTTCCTTTTACTTTGGAGGAAAAACTGGATTTTCATGCCTCGCATAGGCTAAAAACAAACAATGCTGGTAATTAAAATCACAAGTACTACAACCACTGAATTTAAAGTGTACTAGTCACTAGAATACCGACTTTATCCTTTTCAAGTGAATAATGTAAAGTATGCATTTAAAAAAAACATGTTTATAAATGTAGGCAAGTTATGTCATCTAACAATGATAATTACCCAAATGCCCTCATTCATTATGTCTCCCTTGTGTGCATTTGTTTATTACTACAAGCCACACTAATCATCCTCTCTCATCTTTCCCAGGCAATTATAACAGGGCACTTATGTCATTTCCGCTCAAAGATATCCAAATTTTATCACCTTGTTAATTTCTGTGGCCTGCGTTAGTCGACGAAGGGGAATGTATCTGGGTCGCGCTGATTACTTTCTCCGATACACAGTGAGATGTACATGTCAGTTTGATGATCAGAAAGTAGTATGATCCAACGCATACCTTTTCAGATGAGGTTGAGTGGCTCTTCTCACCCTCTTTTTCAACCTATATACTGTCTCAATCATTGAATTATCAATGGGAAAAACCAGCATGTCAAAATGCAATTAAAGCCAGGCTTGAGGAAGCACCATTCTGGAAGGAAAACAGGAGCATTCAGGAACCATTCCCACTGCGTGCCATGAAACGCAAAAGTTGTTATTTCAATCCATCATGAGGTGAAATACAAGCATGTAGGCTACCTCACTTAATTACTGTGCCATGAAATTTCTGTTATATCTCACTAATGTAAACTAAATACTGACTATTTGGAAAACAAAGTAGACATATTTCTTTTCTTAATAAAGAGCAGGTCTTTTTCAAGTCACAGTGTTTAGTTTATGCCTGATGAACAGTGAACACGGTGTGCGACTCAATAACCTGTGGACCGGTCTCCGACTATAGCAATACTAAAGTCAGGACATGGGCATTAAGAATAAGCCCAAGATGAAGAGAAAAATAAGGTATTTTTTCCCAATCCTTGGTCATCTTTTTGTTTCCTGGTGGGAGCTGAGGACAAGTGTTTCTTTCCTTGCTACTTCCTAAGTTGCAACCAGCTCATCTCTCCAAGGTGAGAACAGGCCAGGTCAATCGCAGTGGGACCTTTGAGTCCTCTGCCTGGACTAGTATATATAGAGAGCACAGCGTAGCACCCTTTTGATTCTAAAGCTAGGAGATACATGTGCTCTGCTCCTCATACCACCATCATCCAGGACTTATATTAGACGCTCTTGGCTCTTCATACACACTGCAGCGCACCATAGTGGAGTTTCCACCGAGCAACTGCACCTAATCCTTGGGTGGGTTTAGTTTCTTGATCCCTTTTTGTCCTTTTTGCTGAATCTACCCGATTACCTTGCCTTCCTCTGGGCAACTGCGCCTAATCCTTGGGTGAGTTTAGTTTCTTGGTTTCCTTTTCTCCCTTTTGCTGAAAATACCCAATTGCCCTGGCTAGATATGTTTTAAGAATTTTAATTGTCCTATCATCTGGTTCTGTTCCAAATTAATTTCGCTGTTCAAACACAGAGTTCTTCATATGTCTACCAACTAATATAACTAGCTTATTCAATTTTGACATTATTTATTCTGTTGAGTAATGCTAGTGTACCTCTTTCTTTTCCTGCTGCACATCAGAGGAAGATGCACACCAGAATTATCTGTTTGAGTTGTGAGCAGAGCTCTACCTGTCATACCATTTTCTTCTCTTAAGATGACGTCTTACCAGCTTAGCTTCTTTGGAGTTGAACCAGAAATATGTAACTAGTTTCATTTTTTGTAGGGCATTTAAGAGTGAGTTTTTTTTTCTGCGGCTGAAAGTAAAAGGAAACAATTCCAGTGAGATACTTACATAATTTATTTGGCTGTTCTTCTTTCCCTCAGGTTCTTATCAAACTCCTCTTTGCATGAGCTTCTGAACACATATCTGAAGCTTCTAAGAAGGAAATTCCATACTCCAGCAATGACTTGCTTTCGTTTGCTCCGGTGGAAGAAAAAATCCAGAAGCCAAATTGTACAGCAGGACATAGGTAAACCTGCATCTCTCATTTAACTATTGTTATTCTGAAGCATCCTAATATCCTCCTGATTCATCCTATTCTGTACAGACGTACCACTCCATGGCAACGTGAAGATATACTCCTCCAAGGAGCTCAAAAGGGCCACAAGGAATTTCTGCTCAGGAAACAAACTCGGACAGGGTTCTTTCGGCTGCGTTTACCTGGTAGGTTTAGTTGCCAGTTTGACAGTTTGCACCATAAAAGCTTTGACATTTCCAAGTTCAAACACCACAATCTCTTTATCCTGTCAATCAATCACTCCAAAAAATCCTGAATTATTAGAAAGCGGCAGGTTATACTCTTCCTGCCATAGTGATTACCATCACTGTAGCACTTGGACCAGCTATCAAAATTCAAACAGTAGTGTTTCATGAGTGCTCAAGCTCTGGTCTGAGTTATGCAGGGAAAGCTGAAGAATGGTCAAAAGGTTGCCATCAAGGTGCTCTCCTCCGAGTCAAAGCAAGGAACAAGGGAGTTCTTGAATGAACTGAGTGTCATATCCAGCATAACCCATCACAACCTTGTAAAACTGCACGGCTGCTGCGTCGATGGAGGTCAGAAAATGCTGGTGTACAATTATCTGGAGAACAACAGCCTCGCACGAACCCTCTTTGGTATGTTCAACCAAATTTCGATTTTCATCAGAACTTTGAATCGCTGGTAAATTCATTGCTCTGAACCCCCTGGTTTGTCATGATGTTCTTCAGGCAATACCCACAGTAGTATCCGCTTTGACTGGAGCACAAGGGCGAAGATCTGCATTGGTGTCGCCGACGGTCTCACATATCTGCATGAAGAAATCCGGCCACATATCGTCCACCGTGACATCAAGGCGAGTAATATTCTGCTTGACAAGGACCTGAGCCCCAAAATATCGGATTTCGGGCTAGCAAAGCTCTTCCCGGGCAACATGACGCATATCAGCACGAGGGTTGCAGGAACATTGTAAGCAAAGTGACACCTGTTGCTGCTCTCACTTAACCTTGCACATATTGATATATACTGTACTGTGTGGTTAAGACAAGTTGACATATGCTCATTTCTCAGAGGGTATCTGGCACCGGAGTATGCAATCCGAGGGCAGCTGACAAAGAAGGCTGATGTGTACAGCTTTGGGGTTCTGCTGCTGGAGATTGTCAGTGGCAGGTGGCACACTGACCCCAGATTGCCTCTCCAAGATCAGTTCCTCCTAGAAACGGTAAAGAACGATTTCAGTAACAATATCTACTTAATTGTGATTCTCTAGAAAGTTCAGAAAAAATATCAGGAGAAACAGTACAATAGTACGGAATACAGCTATGATAGATTCAAGATGTTCCACATCAGACCATGATAATCATGCCAGACATATACCTACTATGTGCCACAGTTGGAAGTAGTCTTTAATTTTTGAAGAGGAAATACAGTTGGAAGTATTCTGAAGGAAAGTACCAGGAAGTTTCCTCTCTGTCCTGAAAATTACTATTTCTGGTAGTGCTGCCAGCTTTCATTGTCTTATCTTGAGATTATTTTTTATTGGCCCACTGGTTCTGGATTTGTTCCTGAAAATGTTTTCTATGCCACTTGCATTGACTGGTGTTCTCATTCTTAGGACATACAGTATCTGTTAGTTTTTGTCCAATTATTATGTGCACCTGCTATTGCATTATAAATCAGCAATTTATGAGAGATCTTTAATCTCTCACCCTGCAAAGAGAAGTGAAAAGGTTCTATTTCAAAAATAGCTGAAGCATTGTTTCTTGACATTGTCAATAGTAGATTAAAGAATATAAATCAGAAATATCCACTTGTTTTTCCCAGGCTTGGACACTCTACGAGTCTGGTGATCTTGGGAGCATCATCGACAGGACCTTAAAAGATGGTTTCAGCACCGACGAAGCTCATAAGTTTTTGAAAATAGGACTTCTGTGCACCCAGGATAGCCCCAAGGTCAGGCCCTCCATGTCGACAGTCGCAAAGATGCTAAAGGGTGAGTGCGCCGTCAGCGACAAGATCATGAGGCCAGGCCTGATCACAGATGTCATGGACCTGAAAGTCAGAACAATCGAGCCTGCTCTTCAGTTAAGTGTGTCTCCACCAATGTCTCCACTGGATAACCACTCACTGGTGTCTAACCTTGCATTCGCTGGTAGCACTGTGATAAGGGACAGCCCCTAATGAGAGGTTAAAAAGGCACATGAAGGAGAATATGCTCAAGCAACAATGGCTGTAAATTGGAGGGATGACGAAAAGCATATCAAGAGAGGCATTTGATTTCGTTTGTGTTTCTATATTGCCAGTTAGATATACTGTTAGTTGTTTGTATATGTTGCATCTGAGCTTTTGGTGATCAACAACTGAAGATCCTCAGTGTCCTGTGGGGCATGGCTTATAGGTGAAGGAAGAAGGGCACAGCTGCACCAGGCACCCAAGCAGGGAGCCCTGAACTTTCAGAGGTTTGCTAGTTAGTACCTTTCCTAAGCTAAGCAAGCCAGGGTTACCTTTTTTGTGTGCACAGAAATAGTAGCTACTGTACAATGTTTAGTCAAGTATACAGTACAAATCTCACACGGATAATGACATGACTTGCATCTGCATGAAAGACCTGTGAAAAATCCACTCTGAAATGCCAATAATTCAAAATGACAAGGTCAAATCTTTTGATCAAATACATCAGCAGATTATTGAGGATGATTGTAGCAATAAAATGTAAACTGAAACAAGTGAAGATATCTAGGTACAGAAGTAATTTAAAAATATCTCTTACCAAATGAGGTCTTGAATCTAAGAGGAACCACGGAACTGCAGTTCCAAAAAAATAATATCCTTAAGAGGAAGCTCAACACTGAAAGCAGGGATTGACAAAAGAACCTTCAAAACACTGAAAAGCACTATCAAATGAGTCATGGTAAAACTTCACAACATTCCATGTGAAATCACCCTGTACAGGAATGGTTTCCGCAGCTTGAAGAGCAGAAGTTAAACCAAACAAACAGTCCGGGTAAGCCCGAGTTAAACAAAAGTACTTGCTGTAAGAGCAGCCCGGTGCATGTAGCTCCCGCTTGCGCAGGGTCGGGGAAGGGTCCGACCACTTTGGGTCTATAGTACGCAGCCTTTCCCTACGTTTCTGTAAGAGGCTGTTTCCAGGACTTGAACCCGTGACCTCATGGTCACAAGGCAGCAGCTTTACCACTGCGCCAAGGCTCCCCTTCAAACAAAAGTACTTGCTGTCATTTAAAAAAAAATGCACCACAGTAATAACCCAACCATGTCATATTAACAGTTGAACATGGTATCACAGAAAAAACTTTCATCCATCTAAAGTAGACATTTCATTTTTTACAGAGGGAGTAGTACATATCAGAGATTCCTGAATCTTTAACACATAATGACAAAAGTTAGATGCACACTAATAGTCCTAGTGGGGGACATTCGATTATGTCAGGAAACACAGCAAGAAATGAACTTACCAAAACAACAGTAAACCTCATGAAATAAATAAATAAACAAATACGGAGTATATATCAATGTACAACTAGAAATAGAACTGCATAGATTATTCATTCTTTGGGCAGCAACAACTGAGTTCCATGTATATACATGTAGAAAACCACGTTCAGACACATCATCAGAAACTTTGTTCTTTAGCAACTAATTCTACAGCACTGCTCTCAAAAGCCACATTCTGAAGACTTCTACATGGCGGGACAAATAGAAATGAAATGAAATTTCAAGCTTAGATGATTTGCTAGTGTGATCTTGCCATCCGGTTCATTTCCAGCAGTTGTGTAAGAGACACAGAACTCCATCTATCGGTTCCCTCTTGAAGTTGCGCATAGAGTAGTCGCTTGACAGAGTCTATGAAGATACTCACGGTGCCAAATTCATACACTGGCTTGCCATTATAGGATTTATTAACTCTAGGCATAAACAGCAAACCTTGGTCAGCCGCATATGCCTGAATAGACTCCTTGAAGCTCATATCTCCCATGGTTGCACCTGGCACTGAATGATAAGCTGGGTATTGCGATGCTTGCTGTGCTGCATCAAATTGCCACTTCTCTGTTGCTCTCAAGTAGCCCACATTCTCACTTGCCCCTGGCTGCACCAAGTCAACCCCTTCAGCAGCTTGGTTCATCATCTCAAGACCAGCCGTTAGAAGCATCCGTATGCGTTTATTGGCGAGTAACTCTGGTGGGAAAAGACCCCTCCAGCTCTTGTACCAGTTTGTGATCTCATTGAAATCGGGAATCTCTGAACACAACCAATGGTACAGAACCTGCTGCCACTTGCTAAAGAAATCAACTTCCAACATATGGACCATATGGGATACCGGTACAGCAGAAGCCCAAATCATAACCGAGTTAAACTGGTCGAACTTCTGGTTTGCTGGGTTGATCTGAAACTCCTGGAGTGCCATTTTAAGTTTAGGAATGATATAACGCACTATCAAGTCTTCCCAACTTGCTGGATCAAATACACCCTTCCATGGAGATAGCAAAGCGTAAGCTGATGCATCGTGAGCTTGCCAAACATGGAGGACACTACTCAGCTTGTACCGAATGGAGTGACACAAGGTCTCTATCCTTCGTCCTAGAGTCGGCAACCATGGATGTACCCATGCATGAATGGGTACCTTCTCCCTTCGTGGATCCCAGGATTCAACAGCGGCTGTGAGCTTTGGCATGATTACATGCTCTAATATTGAATGGAGTACAATAGGGGGCAGCAACTGCTCCCATGACTCGAGAAAGCAGAGCATTGGTTCTGGATCCCTAGCCTCCCATGAATTAGTTCCTGATATCCTCACAGCTGGCAGGATCACCTCGCTAACCAGCTGTACATATGGAGCCATTGATTCAGTAGCATCTGAGAAATCATATGGCTGGTCACACTGCAGCAAATCCTTCAATGATGACATGACTTCCAAGCCAAACAGCGGATTCTGCAGAGGCTGCCACCCCTGGAAGACCTGGATCAGTAACGGATGAGCAAATCGGCAAGCGATCCATGCAACGCTGCACATTTTGAACTCCTCCTCATGGCGCAGCTTCAATTCCTGGAAGGTCTTGAGCAACCCTCGCAGCATGAGCAAACCAGCTGTATCGTCCACCCAGACTTGCTCCAGCACACCTGCAATCGTCTCCATAACCTGCAGCTGGTGTTTCTGCAACGCCTCCTGCTTTGCTACTTTCTCCTTCTCCCCCACCAAACTAGCCACCCTCTCCTGCTCCTGTCGCAGCTGCCCATCCAACCTGATGATATCAGCCTTAGTCTCGTCAACAAGCACCCGCACATTGTACTGCAACTCTGGCATTGGCACATCATTCACCTCCATCTCCTGTTCATCACTGAGCCCCTTCAAGTCTGTCAGCACACGAACCTGAGGCCCTCGCATGTCAATCACCTTCTGGACAACCGTGGGCTGCTCATCCTGTTCCTGCTCGGCGTGCATAGCCAGCAACTCATTCTTGGTCAGGACCTGATCTCTCATCAAGCTGGCCTTCTTGGACCACCGTTGCTTTTCCTTCTTGGCACACGGCGGAGGAGGTGGGGGTGGCAGGTTCTCCTTGGCAGTGAAGGGCTTGGCCTCCTTAAACTCCTCGACACTGCCAAGTCCGGCATTTTTGCAGCGCGGGATGGTCTCCAGCGGTGCGGTGATTCCCTGAGCATTCTTGCCGAGGCCCATTCCTCTCTTGTGCCCCATCATAGCCATCATCTTAGCCACCTTCGTGTTGGACTCCACGCTGCCAGGGGCCGGCGCTGGTTTTCCATCATCCGCCCCGGCCGCCGACGACGCCTGGCGGCGGCGTTTGGCCGCCTCGTGCTGCCGCTCCTTCTCCTCCCGCCTGGCACGCGCACCCTCCGCGATCCGCTGCCCGAACCCCGTGGGCAGGTCCTGGTTGTCCTCCGCGTCCTCCTCCGCGGCGGCGGCGGTGCGCAAGGAGAACGCGGCCTGGCCAAGCCCAGGCCTCTGCTCCTCCCGCTCCACCCCCTCGGGCATTCCCTTGGAGACGAACTGCACGGGCCTGGTGAAGTCAGACTCGAGCTCGTCCCTTCTGCGCTTGCGGGGTCGCGACCCCTCGTCCTCCTCGGAGTCGTAATCGTAGTCGGAGTCCCCCTCGGCGAAGACGCCGTAGAGGGCATCGTCGCGGGTCTGGAGCGCGCGCTGGCGGCGGCCCTCGTAGAAGAAGTCCCCGTCGCGGCCGGAGCGGCCGCCCAGGAAGTCGCCGTCCATGTCGAAGCGGTCCATGCCCTCCGCGTCCTCCTCCATGGCCCC
Organism: Triticum aestivum; assembly: GCF_018294505.1. Lineage (NCBI taxonomy): Eukaryota > Viridiplantae > Streptophyta > Magnoliopsida > Poales > Poaceae > Triticum > Triticum aestivum. Next base: position 59,964,376 of record NC_057807.1, read on the forward strand.
GCCGCTCTACGCCTCCTCGATCCCCAAATCAAAACGTAGGGTTTCAGGGCAGACCTCAGGCTTTCAGCCAACCAATCGAAACAAACAAGGCGAGGCAAACGAAAGTGGGAAGGGATGGCGGTGCCTACTACCTCGCCGCCGGTGACGCCAAACGGTGGCTTGATTCCGGCTAGACGGAGCGGGGACCAGGCGATGTCGATGCGGCCGCCCGTGGGACGGAGCTCGGGGCAGCGAACTTCGGGCGGCCGAAGACCCCGGGATGACGTGCGAGAGGAGGGGAGCAAGCGGCGCGCGGGGCAGAGACGGCGCGTGTCGCGTCCGGCGGAGGCGCACCACGGGGCGACGGCGTAAGGTCGGTTATGAGTTACCAGTGGCTTCTAGCCCGTTGGGCTTTAGATTAGTCTTTCTTTAGTTAAAGACTTGAGTATTACCGACCTTCAGCAGCAGTCGGATTGGGCGGGTCCAGCGCGGACACAGGCCTTCAGCATTTTTTAATTCTCCCGTTTTTTTTTTCACATTTTTACATCCGTTTTTTTTGTTTTATTTTAAAATATTCTGAATATATCTAGCGTAGAAATAATTATACATATGCAAAAGTTGTAAAACGTTAGTCATCTATTTAAAAAATGTTCAATATGTATAAAAAATGTTTTCATGTATACAAAGAACTTACAATGTGCATGGAAAAAGCATAAATGAAAAAAAAACAAGTTTTCAAAAAAATATTCTGAAAAAGGTTAATCATGCATTTAGAAAATGCTAAAATGTGTATAGAAAAAATGTTTTTGATATATACAAAAAATGTATGATGTGTATGAAAAAAAGTAGACATCAAACAATATAAGCTTACAAAAATGTTATTCATGTACTTTTTTTACTAGAGTTAATCATGTACTTGGACAACACTAAACATGTATATAGAATATATTCCTGGTGTATTAAAAAATATACAAATAATACGGAAAAAATAGACAAAAATATATATGTTTTGAAAAATGGTAATCATGTATTTGAAAAATATTAAGCATTTATATATAAAATGTTCCTAACGTATGCAAAAAATGTACAATGTATATGAAAAGGTAGACATAAAAAATATATGTATTTTAAAAAAATCAATCATGCCTTTCATAATGTTAAACGAGTATATCAAAAATGTTCTTGGTGTATACAAAAATGTACAACGTGTATCAAAAAGTTGACATCAACAATTATAAGTTGTCAAAAAAGTTAATCACGTATTTGAAAAATGTTAAACATGTATATAGAAAATATTCCACATGTATACAAAAAGTGTACAAAGAAAGCAAACAAAACCAATAAACAGGGGAAACGTAAAGAAACAAAGAAAAGTAAAAAAGCAGTAAAAAAACAAAAATAGACAAAAAAATAAAAAATAAACAAAGTGAAGAAAGGAAAACGAGTAAAAACCGTGAAGGAAACAAAGAAAAACAAAGAAAACCCGTGAAGAAAAAATGAAAGTAAAAAAATAAAAGAAAACAAAAAAGGAAAAAAAGGAAAAATGGACAAAACCAGTATGTAGAACGAGCAAGCGAGCTACTGAGCTAGAGAGTGAGTTACCTGAGTAATGGGCCGGCCCTATATGCGCGCCTTCAAGTGAGACAATCGCTATACTAGCTATATAGCATTCGCGGTCTCGCACGCACGCAGTTTGCTCAAAGAGAAAACACACTCTTCATCTTGAAAAGAAAAAAAAATCTCGCGGTCTCCCTATCTATCCCTCCTAGCACTGACGATCCGTGGCGGTCGAGATGGCCGAAAGAATATCTAGTGCTCCCAATCTTCATATGCTCCCATGCTCCAATGTTTTAAAATAATCAAATTTAGATGTATCAAAAAATGAGAATGTTCTTATGACATATATTTGTTATCCCTGAAAAGTTCAAATCTAAAATGAAAATACACACTGGGAAACAAAAATGACAAAGTTAGATGTGAATTGTGTTGTTTTTGCGTTGTATTTTTGCTTTTGTATTTTTGTGACACAATTCATGTTGGATTTGTCATTTTTATTTCTCTGTGCGCATTTCGGATTTAGATTTCAACTTCTTAGGGAATGTAGACATATGTCTTGTGAACGTCCACAACTGTTGGGGATTTTTTGAACATACAATTTGAGTTTTTTAACATTGGAGCATGGGAGTACATAAGTGTTTGGAGCACATGATACTTTCCCACGGATGGATGGGGAGGCGACGTGGATGAAGAGAGAATGTCAGACAGAGGCGAAAGAGGCAAGGAGGAAGTAAACATCCGGGATGGAGCGGGAGCGGTGTCCCAGCTAGAGGGGCTCTCACCATGTCGACTTCTGGCTAGATGGGCGAGGCCGATGATACGTCTTAAATGGATCTATCATTTTTAATTGTTCTATGCTATCACTTATATATATATTTTATAGCATTTTATATTATTTTTTGACCAATCTATTAATTTAGTCCCCACTATCAGTTCATATTTTCTACATGTTTTAGTTTCGCACGAAATCAATATCTACGAAGGTCAAAAATAAGATGTTAATTTTTAATGATTTTTTTGGACAACAAAGGACCCTAGAAACTTCGGGGAGGACCAGATGAGCCACAGGGGGAAACATGGGCAGTTGGCGCGCCCAGGTCCTAGGGCGTTCCACCAGGGCGTGTGGGGCCCGCCTTACCTCCGTCCCGTCGCCATAAATCTCTATTAATAGCAAAAGCTTCCGCGTATTTTTAAAAGAATTTTACCACCGTCACAAGCTCCTGCTTCGCGAAGATCCAATATAGAGGCATGTTCCAGAGCTCTGCCAAAGGGGGAATCCATTGCCGAAGGCTTTTTCATCAATCTTAGAATCCATCAGAACCTTAGATTCCATAATAGTAGCAAGACGACTCTCTCTCTGTCTCTTGGATCGTCAATACCATTCACATGATCGGTATCAATTCGATGTAATTCATCAGCGTGTTTGTTGGAAATGATGATTTGTCACTTTATGATCAGATTATTCATTGAAATCAATTGTATATTTTAAGATTTTCTTGTTATATAATTAAATAGCTTTGCATGCTTTCCGATCTATCTATCTTCTCTGACCAAGTTTGATGGGTTTTTATTTAGAGGGAGTGATGCTTTGTAGTGGGTTCAATCTTGTGGTGATTTAACCCAATGAAAATAAGGAAAAAGACACGTATTGTATTAGTGTCACTAAGGATAAAATGATGGGGTCTGGTCACATTGATTGATGCTTTCTTATCTGCATTATGTTATCTTGCTTATTGGGATACTCTATTTTTTGCAACTTAGTACCTTGAGATGTATGCTGGATAGCGGTTTTGGAGTGCAGTATTAGTAGTAAATGCAGTTGGATTAACGAGCTACTTATCATGGCCGTAATTTCTATATGGATTATACCATGAATGATCATAGTCATAAATTAGAGAATTCCTTATTTGACACTGAAAAATATTTTCTTCCTCATATAACACCGAGTCTAAATTTTATGCCCTTTATATCACTTTTGTCTATTTTAAGCCTTAAAGGTGTTAATTGACACATAAAAGGACCTTTTTACCCCTGATGTGGTATGTGATAAAAAAAATCATAGATGCTAGTATGTGCTAATAATGCCCGGCCGGCTTGGTTTGTTGTATGCGGCTAAGTATAGCGGACTAGCTGCATGTGTGTTGTCCAGCTGGTTCGGTTCCTAGCTGCGTGAGCCAACTTGCTGCGTGGGCGCGTTCTGTGCAGCGGGGAGTGTGAGCGGCCGCCGTCCATCCCGAACTCATGTGTACTTCGTTGGTTAATCAGCTAGAGATTACTTCATGCGTGTGCCTGGCATGGCATCGGCCAGCATCAATAAGCACGGACTAGATACTACTGTACACAATAGCTAACTTAAGCACTCGATTGATTTTCTTTGGAAGTTGGCTCACGCAGCTAGGAACCGAACCAGCTGGACAGCACACATGCAGCTAATTCGCTATACTTAGCCGCATACAACAAACCAAGCCGACCGGACATTATTAGCACGTACTAGCATCTATGATTTTTTTATCACATGCCACATCAAGGGTAAAAAGGTCTTTTCATGTGTCAATTAACACCTTTAAGGCTTAAAATGGACGAAAGTGTTATAAAGGGCATAAAATTTAGATTCAATGTTACATAAGGAAGAAAATATTTTTCAGTGTCAAATAGAGAAACAAAATTTAACACAGTGCTAAATAAGAAATTCTCTCTAAATATAAATATTGCAATTTAATCGCTCCTCAACTGTAATTTGTTTACCACGTCATTTGCTTGCTTTGAGATAGATGCCATGTAACACGCCAAATGTTAAGCTACAGTGGTCCCTTGCTAATGATGCTATGTCATCATGTTTTACTAAGCCAAATTGCCACTTGATAAAAATCAAAGTCAAATTCAAATTTAAATTGCAAGAAAATTTATTATTTCTTCAAACAATGAAACAAAAATGTGTACAACATGTCATAAAATCCCAAAGTATTGGTAAAAATAATATCAACTCCATTTGGATGCCCAAATTGTCCCTAACGATTATTTTGGTGGACCAGCATCATTAAATTGAGCCAACTAGATTTAAAGGACTATTTATACATTTCAAAACAAATTGATAATTTGTATACTACCTCAAATTATAGCCTATTATTTATGTACCAACTTTCATAGTCAAAAAAATTCATTTGCTATTTATATAAAATGCAAAACACAAATAAATAAAAGAAACAGAAAAAGGAAAAAACATACCTACTGTGCAACTGGGCCGCAAGTGCACAGTGCACGGTCCAACCCACCATCCCCATCTTCTTCTTCCTCTGTTCATCAGAGGTTGGTTGGATGCGCCTGCGGCGTCCAAGCCGTCGACGGCCATGCATCGACCATCCGATGTCGCCCCGCGTGTGGATAAGGACGCCCTCGACCCCATCGACGAACCCTAATCCCCTCATTCTTCCCCTTTGCACCCATCTCTCGGTTACAAGCTCACCCAAGTGTACTTGTCACCGTGCCACCATCGATGACGCGCACCGCAGCCACCCCAAGCCGTGCCAAGGTGTCTAGTGTCTCCATCCTCTACACCACCGGATCGGAGCTGGGAGGCAGCCGCTACATCGCCCGCATCATCTTCCTCCTGTTGAGGAATGTTGCATGGAAAACAAAAATTTCCTACGCACACGCAAGATCTATCCATGGAGATGCATAGCTACGAGAGGGGGAGAGCATCTACATACCCTTCTAGGTTTCTAAGAGGAAGCTTTATCCATGCAGTTGATGTAGTCGTACACCTTCACGATCTGTACCGATCAAGTACCGAACATACAGCACCTCCGCGTTCAGTACACATTCATCTCGATGACGTCCTCGCCTTCTCGATCCAGCAAGAGAGGTGAAGTAGTAGATGAGTTCTGGCAGCACGACGGTGTGGTGGCGGTGGTGGTGAAACTATTCTACAAGGCTTCGCCAAGCACAACGGATGTGGACAGAGGAGGAACTAGAACTAGAGGGAGAGGGGGCGCCAGCACACGGCTTGGTGAATCATGGTGTCCCCTAGGGGCTAGCCCTGCTCCTCTATTTGTATGTTGAGCCCTGGGGTCGTTTCTTGGAGAAAAGGCCTCCTCAAAGTTGGTTTGGAACGCAAGGAAGAGTCCTTCTTGGTTTCCAGTACCATACGCCATGGGCCTCGGCGTCTGGCCCAGGGCCAGACGCTAGGGCCCCCGATGTCTGGTCCCTGACCTCCGTAAAACTTCCTTTTGCATCGACTTAAAGCCCCATGGGCCTTACCCCTTGGCCCAACCATATCATCCTATATATCAATCTTTATCTCCGGACCATTCCGGAGCTACTCGTCATGTCCATGATCTCATCCAGGACTCCAAACAACATTCGGTCACCAACATACATAACTCATATAATACTATATCGTCAATGAACATTAAGCATGCGGACCCTACGGGTTTGAGAATCATGTAGACATGACCGAGACGCTTTTCCGGTCTATAACCAATAGCAGGAACTGGATGCCCATATTGGTTCCTACATATTCTACGAAGATCTTTATCCATCGAACCTTTATGACAACATACGTAGTTCCCTGTGTCTGTCGGTATGTTACTTGCCTGAGATTTGATCGTCGGTATCCTCATACCTAGTACAATCTCGTTACCGACAAGTCTCTTAACTTGTTCTGTAATACATCATCTTGCAACTAATTAACTCCTTAGTTACTTTGCTGGCAAGCTCTTTGTGATGTTGTATTATCGACCGAGAGGGCCCAGAGATACCTCTCATCATACAGAGTGACAAATCCCAATCTCGATTCACGCCAACTCAACAGACACCTTCAAAGATACCTGTAGAGCATCTTTATGATCACCTAGTTACGTTGTGACATTTGATAGCACACAAGGTATTCCTCCGGTATGCGGGAGTTGCATGGTCTCATGATCGAAGGAATATGTATTTGACATTTAAGAAAGCAGTAGCAATAAACTGACGATCATATTATAAGCTAACAGATGGGTCTTATCCATCATATCATTCTCCTAATGATGTGATCCCATTATCAAATGACAACTCATATCTATGGTTAGGAAACCTTAACCATTTTTTTGATCAACGAGCTAGTCTAGTAGAGGCGTACTAGGGACTTGGTATTCTCTTATGTATTCACACATGTATTTAAGTTTCCAATCAATACAATTCTAGCATGAATAATAAACCTTTATCATGATTAAGGAAATATAATAATAACCCATGTATTATTGCCTCTAGGGCATATTTCCAACAGTCTCCCACTTGCACTAGAGTCAACAATCTAGTTCACATTGCCATGTGATTAACACCCAATGAGTTCTAATGTGTGATCATGTTTTGCTCGCGAAAGAGGTTGATACGTGTAACACCCACGATGCGGCTATATCTCCCACGTGTCGAAGCACGACTTAGAGGCATAACCGCATGGTGGTTTTGTCGCAAGAAGGGTCATCTTCACACAATCCCATGTAATGAATAAGAATGGGATAAAGAGTTGGCTTACAATCGCCACTTCACACAATGAACATAAATAAGTCATACATCATTCAGAGTACACACATAGTCCGACTATGGACGAAGCCAAAAGAAAAGAAGATAACCCAACTGCTAGATCCCTGATCGTCCCGACTGGGCTCCACTACTGATCATCAAGAAACAAAACATAGCAATGACCAAGGTCTTTGTTGAGCTCCCATCTGAGCTCGGTTGCATCACCTGCACTGGTATCATCGGCACCTGCAACTGTTGGTAGTATCTGGTGAGTCACGAGGACTCAGCAATCTCAAAACCCGCGAGATCAAGACTATTTAAGCTTATGGGTAGGAAGTGGTAAAGTGGTGAGGCTGCAGCAGCGACTAAGCATATATGGTGGCTAACATACGCAAATAGGAGCGAGAAGAGAGCAAGCGGAACGGTCATGAAGCTAGCAATGATCAAGAAGTGATCCTGAACTCCTACTTACGTCAAACATAACTCAGAAACCGTGTTCACTTCCCGGACTCCGCCGAGAAGAGACCATCACGGCTACACACGCGGTTGATGTATTTTAATTCGTATCTGGTGTCAAGTTATCTACAACCGGACATTAACAAAATCCCATCTACCTATAACCGCAGGCACGGCTTTCGAAAGATTATACCCTGCAGGGGTGTCCCAACTTAGCCCATGACAAGCTCTCGCGATCAATGAAGGAATAGACCTTCTCCCAGGAAGACCCGATCAGACTCGGAATCCCAGTTTACAAGACATTTTGACAATGGTAAAACAAGACCAGCAAAGCCGCCCGACGCACCGACAAATCCCGATAGGAGCTGCACATATCTTGTTCTCAGGGCACACCGGATGGGTCAGCCTATGAGTAAAACCATACCTCGAGTTGCCCCGAGGTGGCCCCGCAGTCTGCCCATTTCGGACCAACACTCGAAGGAGCACTGGCCTGGGGGGGGGGGTTAAAATAAAGATGACCCTTGAGTCTGCAGAACCCAAGGGAAAAAGGCTTAGGTAGGCAAATGGTAAAACCAAGGTTGGGCCTTGCTGGAGGAGTTTTATTCAAAGCGAACTGTCAAGGGGGTCCCATAAATCACCCAACCGCGTAAGGAACGCAAAATCCGGGAACATAACACCGGTATGACGGAAACTAGGGCGGCAAGAGTGGAACAAGACACCAGGCATAAGGCCGAGTCTTCAACCCTTTACCAAGTATATAGATGCATTAATTAAATAAGAGATATTGTGATATCCCAATCATAATCTTGTCCATCATGGAGCAATCTTCAACTTCACCTGCAACTAACAATGCTATAAGAGGGGCTGAGCAAAGCGGTAACATAGCCAAACAACGGTTTGCATAGGAAAGGTGTCAAAGGTTAGAGGCTGACATGGCAATATGGGAGGCATGGTAAACAAGTGATAGGTAGTGCAGCATAGCGATAGAACGGAGCAACTAGCAAGCAAAGATAGAAGTGATATCGAGGGTAAAGGTCATCTTGCCTGAGATCCCGATAGGAAGAAAAACGAGTCCATGAAGAAGACAAACGGACGTAGTCGAATGAATCCTCACAACTCCGGAACGAAACCGAAGCTAATGAGAGAAGCAAACCGGAAAGAAACAAACAACACGGTAAACACACAAGCATAATCATGGCATGATGCAAAATCAAGTATGATGCATGTCCGGTTTAATGATAGGCATGACATGGCAAAGTGCAACAAACAATACTAGAAATTAAGTGGAGCTCAATATGCAACGAGTTGCATATTGACGGAACACCACATCAATTATTTAGTTTAATCTCGTTAAGCTACCAAACAATATTAAATGTTGTTAAACATGGCAAGAGGTGAAGCATAATTAAACTACCTATCTAGGCAGGTTTAAATGAGGCGGAAACAACAAATAACAATTCCGGAAAGTCCTCATGTCATTTAGTAATTTAATGCAACAACAATTTTAAACATTTTAAATGTTGTTATCATGATGCGGATGACAATGAAAGTTTATGCAATTTTAAGAAAACGTTAACATGAGCATGATACGAGGCATTAGTCGCCATGGCGGAATGAAAAGGGTGCCACGGCGGCGAAACAGAAAATGATGCCACGGCAACATATCCGAAAATGATGCCACGACAACATATCCGAAAATGATGCCACGACAACATATCGGTCCCGATAACTCGAGTGAGATACCGATGCAAACGAGAAGTGTGACGTGAGCGAGTCATGCAAGATGGTGGGGTGATCCCGGCTTCCGTGTTCCCACGGGACGGCGGCATGGAAACGAGTGACAATTCGGACACGGTGCAAACATATCGTACATCTAATACATGCAAGGGCATCTCATCGCGGTCGTCTCGGGTTATACCTTTGAAGCGAGCGTTTCCGGGCAGAACGAGTTCGGAGCGGTGTAGAGGAAGTAGGCATTCACGGGACGTCATGGAAGTAGTTGTACTCGTGTCGGTCTTCGGCGGCGGTAGTGGTACATCTTGTAGTGGAACTTGGACGTAGTGGTACACGGCGACGGTAGTGGTACACGTTTTCGTAGACATTCGAGTCATCGGTAGAGGAACTTGGCGGACCATGTAGTCGAACTTGGCACATCGCCGTGTAGTTGTACACGGTCGTAGGGGAACTTGATGAAATCCACCTCGGATGTAGTCGTACACGTGTCTTCGGGTTTGTAGATGTACTTGGCGAAAACCAAGATGGTCTTGACGATCCGGTGAGACGACATGGTTCGGGGCGGTCTCGGTCTTGGTCCTGAACTTCAGGAGGTCACCGGTCAAAGTGGCCCACGCGAGCACTCACGCGCGGGCAAGAGAGCGAGCGCTGATGCTCACGCGTCGAGCAGGGAAAACAGAGGTGGAGCCGGTCGAAGTGGGCAAGCAGAGATGCGTCCTCCACCCCACTCAAACGAAGCAGAGGCGGCGCAGGGGGCTTGCAGCGGAGGCTGGCGCTCGGGAGCCGAAGACGGCGGCTGGGATTGGCGGGAGAGGCAGGAGGCCAACAGCGGCGCCGCGATCTCCGATGATGCAGCACGATGGAGAGGCGCGGGGACGGTTGGGGACGAGGCCGCAGGCAGCCAACAGCGGCTCCGGTGGCCGACGGACGGGGCTCCAGGAGAGGTGGAGAAGGGCGGCGAGGGGCTCGACGACGGGGACGCCTGATGCAGGAGGAGGAAGGGCGAGGCCGCGGCGCTGGGGAGGAAGAGAGGCTGCGAGGGAGATGAGGGAGGAGGGTTCGGGTGCGGTGGAGGCGACGAGGGGATCGGGAGGAGCGGGGCTCTCCCTGTCGATGCAGTGTGTGGCGGCGGGCAGGAACCGAGAGGGAGAGAGTGTTGGGGAACGTAGCAGAAATTCAAAATTTTCCTACGCGTCACCAAGATCTATCTATGGAGAGACCAGCAACGAGGGGAAGGAGAGTGCATCTACATACCCTTGTAGATCGCTAAGCGGAAGCGTTCAAGTGAACGGGGTTGATGGAGTCGTACTCGTCGTGATTCAGATCACCGATGATCCTAGTGCCGAACGGACGGCACCTCCGCGTTCAACACACGTACAACTCGACGATGTCTCCCACGCCTTGATCCAGCAAGGAGAGAGGGAGAGGTTGAGGAAGACTCCATCCAGCAGCAGCACAACGGCGTGGTGGTGATGGAGGAGCGTGGCAATCCTGCAGGGCTTCGCCAAGCACCTACGGGAGAGAAGGAGGTGTCACGGGAGGGAGGGAGGCGCCAAGGGCTCAGGTATGGATGCCCTCCCTCCCCTCCACTATATATAGGGGCCGGGGAGAGGGGGGAGGCGCAGCCTTGCCCCTTCCTCCAAGGAAGGGGTGCAGCTAAGAGGGGGGGGAGGAGTCCATCCTCCCCAAGGCACCTCGGAGGTGCCTTCCCCCTTTAGGACTCTTCCCTCTAGGGTTCCCTAGGCGCATGGGCCTCTAGGGGCTGGTGCCCTTGGCCCATGTAGGCCAAGGCGCACCCCCTACAGCCCATGTGCCCCCCCCGGGGCAGGTGGCCCCACCCGGTGGGCCCCCGGGACCCTTCCGGTGGTCCCGGTACAATACCGATGACCCCGAAACTTGTCCCGATGGCCGAAACAGGACTTCCTATATATAAATCTTTACCTCCGGACCATTCCGGAACTCCTCGTGACGTCCGGGATCTCATCCGGGACTCCGAACAACATTCGGTAACCACATACAAGCTTCCTTTATAACCCTAGCGTCATCGAACCTTAAGTGTGTAGACCCTACGGGTTCGGGAGACATGTAGTCATGACCGAGATGTTCTCCGGTCAATAACCAACAGCGGGATCTGGATACCCATGTTGGCTCCCACATGTTCCACGATGATCTCATCGGATGAACCACGATGTCAAGGACTCAATCGATCCCGTATACAATTCCCTTTGTCTAACGGTATAGTACTTGCCCGAGATTCGATCGTCGGTATACCGATACCTTGTTCAATCTCGTTACCGGCAAGTCTCTTTACTCGTTCCGTAACACATCATCCCGTGATCAACTCCTTGATCACATTGTGCACATTATGATGATGTCCTACCGAGTGGGCCCAGAGATACCTCTCCGCTTACACGGAGTGACAAATCCCAGTCTCGATTCGTGCCAACCCAACAGACACTTTCGGAGATACCTGTAATGCACCTTTATAGCCACCCAGTTACGTTGTGACGTTTGGCACACCCAAAGCACTCCTACGGTATCCGGGAGTTGCACAATCTCATGGTCTAAGGAAATGATACTTGACATTAGAAAAGCTTCAGCATACGAACTACACGATCTAGTGCTATGCTTAGGATTGGGTCTTGTCCATCTCATCATTCTCCTAATGATGTGATCCCGTTATCAACGACATCCAATGTCCATAGCCAGGAAACCATGACTATCTGTTGATCACAATGAGCTAGTCAACTAGAGGCTCACTAGGGACAGATTGTGGTCTATGTATTCACACGTGTATTACGATTTCCGAATAATACAATTATAGCATGAATAAAAGACAATTATCATGAACAAGGAAATATAATAATAATACTTTTATTATTGCCTCTAGGGCATATTTCCAACAGTCTCCCACTTGCACTAGAGTCAATAATCTAGTTCACATCGATATGTGATTAACACTCAAGGTCACATCCCCATGTGACTAACACCCAAAGAGTTTTGGGTTTGATCATGTTGCTTGTGAGAGATGTTATAGTCAACGGGTCTGAATCTTTCAGATCCGTGTGTGCTTCACAAATCTCTATGTCATCTCCTAGATGCAGCTACCACGCTCTATTTGGAGCTATTCCAAATAACTGTTCTACTTGGAGCTATTTTAAATTGTTGCTCCATTATACGTATCATGTATCTCTACTCAGAGCTATCCGGATAGGTGTTAAGCTTGCATCGAGGTAACCCTTTACGACGAACTCTTTTACCACCTCCATAATTGAGAAAATTCCTTAGTCCACTAGTTACTAAGGATAACTTTGACCGCTGTCCCGTGATCCATTCTTGGATCACTTTTGTACCCCTTGACTGACTCATGGCAAAGCACATTTCAGGTGCGGTACACAGCATATCATATTACAGAGCCTATGTCTTAAGCATAGGGGACGACCTTCGTCCTTCCTCTTTCTTATGCCGTGGTCGAACTTCATACCTTACAACTCAGGCAAGAACTCCTTCTTTGACTGATCCATCTTGAACACCTTCAAGATCACGTCAAGGCATGTGCTCATTTGAAAGTACTATTAAGCGTTTTGATCTATCCTTATAGATCTTGATGCTCAATGTTCAAGTAGCTTAATCCAGGTTTTCTATTGAAAACACTTTCCAAATAACCCTATATGCTTTCCAGAAATTCTACGTCATTTCTGATCATTAATATGTCAACAACATATACTCATCAAAAATTCTATAGTGCTCCCACTCACTTCTTTGGAAATACAAGTTTCTCATAAACTTTGTATACACCCAAAATCTTTGATCATCATCAAAGCATACATTCCAACTCCGAGATGCTCACTCCAGTCCTCAGAAGGATTGCTAGAGCTTTGCATACTTATTAGCATATTTCAGGATAGACAAAACCTTCGGGTTGTATCACATACAACCTTTCCTCAAGAATGGTCGAGGAAACAATGTTTTGACATCCTATCTGCAAGATTTCATAAATAATGCAGTAATTGCTAATATAATTCCAACAGACTCTTAGCATCGCTATGAGTGAGAAAATCTCACCGTAGTCAACTCCTTGAACTTGTCAGAAAACATCTTAACGACAAGTCGAGCTTTCTTAAAGGTGACATTTACCATCATTGTCTGTCTTCCTTTCAAAATCCATATGTACCTAATAGCCTTACGACCATCAAGTAGTTCTTCCAAAGTCTACACTTTGTTTTCATACATGGATCCTATCTCGGATTTTATGGCTTCTAACCATTTGTCGGAACTTGGGCCCACCATCGCTTCTCCATAGCTCGTAGGTTCATTGTTGTCTAGCAACATGACTTCCAAGAAGGATTACGTACCACTCTGAAGTAGTACGCATCCTTGTCATCCTACGAGGTACGGTAGTGACTTGATCCAAAAACTTCATGATCACTATCATAAGCTTCTACTTCAATTGGTGTAGGTGCCACAGGAACAACTTCCTATGCCCTGCTACACACTTGTTGAAGTGACGGTTCAATAACCTCATCAAGTCTCCACCATCCTCCCACTCAACTTTTCGAGAGAAACCTTTCCTCGAAAAAGGACCCGATTTTAGAAACAATCCCTTATTGCTTTCGGATCTGAGACAGGAGGTATACCCAACTGTTTTGGGTGTCCTATGAAGATGCATTTTATCCGCTTTGGGTTCGAGCTTATCAACCTGAAACTTTTTCACATAAGCATCGCAGCCCCAAACCTTTAAGAAACGACAACTTAGGTTTCTCTAAACCATAATTCATACGGTGTCATCTCAACGGAATTACGTGGTGCCCTATTTAAAGTGAGTGTGGTTGTCTCTAATGCCTAACCCATGAACGATAGTGGTAATTCGATAAGAGACATCAAGGTACGCACCATATCCAATAGGGTGCAACTATGATGTTCGGACACACCATCACACTATGGTGTTCCAGGCGGTATTAATTGCGAAACAATTTCCACAATGTCTTAATTGTGTGCCAAAACTCGTAACTCAGATACTCATCTCTATGATCTTATCATAGACATTTTATCCTCTTGTCACAATGATCTTCTACTTCACTCTGAAATTACTTGAACCATTCAATAATTCAGACTTGTGTTTCATCAAGTAAATATTCTCAACATCTACTCGAATCATCTGTGAAGTAAGAACATAACGATATTCACTGCATGCCTCAGCACTCATTGGACTGCACACATCAAAATGTGTTACTTCCAATAAGTTGCTATCTTGTTCCATCTTACTGAAAACGAGGCTTTTCCAGTCATCTTGCCTATGTGGTATGATTTGCATATCTCAAGTGATTCAAAATCAAGTGAGTCCAAACGGTCCATTTGCATGGAGTTTCTTCATGCATATACACCAATAGACATGGTTCGCATGTCTCAAACTTTTCAAAAACGAGTGAGTCCAAAGATCCATCAACATGGAGCTTCTTCATGCGTTTTATACCGATATGACTTACGTGGCAGTGCCACAAGTAGGTGGTAGTATCATTACTATCTTTTGGCATGAACATGTGTATCACTACGATCGAGATTTAATAAACCATTCATTTTAGGTGTAAGACCATTGAAGGTATTATTCAAATAAACAGAGTAACCATTATTCTCCTTAAATGAATAACCGTATTGCGATAGACGTAATCCAATCATGTCTATGCTCAACGCAAACACCAAATAACAATTATTTAGGTTTAACACCAATCTCTTTGGTAGAGGGAGCGTGCGATGCTTGATCATATCAAGCTTGGAAAAACTTCCAACACATATCGTCAGCTCACCTTTAGCTAGTCTCCGTTTATTCCATAGCCTTTTGTTTCGAGTTACTAATACTTAGCAACCGAACCGGTATCTAATACCCTGGTGCTACTAGGAGTACTAGTAAAGTACACATCAACACAATGTATATCCAATATACTTCTATCGACCTTGCCAGCCTTCTAATCTACCAAGTATCTAGGGTAATTCTGCTCCAGTGGCTGTTCCCCTTATTACAGAAGCACTCAGTCTCGGGTTTGGGTTTAACCTTGGGTTTCTTCACTAGAGCAGCAGCTGAATTGCCGTTTCATGAAGTATCCCTTCTTGCCCTTGCCCTTCTTGAAACTAGTGGTTTCACAACCATCAACAATTGATGCTCCTTCTTGATTTCTACTTTTGCGATGTCTAACAACGCGAATACCTCAAGGATCATCTCTATCCTTGATATGTTATAGTTCATCACGAAGCTCCAGCAGCTTGGTGGCAATGACTTTGGATAAACATCACTATCTTATCTGGAAGATCAACTCCCACTCGATTCAAGCGATTGTTGCACTCAGACAATCTGAGCACAAGCTCAACGATTGAGCTTTTCTCCGTTAGTTTGCAGTTTAAGAAAATCGTCTGAGGTCTTATACCTCTTGACGTGGGCACGAGCCTGAAATCCCAATTTCAGCCCTCAAAACATCTCATGTGTTTCACGATGTTTCAAAAACGTCTTTGGTGCCTCAACTCTAAACCGTTTAACTGAACTATCACGTAGTTATCAAAACGTGTATGTCAGATGTTCGCAACAACCACAGACAACGTTCGAGGTTCAGCACACTGAGCGGTGCATTAAGGACATAAGCCTTCTATGAAGCAATGAGGACAATCCTCAGTTTACGGACCTAGTCCGCATAATTGCTACTATCAACTTTCAACTAATTTTTCTCTAGGAACATATCTAAACAGTAGAACTATAGCGTGAGCTACGACATAATTTGCAAAAACCTTTTGACTATGTTCAGGATAATTAAGTTCATCTTATGAACTCCCACTCAGATAGACATCCCTCTAGTCATCTAAGTGATTACATGATCCGAGTCAAACTAGGCCGTGTCCGATCATCACGTGAGACGGACTAGTCATCATCGGTGAACATCTTCATGTTGATCGTATCTTCTATACGACTCATGCTCGACCTTTCGGTCTCCGTGTTCCGAGGCCATGTCTGTACATGCTAGGCTCGTCAAGTTAACCCTAAGTGTTTCGCGTGTGTAAATCTGTCTTACACCCGTTGTATGTGAACGTTAGAATCTAACACCCGATCATCACGTGGTGCTTCGAAACACGAACTGTCGCAACGGTGCATAGTTAGGGGAGAACACTTCTTGAAATTGTGTAAGGGATCATCTTATTTACTACCGTCGTCCTAAGTAAACAAGATGCATAAACATGATAAACATCACATGCAATCAAATAGAGTAGTGACATGATATGGCCAATATCATATAGCTCCTTTGATCTTCATCTTCGGGGCTCCATGATCATCTTGTCACCAGCATGACACCATGATCTCCATTATCGTGTCTTCATGAAGTTGTCACGCCAACGACTACTTCTACTTCTATGACTAACGGTTAGCAATAAAGTAAAGTAATTACATGACGTTTAAGTTGACACGCAGGTCACAAATAAATAAAGACAACTCCTATGGCTCCTGCCGGTTGTCATACTCATCGACATGCAAGTCGTGATTCCTATTACAAGAACATGATCAATCTCATACATCACATATATCATTCATCACATCCTTTGGCCATATCACATCACATAGCATACCCTGCAAAAACAAGTTAGACGTCCTCTAATTGTTGTTTGCATGTTTTACGTGGCTGCTATGGGTTTCTAGAAAGAACGTTTCTTACCTACGCATGAACCACAACGTGATATGCCAATTGCTATTTACCCTTCATAAGGACCCTTTTCTTCGAATCCGATCCGACTAAAGTGGGAGAGACAGACACCCGCCAGCCACCTTATGCAACTAGTGCATGTTTGTCGGTGGAACCGGTCTCACGTAAGC
The DNA here is from genome assembly GCF_018294505.1 of Triticum aestivum. Taxonomy (NCBI): domain Eukaryota; kingdom Viridiplantae; phylum Streptophyta; class Magnoliopsida; order Poales; family Poaceae; genus Triticum; species Triticum aestivum. The sequence continues at coordinate 59,981,450 of NC_057807.1, forward strand.
GTACGTGTAAGGTTGGTCCGGGCCGCTTCATCCCACGATTCCGCCGAATCAAGATAAGACTAGTAACGGCAAGCATATTGAACAATATCGACGCCCACAACTACTTTGTGTTCTACTCGTGCAAAGAATCTACGCAATAGACCTAGCTCATGATGCCACTGTTGGTGAACGTAGCAGAAATTCAAAATTTTCCTACGCGTCACCAAGATCTATCTATGGAGAGACCAGCAACGAGGGGAAGGAGAGTGCATCTACATACCCTTGTAGATCGCTAAGCGGAAGCGTTCAAGTGAACGGGGTTGATGGAGTCGTACTCGTCGTGATTCAGATCACCGATGATCCTAGTGCCGAACGGACGGCACCTCCGCGTTCAACACACGTACAGCTTGACGATGTCTCCCACGCCTTGATCCAACAAGGAGAGAGGGAGAGGTTGAGGAAGACTCCATCCAGCAGCAGCACAACGGCGTGGTGGTGATGGAGGAGCGTGGCAATCCTGCAGGGCTTCGCCAAGCACCTACGGGAGAGAAGGAGGTGTCACGGGAGGGAGGGAGGCGCCAAGGGCTCAGGTATGGATGCCCTCCCTCCCCTCCACTATATATAGGAGCAGGGGAGAGGGGGGAGGCGCAGCCTTGCCCCTTCCTCCAAGGAAGGGGTGCGGCTAAGAGGGGGGGAGGAGTCCATCCTCCCCAAGGCACCTCGGAGGTGCCTTCCCCCTTTAGGACTCTTCCCTCTAGGGTTCCCTAGGCGCATGGGCCTCTAGGGGCTGGTGCCCTTGGCCCATGTAGGCCAAGGCGCACCCCCTACAGCCCATGTGGCCCCCTGGGGCAGGTGGCCCCACCCGGTGGGCCCCCAAGACCCTTCCGGTGGTCCCGGTACAATACCGATGACCCCGAAACTTGTCCCGATGGCCGAAACAGGACTTCCTATATATAAATCTTTACCTCCGGACCATTCCGGAACTCCTCGTGACATCCGGGATCTCATCCGGGACTCCGAACAACATTCGGTAACCACATACAAGCTTCCTTTATAACCCTAGCGTCATCGAACCTCAAGTGTGTAGACCCTACGGGTTCGGGAGACATGTAGTCATGACCGAGATGTTCTCCGGTCAATAACCAACAGCGGGATCTGGATACCCATGTTGGCTCCCACATGTTCCACAATGATCTCATCGGATGAACCACGATGTCAAGGACTCAATCGATCCCGTATACAATTCCCTTTGTCTAACGGTATAGTACTTGCCCGAGATTCGATCGTCGGTATACCGATACCTTGTTCAATCTCGTTACCGGCAAGTCTCTTTACTCGTTCCGTAACACATCATCCCTTGATCAACTCCTTGATCACATTGTGCACATTATGATGATGTCCTACCGAGTGGGCCCAGAGATACCTCTCCGCTTACACGGAGTGACAAATCCCAGTCTCGATTCGTGCCAACCCAACAAACACTTTCGGAGATACCTGTAATGCACCTTTATAGCCACCCAGTTACGTTGTGACGTTTGGCACACCCAAAGCACTCCTACGGTATCCGGGAGTTGCACAATCTCATGGTCTAAGGAAATGATACTTGACATTAGAAAAGCTTCAGCATATGAACTACACGATCTAGTGCTATGCTTAGGATTGGGTCTTGTCCATCTCATCATTCTCCTAATGATGTGATCCCGTTATCAACGACATCCAATGTCCATAGCCAGGAAACCATGACTATCTGTTGATCACAATGAGCTAGTCAACTAGAGGCTCACTAGGGACAGATTGTGGTCTATGTATTCACACGTGTATTACGATTTCCGGATAATACAGTTATAGCATGAATAAAAGACAATTATCATGAACAAGGAAATATAATAATAATACTTTTATTATTGCCTCTAGGGCATATTTCCAACAGAGAGATGGATCGAGGGGATCGGGTAGAGCTGCGGCTAGGGTTAGAGGGGCACCGGTTGGGCTGCGGATGGGCCTAAGAGGCCGGCTAGGTTGCAGGCTGCTGGGCTTCTTCTCTCACTACTAAAAGAAAGGAAAAAAAATAGAGATGAGAAAGAAAAGAAAAAGAGGTTAGAGGTGGAGCTTGAGAAGGAGGGTATTTTCCCGGACTCATAAAAATGAGCTCGTTCCAAGAAAATTATAAGGCCATGATTGAAAGATTTAAATTCAAACTCATTTGAATTTAATTCAAATGGGTTTGAACTAGGGCTTGATGAAAGGAAGGTCCAAAAAATGTTTGGATTTTTGGTGGAGTTCCGGAAAATGACGAAATAATTTATTGGACAACGTTTGAGGTCAAAGGCATGGGGAATTATTTTGCAAGTGTGTTTTGGTGATTTCCAAAATAAAGAAATATTTAATATAGCTCCCTAATATTGGAGGAGACTTTGAATATGTTTTAAAGAGAAATCACCATGTGAATCCCTCGATTTAAATAGATCAAAAGATCTATGCAATTTATTTAGTTGAGTTTTAAAAATTAAATGGCATGATGACATGATGCAATGCAAGAGATGACATGAAGAAATGCAACAAACAAAAATAAAACACACGGCGAAACTCAGAATAGCTGGAAGTCTTCTAGAGCGTCGGTCTCGGGGCGTTACAATACGTCTCCAACGTATCTATAATTTATGAAGTATTCATGCCATGTTTACAATAATTTTATATGTTTTTGGTATGATTTGCATGGAACTAACCCGGACTGATGCTGTTTTCAGCAGAACTACCGTGGTGTTGTTTTTTGTGCAGAAATGGAAGTTCTCCAAACACTGCGAAACTTTTTGTGGTTTTTTTATGGACCAGAAGAGAACCATTGGGCCAGAGCAGCACCTGGGGGGGTGCCCCGAGGGGGGCACAACCCACCAGGGCACGCCTGGGCCCCCAGGCGCACCCTGGTGGGTTCTGCCCACCTCGGTGGCCTCCTGTACCCCTTCTTCGCCATATAAATTCCCAAATATTCCAAAAACCCTTGGGGAGACCCTAGATCAGAAGTTCCGCCGCCACAAGCCTTTGTAGCCACCGAAAAACAACAGGGACCCCATTCCGGTACCCTGCCGGAGGGAGGAATCATCTCCGTTGGCCATCTTCATCATCCTGGCGGCCACCACAATGAGGAGGGAGTAGTCCACCCTCGGGGCTGAGGGTTTGTACCAGTAGCTATGTGTTTAATCTCTCTCGTGCACGATCTTGAGATGTCACGATCTTGATGTATCATGGGCTTTGTTAACGTAGATGGATCATATGATGTTTCTCCCCTCTCTACACTTGTTGTGATGAATTGAGTCTTTACCCTTTGAAGTTTTGTCTTGTCGAATTGAATGTTCAGATCTGAGAACACATGATATATGTCTTGCATATGAATACCCGTGGTGACAATGGGGTATTATTTTGATTCACTTGATATATGTTATGGCACTTAACTTTCGGATTCCCGAGTTGACTTTGGGGTAATCTATGCATAGGGGTTGATGCACGTTTTTATTATCTTTTCTCCGATAGAAACTTTGGGGTCTCCTTGTAGTTCTTTGTGTGGATTGAGTATTATGAATCTGAAATTGTTTGACACATATCGTATAATTAACTCACGAGGTGACACTGGGTATCTAGGTGACATTAGAGTTGGTTGATATACATCATATGCTGTTATTTTAGTACGAACTCTAGGATAGATTGACCGGAAAGAATAGATTTGAGGTGGTTTTGTACCCTACAAACAATTTCTATCTTTTGTTCTCCACTAATAGGAACTCGGGAGTGATTCTTCATCGCACTTTGAGGGATAATCATATGATCCAACTATGTTAGCATTGTTGAGAGATTGCACTAGTGAAAGTATGCACCCTAGGCCTCATTTTCCATCATTGCAATACCGTTTGTGCTCCGTTTTAATATTTACTACCTTGCTGTTTTTTATTGTTCGCACTATAAAAACTCATATCTACTATCCATAGTACACTTTTATCACCATCTCTTCGCCGAACTAGTGCACCTATAAAATTTGCCATTGTATTGGGTGTGTTGGGGACACAAGAGATTTCTTGTATTTGATTGCAGGGTTGCTTGAGAGAGACTATCTTCATCCTACACCTCCCATGGATTGATAAACCTTAGGTCATCCACTTGAGGGGAAATTTCTACTGTCCTACAAAACTCTGCGCTTGGAGGCCCAACACGAGTCTACAAGAATAAAGTTGCGTAGTAGAAATCAGATGTTTTGTCAACGGGTCTGCAACATTCAGATCTGTGCGTACTTTGAAAATATCTATATATGTCTACAATGCTATGCATGGAGCTATTCTAGATTGAGACTCAGAGTCATCTGGACCGGTGTCAAAGCTTGCATCGATGTAATCCTTTACGACGAACTCTTTTATCACCTCCATAACCGAGAAACATTTCCTTAGTCCTATTAGGTAACTAAGGATAAATTTGACTGTTGTCCAGTGATCCACTCCTGGATCACTATTGTACCCCCTTGCCAAACTCATGGCAAGGCACACATCAGGTCTGGTACACAACATGGTATACATAGTAGAACCTATGGCTGAGGCATAGTGAATGATTTCATTCTCTCTCTATCTTCTAATGTGGTTGGGCATTGAGTCTTACTCAACTTCACACCTTACAATATAGGCAAGAACCTTTTCTTTAACTGATCCATTTTGAACTTCTTCAAAACTTTGTCAAGGTATGTGCTTTGTGAAAGTCCTATTAAGCGTCTCAATCTATCCCTATAGATCTTGATGCCCAATTGATATAGGGTGGAACCCTATGGTGACGATCTTTCACGTTTGGAGTGGATCCTACGGGGAATCACGAAGAACACGCGGAAGCACAAAGGGGAACACGGAGGAAACGAGAGAGAAATCACTCAACCAACAAGGAATCAATCACACAAGTGCTAGATCACCGAACACAAAGAGATACATATGATCCACAATAAACAAAGGTAAGGATACAAAGGTAACCGATCTTCTCTGTGAGGAGGTCTTGAATCCACAAGGGGATGTTCCCACGAGGGGGTCTTGAATCCGATAGGATCTTCTCCGAGGAGGCCGCGGTCTCTCACGAGGAGGAGATCCGATGGATGAGCGAAGCTCTATCTCTAACTTGAGCTAAATCAACGCTAACCCTAACTAGGAGGAGGTGGAGGAATATATATAGTCTAGGGCCACGAAGGGGTAAGTGAAGGGGGACATGGGCTGCGGCCCAACACATGGTAGCGCACAGGCGTCGGTCGCCCGACGGGTACCGGTCGTCCGGTGGCTCGCGAGGGTCTGGTCGTCCGGTACTTGTCGGACGTCCGGCGATTTGGCTCGGGTGTGGATTTGTCGGATTTCCGGACATTGTCGGTCGTCCGGTGGCTGATGGTCGTCGGACGTCCGGCCTTGGTCGGTCGTCCGGAGCCTGGGAGTCATCGGACGTCCTGTCCTGGTCGGACGTCCAGCCGCTGTAGCTTCGGGCAGCTTCTTCTCTTGGTCCTTGTACTTGGTGTCCTCGCCATCTTGTCCATGGTCTTCCTCCTTGTTCCTGTTCATGCATAGCACATATATTTGAGGTAGTAACCATGTCTCACATGTGGGAAGTGAAGGTTCGGAGAGGAGCGAGTTCACCTTGTGTCCAATGGCATTTGTTCGAGGTCTCGTCATATGTCCACTTGGGGCTTGGGGAGTAGTGGGAGTGTACATGGGGATGAACGTGGGATGCTCCGCATCATCTCCCCCCCTTGGGAAAGATCCGACCTCGGATCGTGATCCTCATCACCATGGAAACGATTGTCATAGAAGGACTTGTAGTTGGACGAAGTTGAAGACATGGCGCCATCCGAGTAGTCCAAGGTGTCGCCGGAGTGATAGACATGCAGAAAGAGCAAACACAAGCAACACTCGGAAATACAATGGTTAGCGCACATAAAGTGTCCATCATGTAAGAATGAGTCCGTGCGGCAAGATTGGTCATGACAAAACGCATGAAGCTTATCAAGATGATCTAGAATGAGATGCAAAGCATTCATGGGAGGAAATGCAATCATTGTGCACACAAATGTGTTGTAAATATGATCAATGCAACCACAGTGCAAAATGATGTCATAGTGAGACGGTTTGTCAATAGCATGAATATGGCAATGGATGCTCAATATGTGTATGTTATCATGCAATTGATGGAAGGTAATGTGATCATTATGTATGAATATGCCATCAAGGAAGATCACAACAAATTTGCTAAGGAAGTGAACAAGCTCATATATCATGGATGACATGGAAATAGATGCAACAAGACAAGCATAATGTGAGTCAATCCATGCATAGGGTGCAAACTTGTGGTGAGTATGATATGTCCATCGAGCATGACATGTATGAGCACAATCAACAAATATGGAGGTGTTGGTGTACCAAAGCTCGATGTCGAGGCATGAGTGGAGTTTCGAAGGTGCATCCAATAAGTGTGAGCGCTCCTCAATGTGAAGGTCCATGTAGCCAATCTCCAATGTCAATCCTCCATTCATGAGATGTATCATGTAGACAACAAGAAGGAAACAACAATGAAAGAGTGACCCATCCAATATGCAAACTTGAGGATGGCTCAAAGGAAAGGAGGTCACCTTTACGAGTGTCTCAAGGATGATGTAGTTGCGCATCGAGTATGCCTTCTCATAACCAAAATGTCTCGTGATCGTACCACCTTGTGAATCCTTCAAAATGAAAGAACATGACAAACACTCGGAAAAACAAATGAGGTTAGCGAAAGTGGAAAACCTATCATTCATGTGGTAAGATACCAAACAAGTGTATGCATCATGCTCATAATAAGAAAGGACAAGGGAGCATTTCATAGTATGAAGGCATAAGATGCAAGAACAACCAAATACAATAGGCTCAAGTAAACAAGCATGCATCACAAGTAAGTTGTCAAAGTCTCTAGAATCAATAAGTATAATATGGTTGCACTCAATACAAGTGGATATGAAAGAGGCAACTAATGGAGACAAGAGACAATGATCATGACAAATCAAGTGAGAGGCATGAACATATATGTCATCAACCCAAAGAAAGCGAGTAAGAGTGGAACATGGGTGATGCAACATAGCAAGCAAGTCAAGCATGCTAGTAGTGCGAAGATGCAACATACTAGAAGGAATCATGGCAAGCATGTCATGTGTGCAAATAGTGGGTATGAATAATTCACATGTCATAGTACAAGCATGAAAGCAAGATATGAGGAAAGTAGGTTCATGGTGTTGGCAAGAAGTCCTATGTAAATAGCAATGTAACATCATGACTCTCCCAACACAGGAATCAACAATAGTATGAGGCACATGATAAACATGGCAATAGCAACAAGGATCTCCACCAAGAATGCAAATACACATAGAAGTATCATAATGGTGAATCATGGGTAGATGCAAGCAAGGGTCACAATTGCATGGCAAATGCATAGAAGCAAGTATAACATGCAAAGTGAACACGGGAAAATGAGCATAAGGTGACAAGTGGTAAATAGCCCATAGCCGTGTGAGAGCCAAGTAGAAGAGATGCGCGTAGTCCTTGCGCGAAGGGAACAGCGGTAAGGATAGTCCACGGGATCCCAAATCGTCGTTTCTCTCAAGAGGTCGTTTCGTCAACTCATGGGATTGTGAGGTTGACGAGTGTTCATAAGTACAAAACAAAGACAAAGAGAAAATTGTGTGTGCATGGTATATGTACACATCATCCATCATGATGCGCATGGGCATGTGTCAGTTAGCACAAATATCCAATTCTCAAATAAATGAGATGCGTGATATAGAAACATGTCATCCATCATGATAGGTTTGTTATTATGTATGGCATAATGGAGACTCAAATTGTGTAATGCATCACGAGCAATATCTAGAGCATTGTTATTCATGGAATGCATATGATGTACACTATCATGGGAATCATGCAAAGTATGAAATGCATCAAGATCTTCTAATATGTATGAGGAAACTATGGGGGTCTCCTCATGTGCATTAGTGGAAACATCACATGGAGAATATTGACAACATCCAAAACAATGCATATTCGGACCAATGTGATCATGGCATGGTATAGGAGATGAATTGCACAAATCATGTAAAGGAAGCATGGCAATATCATCACATGAAAAACAAACGCCAATGACCATCATCTCGTCATCTATGCCATAAGTGCAAATGGGATTGATTTTAATGGGGCATGCATAGTTACTATGTTGAGATTGAAATGATGCAATATGGGAGATCTCACTCATAGCATATGACAAGTTCAATGGGTTGTCAAACATGATGTGACCAAAATAATTTTCACATGATATCCTATGAAGCATATCATCACAACTAGGCAACTCAACATGCTCATCATCATATTCATCATAAATAGGTAAGTCAAGGCATGAAGAAGTCTCACTAGCATGAAGCATGGTAATAGGTGGGTCAACATCATGGGAGCAATCGATGGTAAGAGAGTCCACTAGTGGGACAAGAGAAGCACCATCACCTATGTTACCGTTGGAGCGTCGCTCATGTGCTGTAGGTGAGGTGTTGAAGATCGTCTCGTTGTCATCTTCATCTTGATGGAACCATGTGGGGGGTGCATCATCGTCCACCATGGCCATCGGTTTTCCCTTTGGAGGGATGGACTCGTCAAGGATAGGCATGTCGTCATGTAGGAGACCTAGCACCAAAGAAGAAAACACACTAGGAGTAGAGGTTAAGTCGTTAGGAATCATAGTGGCCTCACGTGCCGTGTCAACTACCTCACTCACTAAGTGTTGTGGCTCACTCACTCCCTCAAAGATGCTCTCACTCATATGGTTGGTGGAGTCACTCAAATGGCGCTCAAACTCATATAGGATGTGTGGCATGCTCTCATGTGTGGGGCTAGTGGTGGTCACACTCATCCTCTCATAGGAAATGCTCTCAATGTCACGTATGGTGGAGTCACTCATGTCACTCATGTGGCGGTGGCTCTCCTCACATGACAAATGGGGCATCTCAACATATGTGTGTGTCGGAGAGATGTTGGTGCAAATGTCTCCATGCGCGGTCGCGTAGCTTGACTCGGAGTAGGAGTCCAATGTGGGCGTCATCTTCATGTTGTTGAAGAGGTTCGCGCTCGTCGCCGTGGTCGAAGGGGATGGCCCTTGCTCGACCGACTTGTCGCCGTCTTGTTGTTAGAGGCCCATATGATGTGGCACCTGGTAGCTCGTCTCCATGACCGAAGGGAGTGTCCCATGCTTGGCCATCTTCCTTGGGGGGCTTCCAAAGATGGAAGTGGCGCCCTCACTTGTAGGTGGTAGCCTTGGACTTGATGAAGTCGATGTAGGCGTACTCGTGGGAAGTAGGCGAAGATACCGTACGTCCAAAGGCGAAGGTGCCTTAATAGCACTTGGCGACGATGCCAAAGTGGTTGTTGTAGCCGTAGCACCGTCTTGGTGGTGGTCGTCTCGCGGTCTTATTTTGTGCTCATGAAGCTTGGACTTGGCGTGTTGGGACTTGTTCATTTGCGCTTGTGGAGCATATTCATGATGATGGTGTCGTTGTCGCGCTTGAGCTTGAAGGCGTTCGTCGTCGTCGTGCACATGATGCTTGGAGGTGACTTGCCCTTCATGACGATGTGGATCACGAACATGATGGTGGTCGCCATGTAGATGTTGACTTGGACGACTTGTGCTTGCATCTTGTTTGCGCTCCGAAGATGATCGACTTGGTCGCCGCTGCCTTGACGATGATGAAGGGGAAGTAGACTTGATCAAGGCTCTAATCTCCTCCGTCCTTGCATCTTGCTCCTCTTTATATGCAGAAAGCTTCTTCTCGATGTGCTCTCGCAATCTTGATTGTGCGCCTTGCACTTGTCGTTGTAGATCGAAGATAGACGCTTTGGTGATGTAGTTGTTCACACCGTCGTTGTTGTCGAGGACCGGAGAGGAAATGCCTTGCCTATCCATCACAAGACTCGAGCAAATATGAGTGGGAGAAAGAGAAGAACTTATACCAATGTACCTTGACTGATGTTGACAATGAATCAAGTTCACTCAAATGCGGACAATGAAATAGTACTATTGGTACCAATCCTTGTCGGTTCTCACACCTACACAAGTAAAGCTTTTGGTGGAGCTCGATGAGGATAGTGGCACCAAAATTTAATGCAAAATGTTAGCAAGAGTCAATAATGTTGAAAGAGATTCACAAATTCGCAAGTGAAACAAATGGACCAATAGCAATATGTGGCACACGGAAACACACACACGGATAGATAAATGGGGTCGTGCAACCAAGAAATGAGCACAAAATGTGGAATCCACGGAAAACGCTCGTGTTGCACAACTCAAGAGAGACGCTAGCACGATTGCTCTATAGGCGGATACGACACTTGTGCACAACCTATAAGATGCAAAATGGATATACTTTCTATCCCAAGTATGCTATGTATGTATGGTTCCCGGTGTTTCTCTCAAGATGATCCAAGATGATCGGATATGACAATCTTATGCGCAATGTGGTATGATGCTATGGCACTTGCTTACAAGCTTCTTTGCTCTCTTTCTTTTGCTTAAAAGCTTTATTTCTTTTTTTTTCTATGGCCACTTTTGCACAATGCACAAACCAAGATAGCAATTGTGTATATGTGGGAACAAACTTGTGACACAAGATATGATACCAATATATGCACCACAATGGTATGGTATGTATGCTATGGGAAGTATGATCACTAATGTGCACAAGTAACGTTGCCGGCAATACTCAAATGGCTAGTCTCGATAGGCAAGTAACGCAAAATGGGCTAGGGGTTATCAATGCAATTTACAAGGGGAATATACAATGGTGTCATCGAGGTTACCGTCCTTTGCGATGATGAGTGGCGGTGTCTTTGATGTAGATACCAAGATGATGGAGACTCGTCCCTAAGTAGCCGAAACACCTTAGGAAACAGAAAAACCGCGAACTCAAAATCTCAAATGACAAATGTCAAATGGTGGTAGCGGAGAGCGGTGGTGGTTTGCACTTGGAAATGTGGGGTGGAATTATGGGCTATACACGTGTCGGAGTTGAAGTTGTCGTCCCTAAGTAGCCGAAACACCTTAGGAGACACAAGCCACGACTCAGACAAGCTCAAACAACTATTGGGTTAAGTTGGGGGTGGCGAAATGTATGGTGGGCACGCCTATGCAGAAGATATGGTGGTGGTGGTTGATGAAGAAGCAATCGTCCCTAAGTAGCCGAAACACCTTAGGAGACTCGAATCACTACTCAAGCAACCACATATACAATGGGGAACAAAATTGGTTAGGTTGCGGAAGTCGGTGGTGGCTATGCGGATTATATGGTGGAAGGCCTAGACAAAGATGCCAAAGTTCCAAAAATTTGATGGAGTCAAATGATGTTGGTGGTATTTTTGTGGGAAGGGGATGTCAAGAGCTTCAAAACGAGCTAAAGAACGTCAAAATCGGAGTTCGGATGAATTAGTTATGGACAAAACAAAAATCAGCCGAAGTCTGAAACTACAGGTTACGGACGTCCGTAAAGGTCGGATGTCCGGGGCGTCGGACGTCCGGGAAAGTTGGAAATCCGTAAATTTGGTTCGTGTTAGGGGTTCCGGTCGTCCGGAAAAGGTCGGACATCCGGTTGTTCCTGGGGCTCCGGACGTCCGTAAAACTCTGGTCGTCCGGTGGGTCGGGGTCAACGCGAGATGCGAGTTCGGGGGCGCGATTTTGAGCGGAAAATGGAGATTTCGGGGTCAAAATTGACGAGATTTTGTGGATGAAATATGGGGAAACTCGGGGAGATGCTAGATCCACTTGAAACCAAGCAAATCCATGGATCAAAATCAGCAAAACATCATCAAACCAACAAATCACAAAAAAAATTGTGGGCTATTTTTGGTGGGGATTTTCGGATTTAGGACGAAAACAACAAAATCAAGCTGGAAAACATGGGGTAGGGGCTCCAAAAACGTGATCAACGTGGCTCATGATACCAAGATGATGTAGGGTGGAACCCTATGGTGACAATCTTTCACGTTTGGAGTGGATCCTACGAGGAATCACGAAGAACACGCGGAAGCACAAAGGGGAACACGGAGGAAACGAGAGAGAAATCACTCAACCAACAAGGAATCAATCACACAAGTGCTAGATCACCGAACACAAAGAGATACATATGATCCACAATCAACAAATTTAAGGATACAAAGGTAACTGATCTTCTCTGTGAGGAGGTCTTGAATCCACAAGGGGATCTTCCCACGAGGGGGTCTTGAATCTGATAGGATCTTCTCCGAGGAGGCCGGGGTCTCTCACGAGGAGGAGATCCGATGGATGAGCGAAGCTCTATGTCTAACTTGAGCTAAATCAACACTAACCCTAACTAGGAGGAGGTGGAGGAATATATATAGTCTAGGGCCACGAAGGGGTAAGTGAAGGGACATGGGCTGCGGCCCAACACATGGCAGCGCACAGGCGTCGGTCGTCCGACGGGTACCGGACGTCCGGTGGCTCGCGAGGGTCTGGTCGTCCGGTACTTGTCGGACGTCCGGCGATTTGGCTCGGGTGTGGATTTGTCGGATTTCTGGACGTTGTCGGTCGTCCGGTGGCTGATGGTTGTCGGACGTCCGGCCTTGGTCGGTCGTCCGGAGCCTGGGAGTCGTCGGACGTCCGGTCCTGGTCGGACGTCCGGCCGCTGTAGTTTCGGGCAGCTTCTTCTCTTGGTACTTGTACTTGGTGTCCTCGCCGTCTTGTCCATGGTCTTCCTCCTTGTTCCTGGTCATGCATAGCACATATATTTGAGGTACTAACGATGTCTCACATGTGGGAAGTGAAGGTTCGGAGAGGAGCGAGTTCACCTTGTGTCCAATGGCGTTTGTTCAAGGTCTCGTCATATGTCCACTTGGGGCTTGGGGAGTAGTGGGAGTGTACATGGGGATGAATGTGGGATGCTCTGCATGACCAATATATAAGCAGCTTCACCAAGGTCTTTCATAGAAAAATTCTTATTCAAATATCTTTTTATGCTATCCAAAAATTATATATAATTTACAATCAGTAATATGTCATACATATATAACACCAGGAATGCTACAGAGCTCCCACTCATTTTGTTGTAAATGCAGGCTTCTCCGCAAGTCTATATAAAACCATATTCTTTGATCACATAATCAAAGTGTATATTCCAACTCCGAGATGCTTGCACCAGTCCATAAATGGATAGTTGGAGCTTGCACACTTTGTTAGCACCTTTAGGATCGACAAAACCTTCTGGTTGCATCATATACAACTCTTCTTTAAGAAACCCGTTAAGGAATGCAGTTTTGATGTCCATTTGCCAGATTTCATAATCATAAAATACGACAATTGCTAACATGATTCTGACCAACTTAATCATTGCTACGAGTGAGAAAGTCTCATCGTAGTCAACCCCTTGAACTTGTCGAAAACCTTTTGCGACAAGTCGAGCTTTGTAGACAGTGATATTACCATCAGCGTCCATCTTATTCTCGAAGATCCATTTATTCTCAATGGCTTGCCGATCATCGGGCAATTCCACCAAAGTTCACACTTTGTTCTCATACATGGATCCTATCTCAGATTTCATGGCCTCTAGCCATTTGTCAGAATCTGGGCTCATCATAGCTTCTTCATAGTTCGTAGGTTTGTCGTTTTCTAACAACATGACTTCGAGGACAGTATTACCATACCACTCTGGTGTGAAATGTGTTCTGGTTGACCTACAAAATTCAGTAGTAACTTGATCTAAAGTTTCATGATCATTATCATTTGCTTCCTCTCTAGTTGGTGTAGACATCATGGGAACGGTTTTCTCTGATGTGCTACTTTCCAATTTGAGAGAAGTTACAACTACCTCATCAAGTTCTACTTTCCTCCCACTCACTTCTTTCAAGAGAAACTCCTCAAGAAAGGATCAATTCTTAGCAACAATGATCTTGCCTCTGGATTGTGGTAGAGGGTGTACCCAATAGTTTCTTTAGGGTATCCTATGAATATGCACTTCTCCACTTTGGGTTCCCTCATGCTTGCGCGACACAGAGAGAACCATAGGATAGCACCAATAATAAAACATGCAACTCAAACTAATCACGATCATCAATGAACCCATAGGACAAATGGATCTACTCAAACATCATAGGATAGCCTTACATCATTGGGAAATAATATATTGTATTGAGCACCATGTTCAAGTAGAGATTACAACAGGGAGAAGAGGTGTTACACCGCTGCATAGAGGGGGGAGTTGGTGATGACGGCGGTGAAGTTGTTGGTGTAGATCGTTGGTACGGTGATGGCCCCGGCGACATTCCGGCGCCACTCAAGAGAGGGGGAGAGAGCCCCTTCTTCTTCTTCTTCTTCTTCTTCTTCTTCTTCTTCTTCTTCTTCTTCTTCCTCCTCCTCCTTGACCTTCCCCCTAGGTGGGAGAAGGGTTTTCCCTCTGGTCCTTGGCCCATGGCGGCGGAGGGGCGGGAGCCCCTCCGAGATTGGATCTCTCTCTCTCTCTCTCTCTATATATATATATATATATATATATATATATATATATATATATATATATATATCTGTGTGTGTGTGTGTGTTTCCTTCCGTTTCTGCACTTCCAGATTCTGTCCTTTCACCGTTTCTTAAATTCCTGGAGATTTGTAACTCCGATTGGGTTGAAACTTTAACACGATTTCTATCCGGATATTAGCTTTCTTGCGGCGAAAGAAGGGCACCAACCGCCTCGGTGGCCTCCCGCACCACCTCTTTGCTCTATAAATACCCCGATATTCCAGAAACCCTAGGAGAGTTAACGAAAATCAATTTCAGCCGCCGCAAGTTCCAGAAACACCAGATCCAATATAGACACCATCACAGAGGGGTTCATCATGTCCATTGGCGCCTCTCCGATGATGCGTGAGTAGTTCTTTGTATACCTGCAGGTCCGTAGTTAGTAGCTAGATGACTTCCTCTCTCTCTCTCTTGATTCTCAATACAATGGTCTCTTGGAGATCCATATGATGTAAGTCTTTTTGCGGTGTGTTTGTTGGGATCTGATGAACTTTGAGTTTATAACCAGATCTATGTTTTTATCCATGCAAGTTATTTGAGTCTTCTTTGATCTCTTATATGCATGATTGATTATAGCCTCGTATTTCTTCTCTGATATTTGGGTTTTGTTTGGCCAACTTGATATATTTATCTTGTGATGGGTTCAAGCTTACGGTGCTTGATCCCAGTGATAGAAGGGGAAACGACACATATGTATCGTTGCTATTAAGGATAACAAGATAGGGTCTATTTCAAGATAAATAGATCTTGCCTACATCATGTCATCGTTCTTATTGCATTACTCTGTTTTTCCATGAACTTAATACACTAGATACATGCTGGATAGCGGTCAATGTGTTGAGTAATAGTAGTAGATGCAGGCAGGAGTCAGTCTACTAATCTTGGACGTGATGCCTATATAATGATCATTGCCTGGATATCGTCTTGATTATTTGAAGTTCTATCAATTTCTCAATAGTAATTTTTTTCCCACCGTTTTCTATTTTTCTCAAGAGAAGCCACTAGTGAAACCTATGCCCCCCGGGTCTCTTCTTTAATATATTTGCCTTCGCGACTTATTTTCCTTTGCTTTTATTTTCAGTTCTATTAAACCAAAAATACCAAAAATACCTTTCTGCACTTTATTTTATTTGTGATCCATCTATCCAATCTATTACAACTTTACCCCGTCTCCGTGCCAATTTATGGCGCCGTTACCCGAAAGGGATTCACAACCCCTTTAACACCTTGGTTGAGAGTATTTGTTATTTGTGTGCATGGGCTGTTTACATTGTGTTGCATGGTTCTTCTACTGGTTTGATAACCTTGGTCTCATCACTGAGGGAAATACCTACCGTTGTTGTGCTGCATCATCCCTTCCTCTTTGGGGAAATACCGACGTAGTTCTAGCAGACATCACTGTCTCAACCGCTTCCGCCCAAAGTGTTTTGGCATCTTGTACTCGTCAAGCATCTTTATCGCCATCTCAAAAAGGGTCCGGTTCTTCCTCTCAACAACTCCATTTTGCTGAGGTGTGTACATAGCCGAGAACTCATGTAAAATCCCTTCTTCGTCAAGAAAGGTGTCCACATTGGCGTTCTTGAACTCCGTTCCGTTGTCGCTGCAAACCTTCTTGATCTTCACTTCAAATTGGTTTTGGGCCTTCCTAGTGAAGTTCTTGAAGATCTTTTGGACCTGCAATTTATCATCAAGAAAGAACACCCACGTAAATATTGAAAAATCATCAACAATGATCAATCCGAATGAGTTACCACCGAGACTCTTGTAGGCATTGGTACCAAAAAGATCCATGTGAAGTAGCTCGAGTGGTCTTCTCGTGGTCATGATGTTCTTCACGGGATGACTTCCTCCAACTTGTTTTCCTGCTTGACAAGCACTGCAAAGTCTATCCTTGTCAAATATAACATCTTTAACATCAAGGATATGATCACCTTTAATAGCTTATCAAGATTTCGCATGCCCACATGACCTAACCGTATATGCCACAACCAGGCTTTAGAAGATTTAGCAATTAAGCAAGTTCTAGGTTGAGCCTTTTTAGTGAAATCAACAATGTATAGATCACCTCTACGTATGCCGGTAAAGACCATATTATGATTATCTCTTCGAAACACTTGGCAATTGATACGTCTATTTTGCATCATGTTTTCCTACTGTTATTTATGTTGTTTTATTGTACAATAATGATTTTTGGAGTAATTCTAATGCCTTTTCTCTCATAATATGCAAGGTATGCACCAAGGGGGAGAATTGTGGCAGCTGGAAATCTGGACCTAGAAAAGCTACGTCAAGCCACCTATTCTGCACACCTCCAAATGAGTTGAAACTCCCCGAGGATTTTTTTATGGAATATTTAATAAATATTGGAGCAAATAAGTACAAGAGGAGGGCCACCAGGTGGGCACAACCCACCTGGGCGTGCCAGGAGGCCCAGGCGCGCCTTGGTGGGTGCTGCCCTCCTCGGCCCACCTACCATGCCCATCTTCTAGTATATAAGTCATTTTGACCTAGAAAAAACAAGGAGAGGACATTCGGGACGAAGTGCCACTGCCTCAAGGCGGAACTTGGGCAGGAGCACTTTTGCCCTCCGGTGGAGCGATTCCGTCGGAGGAATTTCCCTCCCGGAGGGGAAAATCATCGTCATCATCATCACCAACAACTCTCCCATCTTGGGTAGGTCTACCTTCATCAAGATCTTCATAGCACCAACTCCTCTCAAACCCTAGTTCATCTCTTGCATTCAATCTTTGTGTCAAAACTATAGATTGGTGCCCGTGGGTGACTAGTAGTGTTGATTACATCTTGTAGTTGATTACTATATGGTTTATTTGGTGGAAGATTATATGTTCAGATCCATTATGCTATTCAATACTCCTCTGATCTTGAGCATGTTTATCATTTTGGAGTAGTTACTTTCGTTCTTGAGGTCACGGGAGAAATCATGTTGCAAGTAATCATGTGAACTTGATATGTGTTTGATATTTTGATGGTATGTATGTTGCCATTCTCTTAGTGGTGTCATGTGAATGTCGACTACATGACACTTCACCATATTTGGGCCTAAGGGAATGCATTGTGGAGTAGTTATTAGATGGTGGGTCGCGAGAGTGACATAAGCTTAAACCCCAGTTTATGCGCTATTTCGTAAGGGATCGATTGGATCCAAAAGTTTAATGCTATGGTTAGAATTTATTCTTAATACTTTTATCGTAGTTGCAGATGCTTGCGAGAGGGTTAACCATAAGTAGGAGGTTTTTTCAAGTAAGAACAGCACCTAAGCACCGTTCCACCCACATATCAAATTATCAAAGTACCGAACACGAATTAGGCCAACATGATGAAAGTGACTAGATGAATTCCCGTGTACCCTCAATAACACTTTGCTTATCATAAGAAACCGTTTTGGCCCGTACTTTGCCTCAAAAGGATTGGGCTACCTTGCTGCACTTTTGTTACTACTATTGTTACTTGCTCGTTACAAATTATCTTGCTACCAAACTACTCCACTACTTACAATTTTAGCACTTGCAGGCATTACCTTGCTGAAAACCACTTGTCATTTCCTTCTGCTCCTCGTTGGGTTCGACACTTTTACTTATCGAAAAGGGCTACAATTGACCCCATACACTTGTGGGTCATCAAGGCAATTTTCTGGCGCCGTTGCCGGGGAGTGAAGCGCTCTTGGTAAGTGGAAATTGGTAAGCAAACATTATTACTATGTGCTGAAATTATTGTCACTTGCTACTATGGAAAACAATCCATTGAGGGTTTTGTTCAGGGTATCTTCACCTCGACCGGAACCACAATTAGTTACTCCTCAACCTACTGCACCTACTGAAAATATTGAATATGAAATTCCTTCGGGTATGTTAGAACAATTGCTAGCTAATCTTTATGCAGGAAAGGGAACCGAACATCCTGATATGCACCTGATATATGTGGATGAAATTTTTGGATTATTTAAGCTTGCAGGTTGATACGTTTCCAACATATCTACTTTTCCAAACACTTTTGCCGTTTTTTGGACTCTAACATGCATGATTTGAATGGAACTAACCCGGACTGACGTTGTTTTCAGTAGAATTGCCATGGTGTTATTTTTGTGCAGAAATAAAAGTTCTCGGAAAGACCTGAAAATCCACGGAGACACATTTTGGAATTAATAAAAAATATTGGTGAAAGAATCAGCATAAGGGGGCCCACACCCTGTCCACGAGGGTGCAGGGCACGCCCCCTGCCTCGTGGCCCCCCTGGACCTCCACCGACCTCAACTCCAACTCCATATATTCACGTTCGGGGAGAAAAAAATCAGAGAGAAGGATTCATTGCATTTTATGATACGGAGCCGCCGCCAAACCCTAATCTTCATCGGGAGGACCGATCTAGAGTCCGTTCGGGGCTCCGGAGAGGGGAATCCGTCGCCATCGTCATCATCAACCATCCTCCATCACCAATTTCATGATGCTCACCGCCATGCGTGAGTAATACCATCGTAGGCTTGCTGGACGGTGATGGGTTGGATGAGATTTATCATGTAATCGAGTTAGTTTTGTTAGGGTTTGATCCCTATTATCCATTATGTTCTAAGATTGATGTTGCTATGACTTTGCCATGCTTAATGCTTGTCACTAGGGCTCGAGTGCCATGACTTCAGATCTGCACCTATTATGTTTTCATGAATATATGGTGTTATGATCCGGCAACTGTCGGTGTCAAAACCGGCGTATCTCGGGTAGGGGGTCCCAAGCAGTGCGTCTTAGGATCAATGGTAACATGAACACGAGATTTTACCCAGCTTTGGGCTCTCTTGATGAGATAATACCCTACATGCTGCTTGATTGACTATAATGAATATAGGGGTTACAAGAGTTGATCTACCTCGAGATCATATGTTGTGGTCTAAACCCTAGAGGTATGATGAGCAATGTCATAATAATGATCCTCTATCGACTAGCCTAGCCTCGGTTTATATAATGTACCAGAGGCCTAGGATAACAAGAGTCCTAGCCGAATACGCCGGTGGGGGAGGAGTCCTTGTCTTGATCACCAAGTCTTGTGGAATCTTCCTTGTATGCGACAACTGTCCGAACTAGCCCATGAGTATACGGCCATGGGGGTCCTCGGCCCAATCTAACTGATCGGGGGACGACGTGGTGAGTACCCCCTAGTCCAGGACACCGTCAGCAACCCCGAAGTGACAATAATCGGGACCACTCCCGGTGATGACCATAGTTTGAGGAGTTCATGTATTCACTAAGTGCTAATGCTCTGGTCTAGTACTCTATTAAGAGGACGCCTTAATATCCCTTAGTTTCCAATAGGACCCCGCTACCACGGGAGGGTAGGACAAAAGATGTCATGCAAGTTCTTTTCCATAATCATGTATGACTATATTCGGAATACATGCCTACATTACATTGATGAACTGGAGCTAGTTTTTTATCATCCTATGTTATAACTGTTGCATGATAAATTGCATCCGACATAATTATCAATCATTGATCCATTGCCTATGAGCTTTTCATATATTGAGCTTTGCTTAGTTACTTCTCCGTTGCCACTGTTATGATTGCTACAAAACTGTTACTGTTACTTTTGCCACCGTTACCATTACTTCCATACTACGCTGCTACTAAATACTTTGCTGCAGATATTAAGTCTTTCAGGTGTGGTTGAATTGACAACTCAGTTGCTAATACTTGAGAATATTTGGCGCCCCTTGTGTCGAATCAATAAATTTGGGTTGAATACTCTACCCTTGAAAATTGTTGCGATCCCCTATACTTGTGGGTTATCATAGGTTTGCCCGGAGATGAAGCTAAGAAGAAGGTTTTCTCTTTATCATTGAAGGGAAAAGCATTGACATGGTATAGGCTATGCGGTGATATTGGATCTTGGAACTGGAACCGTTTGAAATTGGAATTTCATCAGAAATTCTATCCTATGCATCTAGTTCATCGTGATCAGAATTATATATATATATATATAATGTTTGGCCTCGTGAAGGAGAAAGCATCGCTCTAGCTTGGGGGAGGCTTAAGTCAATGTTATATTCATGCCCCAATCATGAGTTCTCGAGAGAAATTATTATTCAGAATTTTTATGCTCGGCTTTCTCGTAATGATCAATCCATGCTCGATACTTCTTGTACTGGTTCTTTTATGAAGAAGACTATTGAATTCCGGTGGGATCTTTTAGAAAGAATTAAAGACAACTCTGAAGATTGGGAACTCGACAAAGGTAAAGAGTAAGGTATTGAACCTACGTTTGATTGTGTTAAATCTTTTATGAATATCGATGCTTTTTGAAAGTTTAGCACTAAATATGGACTTGACTCTGAGATAGTAGCTTCCTTCTATGAATATTTTGCTACTCATGTTGATCTCCCTAAGGAGAAGTGGTTTAAATATCACCCACCAATTAAAGAAGAAACTAAAGAACCGGTAAAATCTAAAGAAGAAACTATCATTTACAATGTTGATCCAGTTGTTCCCACTGCTTATATTGAAAAACCACCTTTTCCTGTTAGGATGAAGGAACATGCTAAAGCTTCAACTGTGGTTAACAAAAGTTATGTTAAAACTCCCAAACCATCTGAACAAATCAAAGTTGAACCTAGTTTTTCTATGGTTAAATATATCTTAGTGATAATATTGATGGGCATGTTATTTACTTCTATGGTGAAGCTTCTAGAATTGCTAAACCTGAAGGAAAAGATAAAGATAGACCAGTTGTTGGCATGCCTATTGTCTCAGTTAAGATAGGAGATCACTGTTATCATGGGTTATGTGACCTAGGTGCTAGTGTAAGTGTTATTCCTTTCTCCTTATATCAAGAAATAAAATATGAAATAGCACCTACTGAGATAGAAGACATAGATGTTACTATTAAACTTGCTAATAGAGATACTATATCACCAATTGGGATTCTTAGAGATGTTGAAGTCTTGTGTGGAAAAATAAAATACCCTACTGATTTTCTTATTCTTAGCACCCCACAAGATGACTTTTGTCCCATTGTATCTGGTAGACCTTTCTTGAACACCGTCAATGCTAAAATAGATTGTAAGAAACAAATTGTTGGTGTTAGCTTTGGTGATGAATCTCATGAGTTAAAATTTTCCAAGTTTAGTAAACAACCCCATAAGAAGATTTGCCTAGTAAGGATGAAATTATTGGTCTTGCTTCTATTGATGTGCCTCCTACTGATCCTTTGGAACAATATTTGCTAGACCATGAAAATGATTTGCATATGCGTGAAAGAAATGAAATAGATAGAATCTTTTTCGAACAACAACCTCTGCTTAAACACAATTTGCCTATTGAAACTCTAGGAGGTCCTCCTCCACCTAAAGGTGATCCTGTGTTAAACAATTACCAGACACATTGAAATATTCTTATCTTGATGAAAAGAAGATATATCCTATTATTATTAGTGCTAACCTTTCAGAATATGAAGAAGAAAGATTATTGAAAGTTCTAAGGAAGCATAGGGCTGCTATTGGATATACACTTGATGATCTTAAGGGCATTAGTCCCGCTCTATGTCAGCACAAGATTAATATGGAACCTGATGCTTAACCCGTTGTTGATCACCAACGTCGGTTAAATCCGAAAATGAAAGAAGCAGTAAGGACAGAAATATTGAAACTTCTGGAAGCATGTATAATCTATCCTATAGCTGATAGTAGATGGGTAAGTCATGTTCATTGTGTCCCTAAGAAGGGAGGTATTACTGTTGTTCCTAATGATAAGAATGAGCTTATTCCACAAAGAATTGTCACGGGCTATAGAATAGTAATTGATTATAGAAAATTAAATAAAGCTACTAGAAAAGATCATTACCCTCTGGCCTTTATTGATAAAATGTTAGAAAAATTATCTAAGCACACACATTTTTGCTTCCTTGATGGATACTCTGGCTTTTCACAAATACCTGTTTTACAATCTGATAAAGAAAATACCACTTTTACTTGTCCTTTTGGAACATTTGCTTATAGACGTATGCCTTTAGGTTTATGTAATGCACCTGGTACCTTTCAAAGATGTATGACTGCTATCTTCTCTGATTTTTGTGAAAAGATTGTTGAGGTTTTCATGGATGACTTTTCTGTTTATGGGAAGTCCTCTGATGATTGTTTAAGCAATCTTGATCGAGTTTTGTAGAGATGTGAACAAACAAATCTTGTCTTGAATTGGGAGAAGTGCCACTTTATGGTTAATGAAGGTATTGTCTTGGGCCATAAAATTTCTGAAAGAGGCATTGAGGTGGACAAATCCAAGGTTGATGCAATTGAGAAAACGCCATGTCCTAAAGATATCAAAGGTATTCACAGTTTCCTTGGTCATGCTGGGTTCAATAGGAGGTTTATCAAAGACTTTTCTAAAATTTCTAGGCCTCTTACTAATATTTTGCAAAAGGATATTCCCTTTGTGTTTGATGATGATTGTATGGAAGCCTTTGAAATACTAAACAAAGCCTTAATCACTGCACCTATTGTTCAGCCACCTGATTGGAACTTGCCTTTTGAGATTATGTGTGATGCTAGTGATTATGCTATCGGTGTTGTTCTATGATAAAGAGTTGATAAGAAACTAAATGTTATTCATTATGCTAGTAAAACTCTAGACAGTGCTCAACAAAACTATGCTACTACTGAGAAAGAATTCTTAGCAGGGGTGTTTGCTTGTGATAAATTCAGATCTTACATTGTTGATGCTAAAGTAATTGTCCACACCGATCATGCTGCTATAAAATATCTTGGGACAATTGCATTTTTACCCCTAGTTGGTTCCTACCCACGGGTTTTGCCCTTACTTTTCGAGCTTGCTCAGTTTTGCCCTTACTTTTTCCATCGAGATCCCTCGAATGCCCTTTGACCGTTTGACCAAAACTTTGAAATTCATAACTAATTCATATGAACTCAGAAAAATGCAAATAAGATATCAAAATGTTCAGATAAACATTACCTTTATGGGCATATCATTTGCATTCAGGACAAAATCATCGTTTAAACTACCCGAGGTCATTAATGTTATTAACATTATTAAAAATAAATAGTTATAAACAATATTTTTTTCGTGAATAAAAATTATATGCAAATGTAGGTGATGTTTTCTGAACATCCTTATACCTTATTTGCATTTTCCTGAGTTCATATCAACTTGTTATGAAGTTTCCAAATAATGGTCAAAGTCATTAGAACATTCATAACAAGTTGATACAAACTCAGAAAAATGCAAATAAGTTATCAAGATGTTCAGAAAACATCACCTACATTTGCATGCAATTTTTATTCATGAAAAATATATTTTTTATACCTATTTATTTTTAATAATGTTAATAACATTAATTACCTCGGGTAGTGTAAACAATGATTTTGTCCTGAATGCAAATGATATGCCCATAAAGGTAATGTTTATCTGAACATTTTGATATCTTATTTGCATTTTCTAAGTTCATATGAATTAGTTATGAATTTTCAAAGTTTTGGTCAAACGGTCAAAGGGCATTCGAGGGACCTTGATGGAAAAAGTAAGGGCAAAACTCGTGGGTAGGAACCAACTAGGGGTAAAAATGCAATTGTCCCAAATATCTTATGGAAAAGAAAGATGCTAAACCTAGACTCATTAGGTGGGTTCTTCTGCTACAAGAATTTGATTTGCATATCAGTGATAGGAAAGGAGCAGAGAACCCCGTAGCTGATAACTTGTCTAGACTTGTAAATATTCTCAATGACCCACAACCAATTAATGATAGCTTCCCTGATGAACAACGAGCTGCAATAAATGTTTCTCATAGTACACCTTGGTATGCTGACTATGCTAATTATATTGTTGCTAAATAAATACCACCTAGCTTCACATACCAAAAAAATAAAAAATTCTTCTATGATTTAAGACATTACTTTCGGGATGACCCGCATCTTTATAAAGGAGTAGATGGTATTATTAGACGTTGTGTACATGAGCATAAAGAGGAACAAATCCTACAGAAATGTCACTCCGAAGCTTATGGAGGACATCATGCGGGAGACAGAATCGCTCATAAGGTATTGCAATCTAGTTTTTATTGGCCCACTCTCTTCAAGGATGCCCGTAAGTTCGTCTCATCATGTGACGAATGCCAAAGAATAGGTAATATTGGTAAGCGTCAAGAAATGCCTATGAATGTTTCACTTGCTATTGAACCATTTGATGTTTGGGGATTTGACTTTATGGGACCTTTTCCTTCCTCTAATGGGTATACACTTATTTTGGTTACTGTTGATTATGTTACTAAATGGGTAGAAGCTATTCCAACTAGTGGTGGTGATCACCACACCTCTATTAAAATGCTTAAGGAAGTTATTTTCCCAAGGTTTGGAGTCCCCAAATATTTAATGACTGATGGTGGTTCACACTTTATTCATGGTGCTTTCCGTAAGATGCTTGCTAAGTATGATGTTAACCATAGAATTGCGTCACCTCATCATCCTTAGTCTAGTGGTCAAGTTGAACTTAGCAGTAGAGAAATAAAACTAATCTTACAAAAGACTGTTAATAGGTCCCGGAAGAATTGGTCTAAGGAACTATATGATGCACTTTGGGCTTATAGAACAACTTATAAAAATCCTATGGTTATGTCTCCATATAAAATGGTTTATGGAAAAGCTTGTCATTTGCCTCTTGAGTTAGAACACAAAGCATTTTGGGCAACAAAAGAATTCAACTATGATTTCAAACTTGCTGGAGAAAAGAGGTTATTTGATATTAGCTCATTAGATGAATGGGGAACCCAGGCTTATGAAAATGCTAAGTTATTCATAGAAGAAGTTAAAAGATAGCTTGACAAAAGAATCCAAAAGCGTGAGTTCAAAGTTGGAGAATATGTTGTTTTGTACAACTGTCGTTTCAGATTCTTTGCAGGAAAACTCCTCTCCAAATGGGAAGGTGTCACGCCCAATATGTGACCCTATCCAAAAGGAACTCGAAGGTCCCACCAAGGATAGACCCGCATATTGAAACGCTTTTGCAAGGTGGATATCATTACATCAACATTACATAATAGATGGGGATACATACATAAGGCATAAATGCCACATGAATATAACATCACAATACATAAGAGCAACATCCGACTACGGATGAAACACAAACAAAAACTCAAACGACATCCACCCTGCTAGTCCAGGCTGCAGACCTGGAACCTATCCCCTGATCGAAGAAGAGGCAGAAGAAGAACTCCAAACAAGCAAGCATCGCTCTCGCGTCATGAACATCGCATAAACCTGTACCTGCAACTGTTGTTGTAGTAATCTGTGAGCCACGAGGACTCAGCAATCCCATTAACATGGGTATCAAGACTAGCAAAGCTTAAAGGGAGAGGAAGGGGGTAAAGTGGTGAGGTTGCAGCAGCGGCTAAGCATATATGGTGGCTAACATACGCAAATAAGAGCGAGAAGAGAGCAAACGGAATGGTCGTGAAGCTAGCAATGATCAAGAAGTGATCCTGAACTCCTACTTACGTCAAACATAACCCAAAGACCGTGTTCACTTCCCGGACTCCGCCGAAAAGAGACCATCACGGCTACACACGCGGTTGATGCGTTTTAATTCGGATCTGGTGTCAAGTTATCTACAACCGGACATTAACAAATTCCCATCTGCCTATAACCGCAGGCACGACTTTTGAAAGATTATACCCTGCAGGGGTGTCCCAACTTAGCCCATGATAAGCTCTCGCGATCAACGAAGGATATACCTTCTCCCAGGAAGACTCGATCAGACTCGGAATCCCGGTTTACAAGACATTTCGACAATGGTAAAACAAGACCAGCAAAGCCGCCCGATGCGCCGACAATCCCGATAGGAGCTGCACATATCTCGTTCTCAGGGCAACACCGGATAGGTCAGCCTACGAGTAAAACCAGACCTCGAGTTGCCCCGAGGTGGCCCCGCAGTCTGCCCGGTTCGGACCAACACTTAGACAAGCACTGGCCCGGGGGGGCTAAAATAAAGATGACCCTCGGGTTGGCCAACCCAAGGGAAAAGGTATAGGTGGTGGTGAGGCAAATGGTAAAACCAAGGTTGGGCCTTGCTGGAGGAGTTTTATTCAAAGCGAACTGTCAAGGGGGTCCCATAAATCACCCGACCGCGTAAGGAACGCAAAATCCGGGAACATAACACCGGTATGACGGAAACTAGGGTGGCAAGAGTGGAACAAAACACCAGGCATAAGGCCGAGTCTTCCACCCTTTACCAAGTATATAGATGCATTAATAAAATAAGAGATATTGTGATATCCCAACCAAAATCCTGTCCACCATGGAGCAATCTTCAACTTCACCTGCAACTAGCAACGCTATAAGAGGGCTGAGCAAAGCGGTAACATAGCCAAGCAACGGTTTGCATAGGAAAGTTGTCAAAGGTTAGAGGTTCATGGCAATATGGGAGGCTTGATAAACAGGTGATAGGTAGCGCAGCATAGCGATAGAACGAAGCAACTAGCATAGCAATGATAGTAGTGAGATCCAGGGTAGCGGTCATCTTGCCTGAAATTCCGCAAGGAAGAAGAACGAGTCCATGAAGAAGATGAAGCCACGAAGACGAACCAAGCGTAGACGAACGAATCCTCACGATCGCAACGAAACGGGAACTATCGAGAAGAAGCACACAACATGGTAAACACACCACACAAGAACAAGACATGATGCTCAACCAAGTATGATGCATGACAAAGCTACATGAAGCTACTCATGGCAAGAGATGATGCAAACAAGAGCAACACATCAAGGCAAGTTTAAATGAGGCCGGGAACAACATATAACAATTCCGGTAAGTCCTCATATGCATATTTCGAAATTAGTCCAGATCTGAATAAACCTTATGTTCAAGTTGTTAAACAGCAAGTTAAGATGCACCAAGATGATCTACACGAGATTCTAGTCAAGTTACATATAAAGTTTATTTAGTTCGGAGCTACGGCCTAGAAGATATGAGCAAAACAAGTTAAACATGGCATTGATGCAAAATGCACCCAAACATCAAGCAAACACCTCAAAACAAGGATGCAACATGATAATATGAAACTACATGCAATTCTAAGCAAGTTCATATAGAGCACAGTCAAAACGGACCAACGGTTCAATACACACACTAAACAAGATATAGCAACAATCTGTCCAAAACAGCAACTAGGCATATTGCAAGCATCAAAACAACATGCTACAGGATCTCAACATGAAAACAAAAGACATGGGCATGACGTACAGGTAAAGCATAACAAAACATGAACACTGAGCTAACTCCAGAAATCACTAGAACATGCTCAAACACACATGGCAAGATTGCAAATAATATCAGTTCAGACTTTGCAGAAAATAACATCAGGTTGCAATGTTTAGAGCTATCAAATAACATGTTACAGGAACTCATCATAGCAAACAAAGACATGGCATGAATCTACTAATTGCATAGAACAAAAGTCCCTTACTGACCATGAGCCAAAAAGGATCAGAAAATATGATGGCTCCCATGTAAAAATGGCAAGTTATATTACAGATTCAAACATGGCAGAAACAGAATTATGAAGGCATGTAGATGAGCTTGTGCAACTCACTACAGAGCAATACATGGCATGGCAAGGCATCCAATAGTAAGAAGTCATGTTTATGAAACAAACCAAGGCAAGAACAAGTTCATAGCATGCAAGGATCAACTACAACAACCTTGGCAAAATTGAATAACATGTAAACAATCTGCCAGGAAACATTTTGAAGCAAAAGTAGAGCACGAAAATGACATGCTAGGCTACTCCATAATTGCAACCAAGGGCAGGGATGGATAGAGCATAACCATATGTTCAAAACACCCTTACTGAAGTATCTCAAAATATGCATGGATCTCTCTGTAGCATCAAGTTTACATGGCATCAAAATAACAGCAGAACAGGGACTAAAATCAGCAATATCACGAAGCCTAGTTTGCAAGCTTGTGCTAGTCACCAGATTGATCACAAAAATACATGGTAAGCACCTCTGTAAAGAAGACATAGCATAGATCAAAACACATGTAGACATCAACCTCATAGGATGCACACATCAATCATGGCAAAAATGACAAAAGAGCTTGTTCTGATAACAGACAGCAGAAAACATTATAAGGCACTCTCGCAACGATGATTCAGGCATCTAGATGAGTTCAAATGAATATTATGCAATGGAATGAAATGATGTACTCGTTGAGACGAACAATTTGACATATTACACGCATGAAACGGAGATACGGATGCAGACATACGACATGACGAACATGGCATGACAATGTTAAAAAACCAGGGACGGGGATTTCGGGGTCAACCTCCAGTTTTGCACGGACTTCGAGGCGGCAGCGGATCTCGCTGGATCTTCGCCGGAGATGGAGAGGAAGGGGGCCGGAGAGGCGGGGAGGCCGGATCCGAGGCGCTCCTCGCCGGATCCGGTTGGAGGAGGCGAGGGGAGGCCGGGCGGCGCGACAGGAGGACGCGCGCGGCGCGGCGGCCGGCGGCAGCCGCGGCGGTGGGGGCGGCGGCCGGGGCCGGCGCGGGGGCGGCGGGCGGGGAAGGCCGGGCGCGGGACGGTGCTGGGGTCGGGGAGGCGTGGAGATGGCGGCGGGGTCGACGGCGGCCAGCGCAGGACGGCGCGCGGCCGGGCTGGGCGGCGGCGCAGCCGGGCGGCAGCGGGGCGAGCCCGGCCGACGGCGGCGCGGGGAGCCGATCGGGGCGGCGGCGCCTCGGGCGCGGAGGCGGCGGCGGGCGGGCTGCGCGGGCCCAGCTCGGGCCCCGTGGGCCGGCGGCGGTGGGAGGCGGCGAACGCCATGTGGCGCGCTGCGGTTGGGCGAGGGTGAGGGCGGACATGTCCGGCCCGGGACGGACATGTCCGGCGTGGCGCGGAGGGGAAAACTAGGGGTTCGGGGGGGATTAGACTGCGAATTTCGGGGGAGGGGCATATTTATAGGTAGATGGAGTTAGGAGAGTCCAAATGAGGTGCGGTTTTCGCCCACATGATCGTGATCGAACAACCGAGAGCATGGAGGAGAGTTTTCTAGGTTTTGGGCCACTTTGGAGGGGGTGTTGGGCTGCAAACAAAAGAGGCTTTTGCGTTACCCGGTTAACCATTGGAGTACCAAACGACCTCCAAATGACACGAAACTTGGCAGGCGGTCTACCGGTGCTATACCAAGGCCGCTTGGCAAGACTCAGTTCATTCCGAGAAAGTTTAACACCCGCACACAACAGGAGACAAAAGGGGAACGCCAGAGGGCATAGGAGTGCCGGATTGCAAAACGGACAACAGGGAAAAGGCTCGGATGCATGAGACGAACATGTATGCAAAATGAAATGCACATGATGACATGATAAAGTGCAACACGCAAGCAAATGACATGGCAACGACGGCGAATAACTGGCAGACACCTGGCGCATCGAATCCGAGGCGTTACAACACTCCTCCACTAACAAGAGATCTCATCCCGAGATCTTAGGACCGAGACGAAAGGGAAAAGGGATGAGGTGAAACAAGAACTCAAGAGAAGAAGCAAAGAATCGAGAGCACTCGAGAAGAAGAGAGGAACGACGAGAATGACGAGAATCGAAAGCTCACGGAATCAGATAGACTATGAAACCACTCCGGTTAGAACGAGATAAGAAACGAATAAGACTGAAAGGATTTAGGCAGCACTCTGGCTGAACATGGAAAGAATAGAACATGAACTTAACCCAAAGAGATGGCACTTGACGAGATGACCAACGCAATGCCTCCGGAAGAATTGAAAGAATTGAATGACAAGAACTTAGAAGGAAGGATTGAACAGAGTTGTTGAGAAAATCAACAAGGAAAGAATAAGCTTATTGTGGACTTATAGGTAACATCTCAAAAATTATGAGCTGATAACCTACCACAAACGGAAAAGATTGAATAGCTGAGAAGAACGAAGAAATGCAAAACTGCACTTCAAAAGAATACGGAGAATTAATTGCAC
Organism: Triticum aestivum; assembly: GCF_018294505.1. Classification (NCBI taxonomy): domain Eukaryota; kingdom Viridiplantae; phylum Streptophyta; class Magnoliopsida; order Poales; family Poaceae; genus Triticum; species Triticum aestivum. The sequence continues at coordinate 60,012,013 of NC_057807.1, forward strand.
TTCGAGATGAGAAGAAAAGACACTTGAACTCCACCAACAAAATCTTGAAGAAAGAATTAAATCATGAAGAACCACCATGAAGAACTCCGGTAACAAAAGGATGACGGGATAAAATGAAGGATGAAAGAATAAGATGAGCGTTGCGATGATTTAGATGGAGGTTCCGATGAAATGGCTGAGGAAATTGAACTCCGGAAAAGAAAAGACGAAAAGACTTGGAACTAGAATTTATTCACCAAGAACAAACTCCGAAGGAAGGGATTAATCACTTGGATGAAATTAGAATAAGATTTATTGTATGCTTATCCTTCATCAAATTAAATTGATGACAAGCAATGGATTTTGCATACTACTTATTCTTCTTGAAAAGGATTAAGGGTGACATATCGCAAACTTGAGAAGGTCTTCGTGAACCACCGGTAGGATTGAAAGAAGGAATGAATTGATACGACAACAAAGGAAAAAGAATCTGAATGAACCACCGTAAGAATTCAAAAATGACTGATGAAAGAGATGGAATCACCGGGAAGAATTAGAAGAACAAATATTGTAGAGGGGATTTAGATGCAAAAGGATAAAGAGATCATGAACTGATTAAAGAACACTTGAACGAAGCACCGGGATAATTGGATAACGATAACTGGAATGATGGCCTCTGGTGAAAGGAAACAGAAATTAGCTCCTGAAAAACTCCGGATGGGTAAGAAAGAATATCTGACAAACAGAATAATTCGCGAGGATAACAAGAAACCAGAACCACGAAACTTCGAGAGAAGAGACAAGATTTAGAGGAAAAACTCTTCTTCGGTCTTCAAATGACGACGGGAAACACCATCAAAATTACTGAGATACTCCGGGAGAATGAAAAGCAGAGAGGTTGAGCCAACAATGAAAAGAATTTGGAAACGATCTTGGAAAGGCATCTGACTGAAGGGATTCATACTTACAACACATTTGAAAAGAATTGAGAATAACTCCTGGGAAATTAGAAGAGTTAGGTAAGATCCTGGGAAAAGACCTGTGGGTTAGGGCCCACTAACGAGAAAACACCGTTGGAAAAGATTGTTGAACAGAAAGATGAAGCACCGGAACAATTGAAATATTTGAATGAGGTGATAACCTCGAATTAATTGGAACACTGAGGAATCTCCTAAGATGTCCTGAGCACTCCAGAAGGATAAACTGGCGATAGGCAAACGAGCAAGGAGAACACTTGATCCGAGGGAAAGAATATGATCAACACCGAATACTTGAATTGGGTCCGCCGGAAAAAGAAAGGGATGAAGAATGACGAACAAGACGAGAATTCACCGGTTGAAATGATTGAGGGAAGACTGAAGAGGCTTCGTATGAATGATAATTGATGCTCAAAAGAGACTCAGGCTCCGGGAAGAAAAAGGGTGGGAGGGCGGGAAAACAAAATCAACTTGGAAGGGGGAACCGACGAATATCTTGAAGAGAAAACACCGGTTGAAATCGTTGAGGAAAGAAATCAAAGACTTCGCACGAGTAGGATGGATACTCGATTACGGACTCCGGTTCCGAGAAGAAGAAGGGTGGGCAGGCGGGAAAAGAAAACAACTGAGGATTGAACTCAAAGATGAAGAGGCTCGAGTCAACTTGACGAGAAATGCACTGGATACAAAGAGCTGGGGAACAATGATCGGAAAACTAACTGCGTGATCCTAAAGAAAAAAATTTGAAGGGGAAGAGGAGTAATTCAAAACTCCTACGTCAAGATTCCTCACCAGAGCGATGAAGGGGCTGAGGAGTAAAAAGAATTCCTACTCTCCGATATAACTAGTCTCCGAAAACAGTTTTCTTCTAGACTCAACAACGGCCAAACTACACGATCAATCAAGGGGGGGTTCCTAGGGTCGGTCGAGGCTCTGATACCAACTTGTCACGCCCAATATGTGACCCTATCCAAAAGGAACTCGAAGGTCCCACCAAGGATAGACCCGCATATTGAAACACTTTTGCAAGGTGGATATCATTACATCAACATTACATAATAGATGGGGATACATACATAAGGCATACAATGCCACACAAATACAATATCACAATACATAAGAGCATCATCCGACTATGGATGAAACACAAACAGAAACTCAAACGACATCCACCCTGCTAGCCCAGGCTGCCGACCTGGAACCTATCCCCTGATCGAAGAAGCAGAAGAAGAACTCCAAACAAGCAAGCATCGCTCTCGCGTCATGAACATCGCATAAACCTGTACCTGCAACTGTTGTTGTAGTAATCTGTGAGCCACGAGGACTCAGCAATCCCATTACCATGGGTATCAAGACTAGCAAAGCTTAAAGGGAGAGGAAGGGGGTAAAGTGGTGAGGTTGCAGCAGCGGCTAAGCATATATGGTGGCTAACATACGCAAATAAGAGCGAGAAGAGAGCAAACGGAACGGTCGTGAAGCTAGCAATGATCAAGAAGTGATCCTGAACTCCTACTTACATCAAACATAACCCAAAGACCGTGTTCACTTCCCGGACTCCGCCGAAAAGAGACCATCACGGCTACACACGCGGTTGATGCATTTTAATTCAGATCTGGTGTCAAGTTATCTACAACCGGACATTAACAAATTCCCATCTGCCTATAACCGCAGGCATGGCTTTCGAAAGATTATACCCTGCAGGGGTGTCCCAACTTAGCCCATGATAAGCTCTCGCGATCAACGAAGGATATACCTTCTCCCAAGAAGACCCGATCAGACTCGGAATCCCAGTTTACAAGACATTTCGACAATGGTAAAACAAGACCAGCAAAGCCGCCCGATGCACCGACAATCCCGATAGGAGCTGCACATATCTCGTTCTCAGGGCAACACCGGATAGGTCAGCCTACGAGTAAAACCAGACCTCGAGTTGCCCCGAGGTGGCCCCGCAGTCTGCCCGGTTCGGACCAACACTTAGACAAGCACTGGCCCGGGGGGGCTAAAATAAAGATGACCCTCGGGTTGGCCGACCCAAGGGAAAAGGTATAGGTGGTGGTGAGGCAAATGGTAAAACCAAGGTTGGGCCTTGCTGGAGGAGTTTTATTCAAAGCAAACTGTCAAGGGGGTCCCATAAATCACCCGACCGCATAAGGAACGCAAAATCCGGGAACATAACACCGGTATAACGGAAACTAGGGTGGCAAGAGTGGAACAAAACACCAGGCAAAAGGCCGAGTCTTCCACCCTTTACCAAGTATATAGATGCATTAATAAAACAAGAGATATTGTGATATCCCAACCAAAACCCTGTCCACCATGGAGCAATCTTCAACTTCACCTGCAACTAGCAACGCTATAAGAGGGCTGAGCAAAGCGGTAAGATAGCCAAGCAACGGTTTGCATAGGAAAGGTGTCAAAGGTTAGAGGTTCATGGCAATATGGGAGACTTGATAAACAGGTGATAGGTGCGCAACATAGCGATAGAATGAAGCAACTAGCATAGCAATGATAGTAGTGAGATCCAGGGTAGCGGTCATCTTGCCTGAAATCCCGCAAGGAAGAAGAACGAGTCCATGAAGAAGATGAAGCCACGAAGACGAACCAAGCGTAGACGAACGAATCCTCACGATCGCAACGAAACGGGAACTATCGAGAAGAAGCACACAACATGGTAAACACACGACACAAGAACAATACATGATGCTCAACCAAGTATGATGCATGACAAAGCTGCATGAAGCTACTCATGACAAGAGATGATGCAAACAAGAGCAACATATCAAGGCAAGTTTAAATGAGGCCAGGAACAACATATGCATATTTCGAAATTAGTCCAGATCTGAATAAACCTTATGTTCAAGTTGTTAAACAGCAAGTTAAGATGCACCAAGATGATCTACACGAGATTCTAGTCAAGTTACATATAAAGTTTATTTAGTTCGGAGCTACGGCCTAGAAGATATGAGCAAAACAAGTTAAACATGGCATTGATGCAAAATGCACCCAAACATCAAGCAAACACCTCAAAACAAGGATGCAACATGATAATATGAAACTACATGCAATTCTAAGCAAGTTCATATAGAGCACAGTCAAAACGGACCAACGGTTCAATACACACACTAAACAAGATATAGCAACAATCTGTCCAAAACAGCAACTAGGCATATTGCAAGCATCAAAACAACATGCTACAGGATCTCAACATGAAAACAAAAGACATGGGCATGACGTACAGGTAAAGCATAACAAAACATGAACACTGAGCTAACTCCAGAAATCACTAGAACATGCTCAAACACACATGGCAAGATTGCAAATAATATCAGTTCAGACTTTGCAGAAAATAACATCAGGTTGCAATGTTTAGAGCTATCAAATAACATGTTACAGGAACTCATCATAGCAAACAAAGACATGGCATGAATCTACTAATTGCATAGAACAAAAGTCCCTTACTGACCATGAGCCAAAAAGGATCAGAAAATATGATGGCTCCCATGTAAAAATGGCAAGTTATATTACAGATTCAAACATGGCAGAAACAGAATTATGAAGGCATGTAGATGAGCTTGTGCAACTCACTACAGAGCAATACATGGCATGGCAAGGCATCCAATAGTAAGAAGTCATGTTTATGAAACAAACCAAGGCAAGAACAAGTTCATAGCATGCAAGGATCAACTACAACAACCTTGGCAAAATTGAATAACATGTAAACAATCTGCCAGGAAACATTTTGAAGCAAAAGTAGAGCACGAAAATGACATGCTAGGCTACTCCATAATTGCAACCAAGGGCAGGGATGGATAGAGCATAACCATATGTTCAAAACACCCTTACTGAAGTATCTCAAAATATGCATGGATCTCTCTGTAGCATCAAGTTTACATGGCATCAAAATAACAGGAGAATAGGGACTAAAATCAGCAATATCACGAAGCCTAGTTTGCAAGCTTGTGCTAGTCACCACATTGATCACAAAAATACATGGTAAGCACCTCTGTAAAGAAGACATAGCATAGATGAAAACACATGTAGACATCAACCTCATAGGATGCACACATCAATCATGGCAAAAATGACAAAAGAGCTTGTTCTGATAAGAGACAGCAGAAAACATTATGAGGCACTCTAGCAACGATGATTCAGGCATCTAGATGAGTTCAAATGAATATGATGCAATGGAATGAAATGGTGTACTTGTTGAGACGAACAACTTGACATATTACATGCACGAAACGGAGCTACGGATGCAGAGATACGGCATGACGAACATGGCATGATAATGTTAAAAAAACCAGGGACAGGGATTTCGGGGTCAACCTCCAGTTTTGCACGGACTTCGAGGCGGCAGCGGATCTCGCCGGATCTTCGCCGGAGATGGAGAGGAAGGGGGCCGGAGAGGCGGGGAGGCCGGATCCGAGGCGCTCCTCGCCGGATCCGGTTGGAGGAGGCGAGGGGAGGCCGGGCGGCGCGGCAGGAGGACGCACGCGGCACGGCGGGCGGTGGCAGCCGCGGCGGCGGGCGGCGGCGGCCGGGGCCGGCGCGGGAGGCGGCGGGTGGGGGAGGCCGGGCGCGGGACGGTGCTGGGGTCGGGGAGGCGCGGAGATGGCAGCGGGGTCGACGGCGGCCGGCGCAGGACGGCGCGCGGCCGGGCTGGGCGGCGGCGCAGCAGGGCGGCGGCAGGGCGAGCCCGGCTGACGGCGGCATGGGGAGCCGGTCGGGGCGGCGGCGCCTCGGGCACGGAGGCGGTGGCGGGCGGGCCGCGCGGGCCCAGCTCGGGCCCCGCGGGCCGGCGGCGGTGGGAGGCAGCGAACGCCATGTGGCGTGCTGCGGTTGGGCGAGGGCAAGGGCGGACATGTGCGACCGGGGACGGACATGTCCGGCGCGGCGCGGAGAGGAAAACTAGGGTTTCGGGGGTGATTAGACCGCGAATTTCGGGGGAGGGGCATATTTATAGGTAGAAGGAGTTAGGAGAGTCCAAATGAGGTGCGGTTTTCGCCCACACGATCGTGATCGAACGACCGAGAGCATGGAGGGGAGTTTGCTGGGTTTTGGGCCACTTTGGAGAGGGTGTTGGGCTGCAAACAAAAGAGGCTTTTGCGGTTACTCGGTTAACCGTTGGAGTACCAAACGACCTCCAGATGACACGAAACTTGGCAGGCGGTCTACCGGTGCTATACCAAGGCCGCTTGGCAAGACTCGGTCCATTCCGAGAAAGTTTAACACCCGCACACAACAGGAGACAAAAGGGGAACGCCGGAGGGCATAGGAGTGCCGGATTGCAAAACGGACAACGGGGAAAAGGCTCGGATGCATGAGACGAACACGTATGCAAAATGAAATGCACATGATGACATGATAAAGTGCAACACGCAAGCAAATGACATGGCAACGACGGCGAATAACTGGCAGACACCTGGCGCATCGAATCCGGGGCGTTACAGAAGGACCCTATGTCATCGAGGAGGCCTATCGATCCGGAGCTATCAAAATAAATAATGCCGAAGGGACTAACCCGAAGGTTGTCAATGGGCAACGAATAAAACACTATATCTCAGGTACGCCAACCAATGTTGAAAGCAATGTTATCCAAACTTTGATACTGGAAGAACACATAAAAGAGTCCTTCCGGAACACTCCAGAATCGTGAAAATAAGGAGGTACATGATACAGTAAGTAAACGGACTCCGAAAAATCCGCAAAAATATTTTTTGTCAATTTTGGAATATTTAGAAAATTAGGGAAGTAAGAAACTTCCAGGAAAGTGACCCTGGTGGGCATGATACACCAGGGCGCGCCAGGCTTGCCTAGCGCGCCCAGGTGGGTTGTGCCCACCTCGGGTACTTTTCGGTCTCCGTTTTTCTTCTGTTCTGCTTGTTCCCCAAGATAAAAAATCTATATATACCTCCGGAACCTATTAACCTCCGTATCACGGAGAAATCTCCTATTTTCTTTTCTTGTTGTTTTCTGTCAGATTCAATCCACCATGGCCTCTTCAAGCTCCTCCAAGGACAGGTTCTTCGACAACGTCATCAACCCATATCTGCGGGAGGTGATGCAGCAACCTCAAGCTATCTAGATGCGCGATGGGGTGTTGCACATCCGCGATGTGCAAGGACCCAGGGGGATTGGATCCGTGGAGGCCTGGCTTGGAGCCATGGAGCAGGACATCTTCAAGTGCAAGGGGATGGTGGAACATGGGCTCAATACCAATCACCTCATGATCATGGACTATACCCGTGATCTCAAGGTGGATGGCAAGCCCATAAAGGACATCATCTTCTCCCTCAACGAGCAAATCAACTTCCTCCATAACCAGATCCACGATCTTCAAAGCCAGGTCTTTGAACATGAGGCCAGGTTTAAAGGTATGAGTTTGGCTGCCAGTTGCAAGATCCGGGAGACTCACTCCTCCTCTTACGATGGTCAGCCTTTGTCGTGGAAACCCGAGGACAAGAAACCTTCTACTTCATCACCACCACCAAAAGAAAACTGAGTATTGGGTATGGGCACTCCCCTTGGCTTTCGCCAAGCTTGGGGGAGGTGCCCCGGTATCGTATCAACCTCCACTATCTTTTTCCTTTATTTTCTTAGTTTGATCCGTGGCTATCTTTTGCTATTAGATGAATAAAAGTTTAATTCGATCCTTTCTTTGTATGAGTTTGCTTAGTGATCAATCCTTGTAATCGTGTGTGAGATATAATAAAGTTAGTTTGAGTTTAGCCTTCTTTACTTTCTTGCTGCAATAAAAGAAAGGAAATAAAAGAAAAAGATCATATGCTAATCTTATGGTAAGTGATGACATTACACAAGGAAAAGTATAAGTAGAAATTTTGATTGTAGATTGACAAACATAGCATTGGTCAATGATGCAACGCATTAAAGCATTAATAAGGGAAGAGAATATTCACATATAAATATATTATCATGGAAATCTTTTGTGATTGTGAGCACCCATCAAAATATTATATGCCAAAATTGTTGACTTTTGACAAGGAAGACAACCTAATGATTTATGTTTGTTCATATTCACATAGAAGTCATATTGTCATAGATCCTTCAACATGTGGTGCTTGCCCCTATCTTTGCTAGCCAAAAATTCCACACTACGTAGAGATGCTACTTGTCCATCCAAAACCCTTAAACCCTATATTGTTTGAGAGTCCACCATACCTACGTATGGATTGAGTAAGATCCTTCAAGTAAGTTGTCATCAGTGCAAAAGGTGAAGGAAATATGCCCTCGAGGCAATAATAAAGTTGTTATTTATATTTCCTTATATCATGATACATGTTTATTATTCATGCTAGAATTGTATTAACCGGAAACTTAGTAAATGTGTGAATACATAGACAAACAGAGTGTCACTAGTATCCCTCTACTTGACTAGCTCGTTGATCAAAGATGGTTAAAGTTTCCTAGCCATTGACATGAGTTATCATTTGATGAACGGGATCACATCATTAGAGAATGATGTGATTGACTTGACCCATCCATTAGCTTAGCACTATGATCGTTTAGTTTGTTTCTATTTCTTTCTTCATAACTTATACATGTTCCTATGACTATAAGATTATGCAACTGCCAAATACCGGAGTAACACTTAGTGTGCTATCAAATGTCACAGCGTAACTGTGTGATTATAAAGATGCTCTACAGGTGTCTCTGATGGTGTTTATTGGGTTGGCATAGATCGAGATTAGGATTTGTCACTCCGTGTTTCAGAGAGGTATCTCTGGGCCCTCTCGGTGATGCACATCATTATAAGCCTTGCAAGCAATGTGACTAATGAGTTAGTTGCAGGATGATGCATTACAGAATGAGTAAAGAGACTTGCCGGTAACGAGATTGAACTAGGTATTGAGATACCGATGATAGAATCTCGGGCAAGTAACATACCGATGACAAAGGGAACAACGTATGTTGTTATGTGGTTTGACCGACAAAAGATCTTCATAATATATGTAGGAACCAATATGAGCATCCAGGTTCCGCTATTGGTTATTGACCGAAAGTGAGTCTTGGTCATGTCTACATAGTTCTCGAACCCGTAGGGTCCGCACGCTTAACGTTCGATGACAATCGATATTATGAGTTTATGTGTTTTGATGTACCGAAGGTTGTTCGGAGTCCTGGATGTGATCACGGACATGAAGAGGAGTCTCGAGACATAAAGATTGATATATTGGAAGGCTATGTTTGGACACCAGAAAGGTTCCGAGTGGTTCGGGCATTTTTCCGGAGTATCGGGAGGTTACCGGAACCCCCCAGGGAGTTAATGGGCCTTAATGGGCCATGGTGGAAGAGAGGAGGAGGAGTCCAAGGTGGGGGTGCGCCCCCCCAAGCCCAATCCGAATTGGGAAGGGGGCCGCCCCCCTTTCCTTCTCTCCCTCTCCCTCTCCCTTCTTCTCCTACTCCAACTAGGGAAGGGGGGAAACCTACTCCTACTGGGAGTAGGACTCCCCCCTTGGGCGCGCCATAGAGAGGGCCGACCCTCCTTGAGGGAGTTCTGGATTAGGGGGTATTCGGACAGTCGGACTATGTACTTTTGCCGGACTGTTGGACTATGAAGACACAAGATTGAAGACTTCGTCCCGTGTCCGGATGGGACTCTCCATTGCGTGGAAGGCAAGCTTGGCGATTCAGATATGTGGATCTCCTTCTCTATAACCGACTTGGTGTAACCCTAGACCCCTCCGGTGTCTATATAAACCGGAGGGTTTAGTCCGTAGGACAAGAACAATCATAATCATCTTAGGCTAGCTTCTAGGGTTTAGCCTCTACGATCTCGTGGTAGATCAACTCTTGTAATACTCATATCATCAAGATCAATCAAGCAGGAAGTAGGGTATTACCTCCATCGAGAGGGCCCGAACCTGGGTAAACGTCGTGTCCCCAGCCTCTTGTTACCATTAGCCTTAGACGCACAGTTCGGGACCCCCTACCCGAGATCCGCCGGTTTTGACACCGACATTGGTGCTTTTATTGAGAGTTCCACTATGTCGTTGTTATAAGGCTCGATGGCTCCACCAATCATCAGCAACGATGCGATCCAGGGTGAGACTTTTCTCCCCGGACAGATCTTCGTATTCGGCGGCTTCGCACTGCGAGCCAACTCGCTTGGCCATCTGGAGCAGATCAACAGCTACGCCCTGGCCATCAGGTCAGGTTCAGAAATTTGAACTACACGCCCGACATCCGCGGGGACTTGATCTTCACCGGATTCGGGCCTGTGTCAGGAGCGCCGAATAGCCACGACGGACATGACTTAGATCTACCCTCGGATGGTATTCGGGCTATCGCACTTGCAGCTGCCCCGGCCTTTAATCTGGAGCAGGTCGCGCCATCCGAGGACGGGTGGATGGACCCTGCCATGGAGGCCGCACACTCATCGGTGTTGGAGCCAAACACAGACTCCACCTCTAAGGAAATCTGTGTCACCAGACGTCCGGACTTGTCTTCGGTCTTAGGTTCCGGAACGCGTGCATCCGTGCCTATCAAATCCGATTGGGCACCGATCATGGATTTTACCTCCACGGATATCTTTCAGCACTCACCCTTGGGTGACGTGCTAAAATCATTGAGATCTCTCTCTGTATCAGGAGAATCTTGGCCGAACTACGTCCAGCTCAAGTGGGAAGTGGACGATGAATAAATTCGTTACCCACCCACCACCCACTTAATAGCCACTGTCGATGACCCAACCGACGTGCTCGACTTCGACTTCGAAGACATCGACGGTATGGACGAAGATGCAGCAGAAGAACAGGAACCGCCGCCCACCGGGCGCTGGACAGCCACCTCATCATATCATATATATATGGTGGATATCCCCAAAGAAAACAATGGTGATGAGGCAATACAGGATAATCCCTCAGGGAAGCATTCAAAGCATGGGCGTCATCGGCGCTGCTCTAAGCCCCGCCACAGCAACGCCGCCACAGGAGATGATAGCAATCCAGATGGTGCCAACGACGAATATAACCCCGACCAGCCTAACTTCAAGAAGGCCGAGAAGGAGGATGGGAAAGCTAGCCTAGATGAACAAGCAACAGACGAAGACTTGGAGGACGACTATTATATGCCTCTCTCCGAAGACGAGGTGAGCCTCAGCGACGATGAATTTGTCGTGCCTGAGGATCCCGTCGAGCAGGAGCGCTTCAAGCGCCGGCTTATAGCCACTGCAAAAAGCCTGAAGAAGAAACAACAACAGCTCCAAGCTGATCAAGATCTGCTAATAGATAGATGGACTGAGGTCCTGGAAGCCTAGGAATACGGACACGAGAGCCAAACCAAAAGTTACCCGAAGCGCAGGTTGCTACCTCAACTTGAAGAGGAGGCGCCAGAGCCTACAATACCAGCGTAGGACAAGGCGGACCGGCCACCTCGCGGCCGTAACAAAGCAGCATATCAGCCCGAACAACTGCCTGCACCCCGCCGCACATCAAACAAAAACGCTAACGCCCGGGGCAATACGCAGGACCTGCGAGACATATTGGAAAACAAAGCAGGATAGCCAAGATCGATCTACGGATCACGGGGGCGCGCCACAACGCGTGATGATAACCATCATGCCGGATACACTAGTAGCAATTCCGACCGGGCCGAACACAACAGACCAGACTCATTCGAACTGCGTCGTGACATAGCCCAGCATAGAGGCGCTGCACACCCCCTCTATTTCACTGATGAAGTAATGGATCACAAATTCCCAGAAGGGTTTAAACCCGTAAACATCAAATCATACGATGGCACAATAGATCCCGTGGTACGGATTGAAGATTTCCTTCTCCACATTCACATGGCCCACGGTGATGATCTACATGCTATCAAGTATCTTTCCCTTAAGCTCAAAGGACCGTCTCGACATTGGCTGAATAGCCTGTCGGCGAACTCCTTTGGCAGTTGGGAAAACCTGGAGGACGCATTCCTTGACAACTTCTAGGTCACTTATGTGCGACCACCGGACGCTGATGACTTAAGTCACATAACCCAACAGCCCGGAGAGTCAGCTAGAAAATTCTGGACTCTGTTCCTAACTAAAAAGAACCAAATCATCGACTGTCCGGATGTCGAAGCCCTAGCGGCCTTTAAGCATAACATCCGCGATAAATGGCTCGCCCGACACCTCGGCCAAGAAAAGCCGAAATCCATGGCAGCCCTCACAACACTCATGACCCGCTTTTGTGCGGGCGAAGATAGCTGGTTGGCTCATAGCAACAACACAGCAAGCAATCCTGGCACATTAGAGGCCAGAGACAGCAACGGCAAACCTCGACGCAACAAACATAAGCGTCGCAAAAACAATGATGATGCCAAAGATACGATAGTCAATGCTGGGTTTCGTGGCTCTCAGTCCTGTAAGCGGAAAAAGGCACTTCAAAAGAACAATTCGGGCCCATCCGGCCTGGACCGCATACTTGACCGCCCATGCCAAATTCATGGTACCCAGGAACGGCAGCCAATCATACCAACAGAGAATGCTGGGTCTTTAAACAAGCCAGCAGGTCAGGTGCCAAAAACAAGGAGAAGAGGTCTCAAAGCGATGAAAACGACGAGGAGCCTAGATCACCAAACAATAGAGGGCAAAAGAAAATTCCCCCGCAAATCAAAACGGTGAACATGATAAACACCATCCACATCCCCAAACGGGAACAGACGTGCACTTTTCGGGACTTGACTTAACGGAGTGAGTCGCCCCACAGTATAAAAATACGGCCGATCACTTTCGATCATACAGACCGTCTGGCCAATACCAACCAGGGCAATTCAGCCGCACTTATCCTCAACCCAATATTTTGCGGGTTCCACCTCACGTGAGCCCTTATGGGCGGAGGCAGCAGTCTAAACCTGCTGTATCAAGACACAGTGCGCCAGATGGGTACCGATCGGTCGATGATCAAACCCACTAAAACTTCCTTTAAAGGTACCATACCAGGTGTGGAGGCTGGTCATATAGGCTCCATAATTCTGGAGATAGTCTTCGGATCACCAAACATTTACCGTACCGAAGAGTTAGTCTTCGACATTGTCCCTCTCTGCAGTAATCATCACGCACTGCTGGGGCGTACCACGTTGGCTCGATTCAACACGGTACCACACTATGCCTACGACAAACTCAAGATTCCTGGCCCGCATGGCGTCATCACAATGAAAGGCGAAACCAAACTCCACCTCGGCGCCGAAGAGCATACCGCCGCTTTAATTGAAGAAGTAGCCAGGGGCACTTGCCAATCAAACCTTGAGTCGACGGCCAGGCTCCCGAACACCGATACAGGATTCCGAATTACTGCGCGGCATGACAGCTCAGCTCGACCAGAGCTAAATTAAAAACTCCGAAAAAAGCTGGGAAGGGCCACATCCCGCGGCTCAACCGCTCCGTGGCACACAAATGTTTCTAGCATTTTCTTTGCAGGGTCGCTTTCGCATAGGACAGGACTGGCGACCGGGAATCAGCATGGACGTGCAAGGGAATCCCTAGATATTCCCCTCGACGACAATCCGGATACACTCCGGATCCGCACACAGTTCCTTCCCGCCTGATCTTAGCAGGTTCCGCCGTCACACTTCTTTTTATAAACTTACTCTTACTCGTACGCCTAGACGTATTGCTCGAAATTTATGTCACACTTCTCTGCTATCATTTCTTATTAGCACCTTTCGTCATAACGGCATCCGTACATCGTGTCATGCCTTAAATACGCCAGGGGCTTCATTGTACCCATAACATGGCACTAAAGTCCAACCACCTTCTCGGTCATTCGGCACCCGAACTTATAGCATTATATGCATCAGCTCCGAATCATGTCTTGGGTCAATAGTTGGGTTTGCCCGGCTCCAATGCTTTGGTACCTTACGTTCTGCTATATCAGCTAAGGTAGCGCTAGGAGAACTACTGCGATTGTGTCCCGGTTCTTCCGGACGAGCACCTTAGTAGAGAAAGCCGAAAACTGACTGTCATGATACGGCGAGAGCTGGTCAGCTATTCGAGAGGTTGTAAAATCTTTAAAGATTTATTCCGCATAATGCCATAACCAATGCAGCATGCGATGGATCGGTTTTTCTCCTGATCAGGTGCTTATAGAGCCCCTCGTGCGGTCTTCCGAACACCAGGGGCTGCGCCTACCATACTTTTGACAAACTCCTATGCCTAAGTGAGAGTGATAAAGCCCTATAGTATGATTGCTTGGTGAGGGAGTCCTGGATTAGGGGGTATCCGGACAGCCGGACTGTATGCATCATCCGGACTATTGAAGCGTGAAGATACAAGACTCAAGACTTCAGCCTGTGTTCGGATGGGACTCTTCTTTGCGTGGAAGGCAAGCTTGGCGATGTGGATATTGTGTTTCCTTCCTTGTAACCGACTCCGTGTAAACCCTAGCCCTCTCCGGAGAGGCTGGTCCTTTGAAGGACGATCACAATTACAATCATACCATCATAGGCTAGCTCTTAGGGTTTAGCCTCTACGATCTCGTGGTAGATCTACTCTTGTACTACTCATATCTTAAATATTAATCAAGAAGGAAGTAGGGTTTTACCTCCATCGAGAGGGCCCAAACCTGGGTAAACATTGTGTCCCTCGCTTCCTGTTACCATCATCCTAAGACGCACAGATCGGGACCCCCTACCCGAGATCCGCCGGTTTTGACACCGACATTGGTGCTCTCATTGAGAGTTCCTCTGTGTCGTCGCTGCAAGGCTTGATGGTGCCTTCAATCGTCAACAACACGGTCCAGAGGGAGACTTTTCTCCTTGGACAGATCTTTGTGTTCGGCGGCTTCGCACTGCGGGCCAATTCGCTTGGCCATCTGGAGCAGATCGACAGCTACGCCCCTGACCACTAGGTCAAGTTCAGAAACTTGGACTACACGGCGGATATTCACGGAGACTTGATCTTCGACGGATTTAGGCCTGTGCCAGGAGCACCGAACAGTCCCGATGAGCATGGCTTAGACCTACTGTCGGGCGATGCTCGGGATATCACCCCTTCAGTAAAAGCCTCGGATCTAAATCCGGAGCAGGTTGCGTTGCCAAAGGACGGAGGGGTGGACCCCACCCCGCAGGCCGCACACTCATCGGCGGTGGAGCCGAATATAGGTCTCACCTCTGTGGAAGCCTGTAACCTCGGGCCCTTGGACTTGTATCCGGTTGTTGGTTCCGGTCCGCATACCCTCGAGCCAGCCGAGCCTGGTTCGGCTGTGGTAATGGAGTTTACCGCGGTGGATATCTTCCAGCACTCGCCCTTTGGCGACATGTTGTACTCATTAAAGTCTCTCTCGTTGTCAGGAGGCTCTGGGTCGAACTATGTCCGGCTTGAGTGGGAAGCAGGCAACGAAGGAATTTGCTGCCCACCCACCACCCACTTCATTGCCATGGTCGACGATTTAACCAACATGCTTGACTTCGACTCCGAAGACATCGACGGTATGGACGGCGATGCAGGAGAAGTACAGGAGCCACCTCTCACAGGGCGGTGGACGACCACCTCCTCATACAATATATACATGGTGGACACTCCGAAGGAAACCAATGGCAATGAGGCAACGGAGGATAACCCCCCAGGGAGAAAAGCAAAGCATGAGCGTCATCGGTGCCGCTCCAAGCCCCGGCATAACAATACCGGCCCCGGAGTTGAAAGCAACCCGGATGATGCCGAAGAGGAATACAACCCTGACCAGCCCGCCTTCGAGCATGCCGAACAGGAAGATGAGCAGGCCAGCCCAGACGAATAGGCGACTGATGGATATCCGGAGGAGGACAACTATACGCCCCCCTTCGAAGACGAGATTAGCCTCGGCGACGACGAGTTCGGCGTGCCTGAGGATCCCGTGGAGCAGGAGCGCTTCAAGCCCCGGATTATTGCCACTGCGAGGAGCCTGAAGAAGAAGCAACAACAACTCCACGGTGATCAAGACCTGCTCACAGATAGATGGACTGAAGTCCTGGCAGCCGAGGAATACGGACTCGAGCGCCAAACGGCTGACCGGCCACCCCGTGGCCAGGATAAAATGGGATATCATGCCGAATACCAGCCCGCACCCCCACGCTAATACACTACAGCCCAGGGCAAAATGCAAGACCTGCAAGATATACTGGAAAACAAAGCAGGACAACCAAGATCGATCTACGGATCGCGGGGGCGCGCCTGAGCGCGCGATGATGATCGTCACGCCGGATACACTATCAACAAGTCTGTCCGGGCCGAACACAGCAACCCAGACCAATTCGACCTGCGTAGCGACATAGCCCGGCACAGAGGCGCCGCACACCCCCTCTGCTTCACTGATGAAGTGATGGGTCATGAATTCCCAGAAGGGTTCAAACCTGTAAACATCGAATCATACGATGGCACAACAGACCCCGCAGTGTGGATCGAAGATTTCCTTCTCCACATTCACATGGCCTACGGAGACGATCTACACGCCATCAAGTATCTTCCCCTTAAGCTCAAAGGACCAGCCCGACATTGGCTAAACAGCCTGCCAGCAAATTCCATTGGCAGGTGGGAAAACCTGGAAGACGCATTCCTCGACAAGTTCCAGGGCACATATGTGTGACCACCGGACGCCGATGACTTGAGCCACATTACTCAACAACCTGGAGAGTAAGCCAGGAAATTCAGGACTCGGTTCCTAACTAAAAAGAACCAAATAGTCGACTGTTCGGACGACGAAGCCCTGGCGGCTTTTAAGCATAATATCCATGACGAGTGGCTCGCTCGACACCTCGGTCAGGAAAAACCCAAGTCCATGGCAGCTCTCACAACATTAATGACCCGCTTTTGCGCGGGCAAGGACAGCTGGTTGGCTCACAGCGGCACCACGCCACATTCTGGCACTTCTGATGTCTGCGACAGTAAGGGCAAGCCACAACGCAACAGACATAAGCGACGGAACAACGGCGACAACACTGAAGACACGACAGTAAACGCCGGATTCAGCGGATCCGAATCCGGTTAGCGGAAGAAGCCGTTCAAAAGAAACAATTAGGGACCATCCAGTCTGGACCGTATACTGGAGCGCTCATGCCAAATTCATGGCACCCCGGACAAGCCAGCTAACCACACCAACAAGACTGCTGGGTATTCAAACAGGCCGGCAAAATAAATGCCGAAAACATGGACAAGGGGCTGCACAGCGATGATGACGAGGAGCCCCGGCGTCCGAACACGGGGGGACAGAAGAAATCCACCCCCCCAGGTGAAAACGGTCAACATGATCTACGCCACTCACATCCCCAAGTGGGAATGGAAGCGAGCACTACGGGACGTCTACACGATGGAGCCAGTCGCCCCCAAGTTCAACCCATGGTTAGCTTGTCCGATCACCTTTGATCATAGGGATCATCCTACTAGCATCCGTCACGGCGGCTCAGCCGCATTGGTCCTAGACCCAATCATCGACGGATTCCACCTCACACAAGTCCTTATGGATGGCGGCAGCAGCCTGAACCTGCTTTATCAGGACACAGTGTGCAAAATGGGCATCGACCCCTCAAGGATCCGAAGACTACTTCCAATGTTATAGAGCCCGGACACCTCCTTAAGGGACCAAACATTTGGATAAAGAGTGTCCAGGTTTCCACGAACAACCCAGTACTAGTTACATGGGGGCGGAAGCCGACGACTGGCCTACTTTCAGAATTTTATAAACAGCCGCACAGAAGGTAATATTTTAAATAACAAAAGCGCTACATAGCGCAAGTAACTTCGTCCTTAAATTACAAACATGATAGAAGTGAATTCATTCTAAAATTGTGTCCTTGGTACATTCATCAGCCACGAGACGAGCGCCCTTCATAACGCCATCGTAATACTTCTCCCGATAGCGATGCGCCTTGCCCTCCGGCGACCTGTCCTTCACCAGCTTCTCTGCATCCAGCTTGCCCCAATGCACCTTCGCGCGGGCAAAGTCCTGGCGGGCACCCTCAATGCAAACGGATCGCTTGATGACTTCGAGCCGCGGACAGGCATTCACCATCCGCTTGATCAGGTCGAAGTAGCTAGCCGGCAGGGGATCACCAGGCCACATCCGGACTATGAAATCTTTCATAGCCATTTCGGCCGCCCTGTGGAGTTCAACCAACTGCTTCAGTTGGTCACTCAGAGGCATTGGATGTTCGGCCCCAGCATACTGGGACCAGAACAGCTTCTCCGTTGAGCTCCCCTCCTGGGCACGGTAGAATTCCGCGGCATCAGATATGCTGCGTGGCAGATCTGCGAATGCCCCTGGAGAGCTCCGAACTCGGGTAAGTAAAAGAAACACCTCCTCCACATGTTTGCTTTGCATAAAGAATTTCTTACCCGCCACTATCTTTTTGGCCTCCTGGATTTCCTGCTGTGCCTTCTTGACTTCGGCCTTGGCATCTTTTATACTAGCAAGGACCTTCGCAAGCTCGGCCTCTTTCGCCTTAAGCTCATGCTCCACGGGCTCGAACTTTTTGCCGAGCTCCTGGAGCTCTTGTTGTACCTCACCCACTCTGGCATCTTGCCTCTCGCGCTCTGTGCGTTCCAAGGCCACCTTGTCTTCGGCCTCAGACAACGCTTTCTTCAGAGAGGCCACTTTGGTGGTGGCCCCTGTTACAAAATCACGACGCTTCATCGTTAGAATAACTAATTTTGTATACCCTTCATTATGTGGGAGCGGGGAATTACTCACCTTTGCTCTCTTCGAGCTGCCTCTTCGTGAGGTCGAGCTCTCCCTGCACCTGCTCCAGATCTCGTTTTAGTCCGGTGATCTCGGCTGTGCGGACAGCAGCGGCGAGCAGCACAGCCTGCTTATTCACATTAACACTTATTATTAGACTCCTGCGGATTATAATTGACCCTCCGTTTGGTTTTTCTTTCCAAACACCAAACAGAGTATCAGGGGCTACTACCTATCGGATGGTAATTTCACATATTTTTTACTTACCTCAAAGCCTGTCAGGAGGCTGGTGCAAGATTCGGTTAGCCCGCTCTTGACGGACGAAACCTTCTGAATCACCGCACTCATAAGAGTACAGTGCTCTTCATCCATGGAAGCGTCGCGAAGTGCTTCCAACAGACAATCCGGCGCCTCGGGCGCAACGGAAGTCCTTGACACAGACGGCTCGCCCTCCCTAATGAGGGGCTGCCTGCCTGAGTCCGGAACCACTAAAGGCTCCGGAACAGTGTTCGGCTGAGAGCCCGGCCTACTGTGGCTCTCACTGACACGATCCGCGGGGATCTTGAACCCCACGTGTCCGACATCTAGAATTCCGCCTTGGGGCGTCTCCAGAATCACCTCCCCCCACTCTGAGAGCCTTCGGGACAACACCTCCATGTCATCCGTGGGTTGAGGAGTGGTGGCTGTCGAGAGCGAGTTCATCTCCAAATCGCTCAGGGATCCATCCAAAGAAGATACCTTGGGATGAGCCCTGGCCGGACTGCATATAAGTTCAGCGTTATAAAAAGACTGTGAAGTAAAGTCATTACAGGGTGCAGATACTTACGATTGCGCTAGGGGCTTCCCCCTGGGCATCCACGCCTCCTCGCTATGGGCGGCCGTGGCGGAGTAGTCCGGAAGGGACACCTTTCCCTTCTTGGACGACCCAGCCTCCCCCTCCGGGGCGGCTTTCCTCTTTTTCTCCTCCCCAGTGCGGGGAGGTAGAGTTTCTTCTTGCTTCCCCCCGCCTCCATGGGAGGAATCTGTCTCGTCGTCATCAGACGACTTGGGTATGACGGCCTTGAACCGAGGGCCTTTTTCGGCCCCCTGGTCCGCCTTCTCGGGCCCCTCACTCTCTCCGGGTGGGGCGGTCCCTTCTTCTTCTTCATCCCCTTCGGGGGAGGAGTGTGCCTTGTCGTCTTCGGACGAGGCTTCTGGCGCATCCTTACGTCGGAGACCCTTTCGGATCCCCGGGGCCTTCTTATCGGCCTTCTTCTCCAGCACCTTGTAAGGCGCCGGGACCAACATCTCCGTCAGGAGAGCATTAGCTGGGCTTTCTGGCGGTGGAGCCGGATAGTCAATCTGCTCCGCTGTCTCCACATAATCCTGAACAAATATGCATAATTACTTAAGGCTCCCCCATGAATATATTGGGAAGAACCGAATCCGGTGGTACCTGAGAACTCACCTGACTAGGAGGCCGTGCGACGTGGAGCCCACGGTCCTCGGATGTGGGAGGATTTACTTCGGAGGCCTTGAACAACGCCTTCCACGCGTTTTTGTGCTTCATGCCGTAGAGCCTCTGAAGCGTCTGGTGTTCGGCCGGGACGAACTCCCACAGATTGAATGCCCGCCTTTGGCACGACAGAATTCGGCGAACGAGCATGACCTGGATCACGTTGACAAGCTTGATATTCTTGTCCTTCATGCTCTTGATGCAGTTTTGGAGTCCGGTCAGCTCTGTAGATTCGCCCTAGGACAGACCCTTCTTTTCCCAGGAGGTGAGCCGCATGGGGGTTCCGGATCGGAACTCGGGGGCCGCCGCCCAGTTGGTGTCGCGCGGCTCGGTGATGTTGAACCACCCTGACTGCCACCCCTTTACGGTTTCCGCAAAGGAGCCATCAAGCCAGGTGACGTTAGGCATCTTGCCCACCATGGCTCCTCCGCACTCCGCTTGCTGGCCGCTCACAATCTTCGGCTTCACGCAGAAGATTTGCAGCCACAAGCCGAAATGAGGCTTGATGTGGAGGAAGGCCTCGCATACGACGATAAACGCCGAGATGTTAAGGACAAAGTTTGGGGCTAGATCATGGAAGTCTAGCCCGTAGTAGAACATGAGCCCGCGGACAAAGGGGTGAAGTGGAAACCCCAGTCCACGGATGAAGTGGGCGAGAAACACGACCCTCTCATGGGGTCCTGGGGTTGGAATGACCTGCCCATCGTCTGCTAGCCGGTGCGCTATGTCTGCGGCCAAGTATCCGGCCGCCCGAAGATTCCCGATATTCTTCTCCTTCATGGTGGAAGCCACCCACTTGCCTCCTGCTCCGGACATGTTTAGCTGTGCGGAGAAGACTTGGACTAGGGCGCTGGAGCTCGAGGGGGCAAGAGTGGGAAAAGGAGGAAGAAGGCGTGGGTAAAAATGGGGAACTCTTATCCCTTTATAGAGGCGACGGAAGCGGTGCGCCTCCCCACTTGCCCGTTGGGAATCGCTCACCTCCCAAGCACCACGATTGATGGCATGGTGGGATTACCTAGACCTGTATTGATGAAAATCCCGTGATAAGGGGACACGATCTCTGCTTTGACAAGACGTGTCAAGGAAACCGCCTCGCAATATGCGCGGTGGCTGGTTGTAGGAAAATGGTTCGGATAATGACCCGACTTTGATGACATTTCACGCTGTCTAGAAAGTTGCTAGCAGATTGCGTTTGTGAAATATCATTCTCTCTACGGCGATATGTGAGGATCATTTTGCGATCCGGACACGGTTGAAGTGTTCGATAATTACCTTGGAGTATTCGAAGAAGGAACCCTCCTTGCAATGCCGAAGACAAGACTGCGCGCCGGACTCATCATCATTGAAGCCTGGTTCAGGGGCTACTGAGGGAGTCCTGGATTAGGGGGTATCCGGACATCCGGACTGTATACATCGTCCGGACTATTGAAGCGTGAACATACAAGACTCAAGACTTCGGCCCGTGTCCGGATGGGACTCTCCTTTGCATGGAAGGCAAGCTTGGCGATCCAGATACTGTGTTTCCTTCCTTGTAACCGACTTCTGTAAACCCTAGCCCTCTCCGGTGTCTATATAAACCGGAGAGGTTGGTCCTGAGAAGGACGATCACAATTACAATCATACCATCATAGGCTAGCTCTTAGGGTTTAGCCTCTACGATCTCGTGGTCGATCTACTCTTGTACTACTCATATCTTCAATATTAATCAAACATGAAGTAGGGTTTTACCTCCATCAAGAGGGCCCGAACCTGGGTAAACATTGTGTCCCTCGCTTCCTGTTATCATCAGGCTAAGACGCACAGATCGGGTCCCCCTACCCGAGATCCACCAGTTTTGACACCGACACCTGGTTCGTTGTGTTGAACACCTCCTTCAAGGACCCAAAAATGGGAGAAAGAGTGCTCAGGTTTATCCCGAACACCCCCGTACTTCCTACGTGAGGAGCCGAAGCTGACGACTGGCCAACTCTCAGGCTTAATATATTTCAAAACGGGCGCACATGATGAAAAACTTTTACATAAACAGGCAATAAACAATAGAAATGACCTTGTTTAGCATTACAAAGGACAAGCATGACCGTACTCATGGAAACACAATGTCCTTAGTGCATTTCTCTGCCACAAGGCGGGCTCCTTTCAGGACACTATCATAATACAGTTTGGGTTTGCGGTGCTCCTTCCCCTCCGGCGGTCCCTCGGTCATTAGCTTCTCCGCGTCTAGCTTTCCCCAGTGCACTTTTGCGCGGGCGAAGGCCATCCACGCACCCTCCATACAGACCGACCGCTTGACGACTTCGAGTTGTGGGCAGGCGTTCACCAGCCGCTTCACGAGCCCGAAATAACTGCTTGGAATCGGCTCGGCAGGCCATAGCCGGACAATCACATCCTTCATGGCTAGTTCGGCCGCCTTGTGCAGTTTGATCAGCTACTTCAACTGATCGATAAATGGCACCGAATAATTCGGCACCAAATACTACGACCAGAAGAGCTTCTCCGCAGTCTTCTTTTCTTCGGCTCGGTAGAATTGGGCGGCATCAGATATGCTGCATGGCAGCTCCACAAACACCTCTAGAGAAATTAGAATTCAATTTACCAACTTGATTTTCTCCTTTCACAAAATAAAGACCACTTTGTATGAGCAAAAGCCTTACCAGCCGCAATCTTCCTCGCCTCTTGAATTTCCTTCAGAGCACCTTGGGCTTCTTCCCGAGCATCATTTGCGGTTTGGAGAGCTTGGGCGAGTTCGGATTCTTTCCCTGATAACCTTTGCTCCAAAGTCTCGCTTTTCTTCACGACATTCTGAAGCTCTCGCTCAGCTTCAATGACCCTGGCCTCGTGTTTCTCGCGAAGAGCCTACTCCGCGGCTGCCTTCTTTTCGGCTTTGGCCACAACCTTCTTAAGCGCCTCAATTTTGGCCATCGCCCCTAGAGTGCATAATACAATACTTTCATCAGGCACACTTATTCATTTGTGCTGAACGGAACAAGGTTTCGGCATACCTCAGTTGTCCTCCAACGCTTCTTCACTAGTCCAAGTTCTTCTTCGACCCGCTCCAGACTTTGCTTCAGTCTGGATACTTCCGCAGTATGAGAGCCGGCAGTCGCTACAGACGCCTGCTTATAACGGAAGAGATATATGTCATCAACTGAGTCTCTTGCGCTCGGAAATTTGATCCTCTGTCCGGTTCTTTCTTTCACCGAATAGTGTATCAGGGGCTACTATCCATACTATGACAATCTTCAAAACCTCATAAAACATACCTCAAAGCCTTTTATAAGGCTGATGCATGATTCATTCAGTCCACTTTCAGCGGACCGAATCTTCTCAATCACCGCACCCATAAGGGCGCGATGTTCATCGATGATGGAAGCACTGTTTAGCACTGTCGATAAGCTGCCCTGCACCTCTGGTTGGACAGAGGTTGTCGGCGAAGCAGGCATGCCCCCTCCAACCGAGGGGGGCTACATGCCTGCTTTGGAGCCTTAAAGGTCTATAGGACTGTGTTCGGCTGTGGGCCAAATTCAAGATCGCCCCCGCCCTAGACGCGCATTGGAGCTGTCACTCCCATATATCCGGCCCCGGAAGTTTGGCCTCCCTGGTCTGGGTCCTTTTGGGATGACACCTCGGTGTCATTCCTATGTTTAGGGGAAGGGGCCTTCGGGGGTGTCTCGCTCTCTATGGCATCCGAACTCAATGAGTCCTCCGACGAGGATTGTTTGGTGCGGGACCTCGCTGGACTGCAAAAATTATGGCGCAAATGAAAATATTATGCCTTAATAATCCTGGACGCATAGGCGTGTTCGGATTTCATGTACTCACGAGTTCACCAGGGGTTGGGCCCTGGGATCCCACTCCGGGCTGCTATCGGCAGCAGTGGTGGATGCCTCTGGAAGGGTTTTTTCCCCTCTTAGGCGATTCGGCCTCCAAGGATGAGGAGGCCATCCTTTTCTTTCTTCCCTTTACGGGGGATTCATCTTCCTCCTCCTCCTCGTCCTCCTCGGAGGAGTAATGGGCATTGGAATCTTTGGATTTTGTGTCCGAAGTGCCATGGCAATGAAGGCCGCCCCTGGTCTCCTTGGCCTCCTTCTCAGCCTTCTTGTCCGGCGCCTTGTAAGGCGTCGGGACCAGCATCTTCGTTAGAAGCGGGCAGGCCGGTTCTTCCGGCAATGGGGCCGGACAGTGGATCCACCCCACCTTCTTTGTCCAGCCCTAGGAGAATTATTGGAAGCATATTAATCATCTTCCTTAGGATATGCGAGTGAAGCGTATGAATTGTCAGACATGGTGATGACTTACTGGACTTGCAGGGCGGGACAGTTTCTACCCGCGGTCCTCGGCAGAGTCCGGCCACGATTTGCCAGACTTAAAGAACACCTTCCAAATGTCCTCATGCGAGGAACCATAGAGCGCCCGCAGGGTCTGTGCTCGGCCAGGTCGTACTCCCATAAATTGCAAGCCCGGTTCTGACAGGGAAGAATCCGGCAAACTAACATCACCTGGACTACATTGATGAGCTTGATGTTCTTGTCTTCCATACCTTTGACGTGTGTCTGGAGTACCGATAGTACGTCGGATGAAGACCAGTTCAGGCCCTTCTTGGGCCAGGACGCAAGCCGCAGGGCAGCTCCGCATCGGAATCCGGGAGCAGCGGCCCACTTTTTGCCACGCGGCTCAGTGATGTAAAACCACTGCTGCTGCCACTCCTTGACGGAATCATTGAAAGTGCCTGTTGGCCATATGACCTTGGGCATCTTGCTCACCATTGAGCCTCCGCACTCGGCGTGTTCGCCATCTACTACCTTGGGCTTTATATTGAAAATCTTTAGCCATAAGCCGAAGTGTGGGGAGATGCGGAGAAAGGCCTCGCACACGACAATAAACATCGAGATATTGAGGAAGGAATTGGGGGACAGATCATGAAAATCGATCCCATAATAATACATGATGCCGCGAATGAATGGGTGAAGGGGAACCCTAGCCCGCAGACAAAATGAGGAAGGAATACAACCCTCTCATGGGGTTCCGGAGTGGGGACGATTTGTCCCGCCGTCGGAAGACGGTGGCCGATTTTCTTGGCCAGGTACCCGGCCTCCCGAAGCTTTTTGATATCCTTCTCCTGGACGGTAGAGGCCATCCATTTGCCTCCTGCTCCGGATCCGGACATTTCCGGAAGACCTCTTTGGGTGGAGAAAACGAATGCTTGGGCGCTAGAGCTCGAGCGAAAGGGAAAGTATGAGAAGAAGGCGTGGGTGAGAAAGAGGGGTCCTTATCTCTTTATAGAGGCGGCAGGAGCCGTGCGCCTCCCCACTTGCCTGGTAAAACTCACTCGTTCTCCAAGCGCCACGATTGATGGCGCGGTTGGTTTACCCGCACCCGTATTGATGAGAATCCCGTGATAAGGGAACACGATCTCCGCTTCGACAAGACGCGCCAAAGAAAACCGCCTCGCAATATGTGCAACAGCTGGTTGAGAAAAACGGTTAGAATAATGACCAGGCTATGATATGATACCATGTCGTGAAAAATTGTCAGCAGATTCGATTTGTGAAATATTATGCCCTCTACGGTGGTATGTGGAATTTATTTTGCAGAGTCGTACACGATTCATGTGGTCAAAATTTACCTTGGAGTATTCGTAGATGGAACCCGCCTTGCAATGCCGAAGAAAATCTGTGCGCCGTACTCATCGTCATTGAAGCCTGGTTCAGGGGCTACTGAGGGAGTTCTGGATTAGGGGGTGTTCAGACAGCCGGACTATATACTTTTGCCGGACTGCTGGACTATGAAGACACAAGGTTGAAGACTTCGTCCCGTGTCGGGATGGGACTCTCCTTTGCGTGGAAGGCAAGCTTGGCGTTTCGTATATGTAGATCTCCTTCTCTTTAACCGACTTGTGTAACCCTAGCCCCCTCCGGTGTCTATATAAACCGGAGGGTTTAGTCCGTAGGACAAGAACAATCATAATCATCATAGGCTAGCTTCTAGGGTTTAGCCTCTACGATCTCGTGGTAGATCAACTCTTGTAATACTCATATCATCAAGATCAATCAAGCCGGAAGTAGGGTATTACCTCCATCGAGAGGGCCCGAACCTAGGTAAACATCGTGTCCCCAGCCTCCTGTTACCATTAGCCTTAGACGCACAGTTCGGGACCCCCTACCCGAGATCCGCCGGTTTTGACACTGACACTCCCCTCCTCCACTCCTTTATATACGGGGGAGGGGGCACTGTTGGGGAACGTAGTAATAATTCAAAATTTTCCTACGTATCACCAAGATCCATCTAGGAGATTCTAGCAACAAGAGAGAGAGAGAGAGGAAGTGCATCTTCATACCTTTTAAGATCGCTAAGCGAAATCGTTACAAGAACGTGGATGATGGAGTCGTACACGCGGCGATTCAAATCGCGGAAGATTTGATCTAGCGCCGAACAGACAGCGCCTCTGTGTTCAACAGACGTATAGCCCGGGGACATCTCCTCCTTGATCTAGAAAGGGGAGAGGAGAAGTTCAGGGAGAGCTCTGGCAGTACGACAGCATGGTGGTGGATCTTGTGGTATTTCTGCAGGGCTTCGCCAAGCTCTACGGAGGAGGAAGAGGTGTTGGGGAGGGAGGGCCTGCGCCAACGAAGGGGTGCGGCTTCCCTCTCTCTCCCTCACTATATATAGGGGGAACGGGGGAGGTGGAGGCGCCCTAGGGTTTCCCTAGGGGAGGGGTGGAGGCCACAGGGGAAACCCTAGATGGGTTTGGGCGCCCCCACCCCTAGGAAACTTGCCCCCCAAGCCGGGAGGGGCTGCTGCCCTAGGGGAGACGTCCCCACCTCTCCAGGTTACGTGATATGGGGTGGGAGGGGCGCACAACCCCTTAGTGGGCTGGTGTGCCCCCTCCCCTTGGCCCATAAGGCCCCCCAACGCTTGTCGGGGCCTCCGAAACTCCTTTCGGTCACACTGGTCGTCACCCGGTACCCCCAGAACAATTCCGGACTCCAATACCCTTTGTCCAATATATCAATCTTCACGTCCGAACCGTTCTGGAGTTCCTCGTCACATCCGAGATCTCATCCGGGACTCCGAACAACCTTTGGTAACCACATATTATGCCCATTACAACTCTAGCATCACCGAACCTTAAGTGTGTAGACCCTATGGGTTCGGGAACCATGCAGACATGAGCGAGATACCTCTCCGGCCAATAACCAATAGCGGGATCTGGATACCCATATGTTGGCTCCCACATGTTCCACGATTATCTCATCGGATGAACCACGATGTCGGGGATTCAATCAATCCCGTATACAATTCCCTTTGCCATCGGTATGTTACTTGCCCGAGATTCGATTGTCGATATCCCTATACCTTGTTCAATATCGTTACCGGCAAGTATCTTTACTCGTTCTGTAATGCATGACCCCGTGGCTAACTCATTAGTCACACTGAGCTCATTATGATGATGCATTACCGAGTGGGCCCAGAGATACCTCTCCATCATATGGAGTGACAAATCCTAGTCTCTATTCGTGCCAACCCAATAGACACTTTCGGAGATACCTGTAGTGCACCGTTATAGCCACCCAGTTATGTTGTGATGTTTGGTACACCCAAAGCATTCCTACTGTATTCGGGAGTTGCACAATCTCATGGTCTAAGGAAATGATACTTGACATTAGAAAAGCTCTTGACAAACGAACTACATGATCTTATGCTATGCTTAGGATTGGGTCTTGTCCATCACATCATTCTCCTAATGATGTGATCCCATTATCAACGACATCCAATGTCCATGGTCAGGAAATCATAACCATCTATTGGTCAACGAGCTAGTCAACTAGAGGCTTACTAGGGACATGTTGTGGTCTATGTATTCACACATGTATTATGGTTTCCGGTTAATACAATTATAGCATGAACAATAGACAATTATCAAGAACAAGGAAATATAATAATCATCATTTTATTATTGCCTCTAAGGCATATTTCCAACAAGCACCCCATAGACACACAAGTTGATCAAGTTGATCTTTTAGCCGTGTGCGGTGACCCCCTCCATAGATTTCCACCTCGGTCATATCATCGTAGTGCTTAGGCGAAGCCCTGCGCTGGTAACTTCATCATCACCATCACCACGCCGTCATGTTGACAAAACTCTCCCTCGACCTCAGCTGGATCTAGAGTTCGTGGGACGTCATCGAGCTGAACGTGTGCAGATCGCGGAGGTGCTGTACCTTCGGTGCTAGGATCAGTCGGATCATGAAGATGTAAGACTACATCAACCGCGTTGTCGTAACGCTTCTGCTTTTGGTCTACGAGGGCACGTAGACAACACTCTCCCCTCCCGTTGCTATGCATCACCTAGATAGATCTTGCGTGATCGTAGGATTTTTTTTGAAATTACTACGTTCCCCAATAGTGGCATCTGAGCCAGGTCTATGCGTAGATGTTATATGCACGAGTAGGACACAAAGAGTTGTGGGCGATAATAGTCATACTGCTTACCAGCATGTCATACTTTGATTCGGCGGTATTGTTGGATGAAGCGGCTCAGACCGACATTACGCATACGCTTACGCAAGACTGGTTCCACCGACGTGCTTCACACATAGGTGGCTAGTGAGTGTCTGTTTGTCCAACTTTAGTTGAATCGAGTGTGGCTATGTCCGGTCCTTGTTGAAGGCTAAAACAACACACTTGATGAAAAATTGTTGTGGTTTTGATGCGTAGGTAAGAACAGTTCTTGCTAGAAGCCCATAGCATCCAGGTAAAACTTGCAACAACAAAGTAGAGGACGTCTAACCTGTTTTTGCAGGGCTTGCTGTGATGTGATATGGTCAAGGCATGATGTGATATAAATTTTTGTATGAGATGATCATGTTTTGTAACAAAGTTATCGGCAACTGGCAGGAGCCATATGGTTGTCGCTTTAATGTATGCAATGCAATCACCATGTAATTGTTTTACTTTTTCACTAAGCGGTAGCGATAGTCGTAGTAACAATAGTTGGCAAGACAACGACGATGCTACGATGGAGATCAAGGTCTCGCACCGGTGACGATGGAGATCATGACGATGCTTCGGTGATGGAGGTCACACTACTAGGAAAAGGCCTACTAATGTAGCACCGGTTTTGCCTACTAATGGTGCACTACCGGTGCACCATTAGTAGCACGCCACTAGTATTTTTTACTAATGGCGCACCACTGGTGCGCCATTAGTATCTGGTATACTAATGGGGCACCACGGAGTGCGCCATTAGTTTTGCCCACAGTGCGCCACTAGAGTCTGCTATACTAATGGCGCACCACATGGTAGTGCGCCATTAGTAACAATTTTTTTAATTTTTTTTCTTATTCTCAGGTCACTATTTCACATATGAAGTATCCAACACATATATATACAACAAGCATCCATATAACAATCATAGCCAACACACAAGTTCCATCATATATACATACATAGCCAACACATAGTTCCATCGTTACATATTACAAAAGTTTCACATTGTTCATCCAACACCATTATCCATCAATTCACAAAAGTTTCACATTGATACAAAATAAAAACACAAATGGAAAAGAAGCACTCCATCCATGCAAGCTTTCGTGAATTAAATCAAATCTGCACAATGATAAACAAGAAGTTAGAAGAAGAAGAAGAAGACTAGAAGAATACTAGAAGAAGAAGAACACTAGAAGAAGAATAAGAAGAATTTTCGAAAAGAAGAAGAATAAGAAGAAGACTATAAGCTTATTATGTAAACTTGATCATTTTGTGCTAACATAAGTAATTTTGGAGCTAACCTATAGGGAACTAAGCATATAAGCTCTAAGTTAGCATATTAGAGCCAACTTAGGTAAAATGAAGCTAACCTATGTCATTTTGGAAAAGAAGAAGAATAAGAAGAAGACTATAAGCTTATTATGTAAACTTGATCATTTTGTGCTACCATAAGTTATTTTGGAGCTAACCTATAGGAAACTAAGCATATAAGCTCTAAGTTAGTATATTAGAGCCAACTTAGGTAAAATGAAGCTAACCTATGTCATTTTGGAAAAGAAGAATAAGAAAAATACTATAAGCTTATTATGTAAACTTGATCATTTTGTGTTAACATAAGTTATTTTGGAGCTAACCTATAGGAAACTAAGCATATAAGCTCTAAGTTAGCATATTAGAGCCCACTTAGGTAAAATGAAGCTAACCTATAGGAAACTAAGCATATTAGAGATAACATAGGTAACTAAGTATATATATATATATATATATATATATATATATATATATATATATATATATATCATTTTGGAGATCTGACATACCTGACAAAGTTCAGTTCTCATGCATTGTTCTTCTCCTTCTCCTTCCTCAGCCTGATGCGCCAAGAGCGGTGAGGCGGTGGAGGCAGTGGAGGCACTGGGATGTAGTCTTCTACCACAATTGGTGTGGTCATGTCACCCAGCTGTGGGATCGCCGGCGCCACCACCGGTGCGTGGTCATTGTCAGGCACCACCACCATCGCGAGGCCACCTTCAGGCACGACCATCGCTAGGTCATCCTCAGCCACCTCCATCTCTTGCCCATGGTCAGCCACCACCATCTCTTGCCCATGGTCAGCCACCACCATCTCTTGCCCTTGGTCAGCCACCACCAGCGCTAGGTCATCCTCAGCCTGATGCCCATCGTCATCCTGCAGCTCCTCATCCCCACTCAGCTCCTCTTCTCCCGCACTCCAGTCCGGATCATCCTTCTTGTTGTCTATGCTGCTGCCAGAATCGCTGCTGCTTTCGCTACAGCAAGAATCGCTGCTGCTTTCGCTATAGCCATAGTCGCTGCTACTTTGGCTGTAGCCAGTGTCGCTGCTGCTGCTCCCATTACCTGTCCAAATGCAACAATGACCGTTAACAATCGATGTGAGACAAAGCCAAGTGTAGAGGAATAAGAAGAGGAAGAACGTACCGGCATCATCATCGTCAGCGTAGCGCATGCGACACATAGTCGCGTTGAACACCTTCACGATGAGCATGGTGGCGTTGTCGTCGTACCTGAAGAGAAGGAAGTACCCCAGCCGCAGGTCGTGGGCATGGTAGAACTTCTCCCACCCACGAGACAAGTACATGTGGCCCTCCTTGATCACCAACTCCACATCCCACTGCCTGCGAAACCCGCTGCCGGCCTGTCGCAGCTTCACATTATCTGGCAGATCTTCACCCATCAGCATGTTCATAAAACTGTCAGGCAGCCTCTGCAGTTTGGGACAATGACTGATGTAGCAAACAACAGATATCATAATGAGATGGGTGAAGGGGAGATCTCTCGTTTTATCTACCTGCGTCATGGATGATACTGAAGTCTCAAGTATGATAGTGAAGAACTCGGAAGCATCCAACTCGTACTGCGGTGTCGCAGAGTGGCGGTGGCTACTTCCCGCCATCTCTGATAAGCAGCAGAAGAGACCAATTAGTACCCTTACAACAGATCATAAAACATGCATTAGTCGCAAGTACCCCATATGTCCTATTTTTAGCAAAGTCATGCTAAAATTCACGGAAAATTTCAGCACGACCTTTTGCTGAAAATAGGACATATGGAGTGCCCAAATTTGTCGGAACGGAAGTTAATCGACATTCCGGCAAACTCGAGGGCCTCTCGGCAAACTCAAGTTAATCGACATCACAATAAAGCAACACCCTGCACTAGCCTAAAAACAAGTGAAGTTTCACCCATATAAGAACAACTTTATAAAATCAGAGAAGTTGCTAAATTTTTTGTATCCTTCATACACACTGGAGTACAATGCTTTATAATGTTCCATCATCATTACAGAAATCCAAGACCATGTGTTCCATCATCATCATCATTACAGAAATCCAAGAAACATCATGCTTTTTAACAGTTTTCAGTTTGGACAGAATACTGAAAACTACAGTTTGGATAGAATTCCTAACACTTTGGTCTTCTACTTACAAAACAAAACTGACATAATTACATAAAAAGTATCCTAGGTTTCCATCTTAATATAACAATATAACACCATCTTAATATATGAACCCAGCTGATTTCTCTGAATTTACGATAGCAACCACCAACGGACAGAAAACAATAATATGATCTACATCATCTAGATGATGAACCAAATCATAGCTCCTGACTAAACTTAAAATCAACATCTTTACTAATAGTAAATTGGCAGTACTCATCTTCAGCAACAACAACTACTACAAACAACAACATAAAACTACTACAACAACAACTTCAACTACAATAACATCCTACAACTACTACAACAACATAAAACTACTTTGCATCATCTTCCTACAACTACTCATCTTCAGCAGCAACAACATAAAATTCCTGTTTAGTTAAATTCATGTTGATAGCCTGATCTAACCACTCAAACAGAACAAGAGCAAGAAACCCAGAAATGAATCATGAATTGTTATTCATAGCTGAGGCAAATGAGGGCCCCATCTGTACAACAACCTGTTACAATTTGCATTTATTAACAAATAAAATGAAATGAACTGTCTTTTTACAACATGATGATGATGGTTACACTAAACATTGCTGTCAAACTAAACCTGAGTCGAGGTTAACTATGATGTACAATTTACAAATGAATGAAGGAATGCAAATATGAATGAATTGGGTGGATTAACGGATCAGAACTACAATTAAGCTGTGCAACAATCAGCGGTGAGATGAGATGATTGATTGTATCATCATCACCATCTCATCTGATGACGGCCCTCGAGTGCCTCAGGATCATGCTGAACGGCGGCACGGGCGGCCACACCCGGAGCGGACGGCTGCAGGCCAGGGTGCGGCCCCGCGACCAGGGAATAGACAGGGGCGGGGTGAGCGCGGTCTGGTGCGGCCGAGTGACAGCCGGAGGCGAGGTCAGGCAGTGGGCAGCACGGTGCATCCGCGCGTGGAGCAAGGCCCGACCATGGCGGATAGGGGTGCGGCAAAATCACAGGGGAGACGCTAGGGTTTGCAGGGGAGGGGTGGAGGAGAAGGGAGGAATCAGCTGGGGAGGGGATGGAGGAATGGAGGAAGACGCCGACGTTGAAGCTTCGGCAGCGGCTGAGCGTTGAAGCTCCGGTGACACGTGGCGGGCTCCTCCACTCGCCTGTCTCTGTGTCTCGCCCGATCCGTTCCACGCGGGTGCCCTCGAGGCTTGGGCGGGAGGACGTTGAGGGCGCGGGCGCGGGTGGAGGGGGGACGGCGAGGGAGGCGGTGCTCGGCTCGGCTGGGCGTTGGGGACGGTGGTGGTCGGGTGGAGGCGCGGCGGCGGTGTACGGTTGGGGATCTAGCAAGGGAGGGGAATAGGTGGACTGGGGGGAAGCTTACTAATGGCGCACCACGCAGAGGTGCGCCATTAGAATGTTTTTTTATTACAGTTCGAGCACTCAGGTTATATTCCACCTAACCCAATCCACATCAGAACCCGCCCACTAGCCCGACTGGTCAGCACACAGCACACACACCAGGAGGTCCTGGGTTCGATTCCCAGGCTCCCCAATATTTTTTATGCATTTTAAATGTTGTTTGATATTTATTTGTGTTTAAATATGTTCAAATTTGTTTAAATCATAACAGTAATATTTTTTTATAAAGACAGTAATAATTTTTTAAAAAATGTGTTCAAATTTGTTACTTGAAAATATCATCGGCGGTGATGGTGGAGCGGGGGAGGGTGCGGGGGGTGCCCGTTGGCGGCGACGGAGCGGGGGAGGGTGCGGGGGGGGGGGGGGGGGGCGGGTGCTCGTCGGCGGCGGTGGAGCGGGGGAGGGTGCGGGGGGCCGGGTACTCGTCAGCGGCGGTGGAGCGGGGGAGGGTTGCGGTGGGTCGTCGGCGGCGGTGGAGCTAGTGGGGGAGGGTGCGGGTGGACAATTATGTGAAGTACAAACATTCAGATTTATATGTTGCCACTATCTGAAGCCAGCACAAAGGAGCCAACGGATCCAATGCTTCAGATGATAGATACTGCAGCGCAGAGCCAAAATCCTCTTCGGTTTCAGTGTGGCATCTATGGCCTTAGGAAGCCGTGGTTGATGAATTCTTGCAACGACAACCGGAGGGGAGGGAGGAGAGGGAATGGGGAAGGGTGGAGAGGGAGGAAGGAGGAAGGAGGAGAGGTACCATTAGAATGTTTTTTTATTACTCAGGTTATATTCCACCTTGGTTCAATTCCCAGGCTCCCCAATATTTCTTTATGCATTTTAAATGCTATTTGATATTTATTTGTGTTTAAATATGTTCAAACTTGTTTAAATCATAACAGTAATATTTTTTTATAAAAATAGTAATAATTTTTTTTAAAAATATGTTCAAATTTGTTATTTGAAAATATTTATGAATATGAAAAAGGTGGAGTGGAGGGTGTGGTGGCGACGGTGGAGTGGGGGAGGGTGCGGGCCGGGGGTCGGCGGCGGCGGCCGGTGGAGCGGGGGAGGGTGCGGTTGATCGTCGGCAGCGGTGGAATGGGGGAGGGTGCGGGCTGGGGGTCGGCGGCGGCGGCCGGTGGAGCGGGGGAGGGTGAAGTTGATCGTCGACGGTGGTGGAGTGGGGGAGGGTGCGGGCTGGGGGTCGGCGGCGGTGGCCGGTGGAGCGGGGGAGGGTGCGGTGGGTCATCGGCGATGGTGGAGTGGGGGACCGGATCATTTCTCGATTGTATAAAATGTTGTTTGATATTTATGTGCGTTTAAATATGTTTAAACTTGTTTAAATCATAACGGTAATATTTTTTTATAAAAACAGTAATAATTTTTTAAAACTATGTTCAAATTTGTTATTTGAAAATATTTATGAATATGAAAAAGGTGGAGTGGAGGGTGCGGTGGGTCATCGGCGACGGTGGAGTGGGGGAGGGTGCGGGCCGGGGGTTGGCGGCGGCGGCCGGTGGAGCGGGGGAGGGTGCGGTTGATCGTCGGCAGTGAGTGGGACGTCGATGTCCCATGAACATGGTTTTCGAAGACCCGGGATCTCTATCTAGTTGGTGATACCTTGTGTCATCCATGCACCTTACGCATCCAGAAAATCCGTGGACTACCTGCCCCGCGAGATATCCGTAACCGAGATAGTCGTGTAGTAGTGCAATATATATATACTAATGGCGCACCGCGTAGTAGTGCACCATTACTAGTTTAAACTAGTAATGACGCACTGTGACATGATGCGCCATTAGTAGTTTTGCAAAAACAAGAATAAAAAAAATATAGTACTGGCACACTCCTTGTCTGGTGCGCCATTACTAGTTAGAACTAGTAATGGCGCACTTCGGTCGGATGCGCCATTAGTATGTATGTAAAAATGAAAAAAAATTATCACTAGTGGCGCACCTTTTGTCTGGTGCGCCATTAGTGTCTTCCACACTAATGGTGCATCACCAACTAGTGCGTCATTAGTATATAGTAGTGGCGCACTACATCCCTGGTGCGCCATTAGTGTCAATCCTATCTATAGCCCTTTTCCTAGTAGTGTCATAAGCACAAGAAGATGATGGCCATATCATGTCACATATTTTGATTGCATGTGATATTTATCTTTTATGCATCTTATTTTGCTTAGTACGGCGGTAGCATTATAACTTACTAAATTTCAAGGTATAAGTGTTCTCCCTGAGTATGCACCATTGCTACAGTTCGCCATGCCGAGACACCACGTGATGATCTGGTGTGATAAGATCTACATTCACATACAACGGGTGCAAGCCAGTTTTGCACACACAGAATACTCGGGTTAAACTTGACGAGCCTAGCATATGCAGATATGTCCTCGGAACACTCAGACCGAAAGGTCGAGCGTGAATCATATAGTAGATATGATCAACATAGTGATGTTCACCATTGAAAACTACTCCATCTCACGTGATGATCGGACATGGTTTAGTTGATTTGGGTCACGTGATCACTTAGATGATTAGAGGGATGTCTATATAAGTGGGAGTTCTTAAGTAATATGATTAATTAAACTTTAATTTATCATGAACTTAGTACCTTATAGTATTTTGCATGTCTATGTTGTTGTAGATCAATGGCCCGTGCTACCGTTCCTTTGAATTTTAATGCGTTCCTAGAAAAAGCTAAGTTGAAAGATGATGGCAGCAACTACACGGACTGGGTACGTAACTCGAGGATTATCCTCATTGCTGCATAGAAGAATTACGTCCTGGAAGCACCGCTGGGTGCCAGGCCTACTGCAGATGCTACTGATGACATTAAGAACGTCTGGCAGAGCAAAGATGATGACTACTTGATAGTTCAGTGTGCCATGCTTTATGGCTGAGAACCGGGACTTCAACGACGTTTTGAACATCATGGAGCATATGAGGTGTTCCAGGAGTTGAAGTTAATATTTCAAGCAAATGCCCGGATTGAGAGATATGAAGTCTCCAGTAAGTTCTATAGCTGCAAGATGGAGGAGAATAGTTCTGTCAGTGAACATATACTCAGAATGTTTGGGTTCCACAACCACTTGACTCAACTGGGAGTTAATCTTTCTGATGATAGTGTCATTGACAGAGTTCTTAAATCAATGCCACCAAGCTACAAAAGCTTCATGATGAACTATAATATGCAAGGAGTGGATAAGACAATTCCCGAGCTCTTCGCGATGCTAAAAGCTGCAGAGGTAGAAATCAAGAAGGAGCATCAAGTATTGATGGTCAACAAGACCACCAGTTTCAAGAAGAAGAGCAGGGGGGAGAAGGGGAACTTCAAGAAGAACGGTAAGCAAGTTGCTGCTCAAGTGAAGAAGCCCAAGTCTAGACCTAAGCCTGAGACTGAGTGCTTCTACTGCAAAGGGACTGGTCATTGGAAGCGGAACTACCCCAAGTTTTTGGCGGATAAGAAGGATGGCAAAGTGAAAGGTATATTTTATATACATGTTATTGATGTGTACTTAACTAATGCTCGCAGTAGCACCTGGGTATTTGATACTGGTTCTATTGCTCATATTTGCAACTTGAAATAGGGGCTACGGATTAAGCGAGGATTGGCTAAGGATGAGGTCACGATGCGTGCGGGAAATGGTTCCAAGGTCAATGTGATTGCCGTCGGCACGCTACCTCTACATCTACCATCGGGATTAGTTTTAGACCTGAATAATTGTTGTTTGGTGCCAGCATTGAGCATGAACATTATATCTGGATCTTGTTTAATGCGAGATGGTTATTCATTTAAATCAGAGAATAATGGTTGTTCTATTTATATGAGTAATATCTTTTATGGTCATGCAGCCCTGTTGAGTGGTCTATTTTTGTTGAATCTTGAGAGTGATGATACACATATTCATAGTATTGAAGCCAAAAGATGCAAAGTTAATAATGATAGTGCAACTTATTTGTGGCACTGCTGTTTGAGTCATATCAGTGTAAAGCGCATGAAGAAACTCCATGATGATGGACTTTTGGAATCACTTGATTATGAATCACTTGGTGCTTGTGAACCGTGCTTATGGTCAAGATGACTAAAACTTCGTTCTCCGGAACAATGGAACGAGCTACTGACTTGTTGGAAATAATACATACCGATGTATGCGGTCCAATGAGTATTGAGGCTCGTGGTGGGTATCATTATTTTCTTACCTTCACAGATGATTTGAGTAGATATGGTTATATCTACTTAATGAAGCATAAGTCTGAAACATTTGAAAAATTCAAAGAATTTTAGAGTGAAGTGGAAAATCATCGTAACAAGAAACTAAAATGTCTACGATTTGATCGTGGAGGAGAATATTTGAGTTACGAGCTTGGTCTTCATTTGAAACAACATGGGATAGTTTAACAAATTAACGGCACCTGGAACACCACAACGAAATGGTGTGTCCGAACATCATAACCGTACTTTATTAGATATGGTGCGATCTATGATGTCTCTTACTGATTTACCGCTATCATTTTGGGGTTATGCTTTAGAGACGGCTGCATTCACTTTAAATAGGGCACCATCAAAATCCGTTGAGACGACGCCTTATGAACTGTGGTTTGGCAAGAAACCAAAGTTGTCATTTCTTAAAGTTTGGGGCTGCCATGCTTATGTGAGAAAGCTTCAACCTGATAAGCTCGAACCCAAATTGGAGAAGTGCGTCTTCATAGGATTCCCAAAGGAAACTGTTGGGTACACCTTCTATCACAGATCCGAAGGCAAAGTCCTTGTTGCTAAGAATGGATCCTTTCTAGAGAAGGAGTTTCTCTCAAAAGAAGTGAGTGGGAGGAAAGTAGAACTTGATGAGGTAGTTGTATCTTCTCCCTTATTGGAAAGTAGTTCATCATAGAAATCAGTTCCCGTGATTCCTACAGCAATTAGTGAGGAAGCTAATGATGATGATCATGAAGCTTTAGATCAAGTTACTACTGAACCTCGTAGGTCTTCCAGAGTAAGATCTGCACTAGAGTGGTATAGTAATCATGTTATAGAAGTCATGTTACTAGACCATGATGAACCTACGAACTATGAGGAAGCGATGATGATCCCAGATTCCGCAAAATGGCTTGAAGCCGTGAAATCTGAGATGGGATCCATGTATGAGAAGAAAGTGTGGACTTTTGTGGACTTGCCCAATGATCGGCAAGCCATAGAAAATAAATGGATCTTTAAGAAGAAGACCGATGCAGACGGTAATGTTACTGTTTAGAAAGCTTGACTTGTTGCAACAGGTTTTCGACAAGTTCAAGGAGTTGACTATGATGAGAATTTCTCACCCATAGCGATGCTTAAGTATGTTCGAATCATGTTAGCAATTGCTACATTTTATGATTATGAAATTTTGCAAATGGATGTCAAAACTGCATTCCTGAATGGATGTCTGGAAGAAGAGTTGTATATGATGCAACCAGAAGGTTTTGTCAATCCAAAGGGTGCTAACAAAGTGCGCAAGCTCCAGCGATCCATTTACGGACTGGTGCAAGCCTCTCAGAGTTGGAATAAACACTTTGATAGTGTGATCAAATCATATGGTTTTATACAAACTTTTGGAGAAGCCTGTATTTACAAGAAAGTGAGTGGGAGCTCTGTAGCATTTCTAATATTATATGTGGATGACATATTGTTGATTGGAAATGATATAGAGTTTCTGGATAGCATAAAAGGATAATTGAATAAGAGTTTTTCAATGAAAGACCTCGGTGAAGCTTCTTATATATTGGGCATCAAGATCCATAGAGATAGATAAAGACGCTTAATTGGACTTTCACAGAGCACATACCTTGATAAGATTTTGAAGAAGTTCAAAATGGATCAGTCAAAGAAAGGGTTCTTGCCTATGTTACAAGGTGTTGATACGTCCATTTTGCATCATGCTTTTATATCAATAATTATTGCATTATTGGCTGTTATTACACATTATATCTCAATACTTATGGCTATTCTCTCTTATTTTACAAGGTTTACCATGAAGAGGGGGAATGCGGCAGCTGGAATTCTGGCTGGAAAAGGAGCAAATGTTGGAAACCTATTCTGGACAACCCCAAAAGTCCTTAAACTCCACGAAACAACTTTTTGGAATTAATAAGAATTTTTGAGCGAAAGAAATACACCAGGGGGCCCACACCCTATCCAGGAGAAAGGGGGCGCGCCCCTATCTCCTGGGCCCCCTGATGGGCCTCTGGTGTCCATCTTCTGCTATATCATCGCTTTTACCCTGGAAAAAATCAGGGGCAAGCTTACGGGACGAAACTCCGCCGCCATGAGGCGGTACCTTGGTGGAACCAATCTAGGGCTCTGGCAGAGCTGTTATGCCGGGGACACTTCCCTCCGGGAGGGGGAAATCATCACCAACGTCATCAACAACGATCCTCTCATCGGGAGCGGGTCAATCTCCATCAACATCTTCACCAGCACCATCTCCTCTCAAACCCTAGTTCATCTCTTGTATCCAATCTTGTATCCAAAACCACAAATTGGTAACTGTGGATTGCTAGCAGTGTTGATTACTCCTTGTAGTTGATACTTATTGGTTTACTTGGTGGAAGATCATATGTTCAGATCCTTAATGCATATTATTACACCTCTAATTATGAACATGAATATGCTTTGTGAGTAGTTACGTTTGTTCCTGAGGTAATGGGTGAAGTCTCGCTATTAGTAGTTGTTGGGGATATTACCACTGGGCGTGAACCGGCCTACCTGGGCCGGGTTAACTTCATTAGTAGTGTAAAGGTGATTAAGCAGATGAAGGCCCAAGGCCTGTAGTCGGTTTAGAACCTGTAGCCGTAAACCGGCTTGGTATGTAAACTTGTATTGTAAGTTAGGAATAGAGAGAGACCAACCGGGATACGAGTATGAACTGGTGCGGGACTCTGTGGACCGACGGGCATCACCCGTGTATATAAGGGGACGACCCGGCGGCGGTTCAAGGACAGACAACAACAACTCGAGCCTAGGTCAAGCTTGTTTGCTCCCTAGCCATCGAAACCACATCAATTCCATCACAACTAGACGTAGGCTTTTACCTTCATCGAAGGGGCCGAACTAGTATAAACCCTTGTGTCTTTGTATCCGCTTTAACCCCTTCAAGTTAACCCGTAGCGATGGCTCCACGACTAAGTCCTTTCATGAGGACATCTGCCGTGACAAATCCACGACAGTTGGCGCCCACCGTGGGGCTATCGCACGACGGTTTGATGATCTTGGAGGGCAAGCTCAAAGGACTCGAAGGCTATGCTGTGGGCCGGATGACCAAGAGTCGTCGCGGCAAGCTCTACATCGATGATGCAGGATGGGGTCCCGAAGCCGGCTCGATCGAGTACGGGTACCGGGTCCCCTTTGGTGGCATACACGTTTTTATCGGCAAGATTGGTGAGCCTGGGCCTGAGCCGGACATCCGCACCGACCTCGTCGAGACGGCTCAGCGTGCGAGATCTACCCAGGTTAAACCGGCCGTGAGGCGTGCCTTTGTGGGAGTCATCCACGGAGGAGAGCATGGGAACGAATCAGAATACGGTAGCGAGACCGTCGTCTATTCCGGCGACGAATCCTCAACCGGAGAGACCGAATCATTGTACCAGTTGCAAGACGACCAGATTAGGGGCTGTTCCGATGGCGACAATATTCCGGACCCCCCTGATCAGATCAACCGGGTTGGGATATTCATGGCCGGTACACAGGCGGCGAATCACTCCTCGACCGCAGCAGCAATGCTCTCCGGATCAGCAGCGGCAGCGGCAGCAGGGGCAGGAGGCCTTGTGCGCCCACCGGTTCAAGTTCTGTCTGACCTGTTTGATGCACTAGCTGTACTTATGGCAGAGGCCAATCCGGCGGATCAGGAGGCCCATGATGCAGAGATTGCAAAAGTGAGAGAGCAGATCGCACAAGCCAAAGCCGACTTGGCAGCAGAAAAGGATAGGATGGCCGCAGAGCGGGCCGCTTTGGACGCCCAGGCCTATAAACTTATGCTCGACCAGAACGCATCACAGGAAGTCTTGAAGCGGAAGCACAGATCACGCCTGCCGTTAGGGTTCGACCCTCGAAATCTCTTTCACACTCCGGGAGCGGGAACCAGTAATCCGCCGGGGCACCTGGAGGTAAACCGGGTCGAGGCACCAGGGCCAGGAGCGACGGTCCAACCCCGCCTGATGGAACCTCCTCGGCAGAACATTGTGATTCCTCCGCCGGTCCAGACACCTCCGGGTCATTATTCTAATCCTATGGACAATCTTGTCGCAGCTGCTGCGCGATTAGAAGCTATCCCGGTCGAAGGAGACTCTCCGCAAGCAATAGAGACGCGCCGGGTTAAGGAACTTCTCCGGACCGCTTTGATTCAACAGGAGGCATATTCATACAGCCGCGATCGGATTCATTCCACACCTCGTCCAAGCCGGAGCTATAGTAGGTGCCTGGATGAACCGGCCATATCAAGCAATGCGCGGGGCCGTGAAGCGGCCCGTGGCAATAACCCGGCCGGTGGTGTTCACGATGCTCAGGATGTCGTGGACCGGGCCCGGGCACGAAGGGAGGCCGAGTTAGCAGCACAGAACGAGGCGGATCAGCTTACACCGGTTCGTCCTACCACCTCTGCCGGGCCAGGGGTCGCATCTAGCTTGGGAGTACCCTGTTTAGTCCCCGCTTTACGCAATGTACGCCTGCCCAAGGACTTCAAGGGCCCGCGCAAGGTGCCGAATTACACCGCTGATTTATCTCCAGAAGCGTGGGTAGAGAGTTACGAGATGGCAATGGAGATGCTGGATGTGGATGAGACCGCGTGTGCAAAGTACTTCACCATGATGCTTGAAGGCACAGCCCGTACTTGGTTGAAGGGCCTGCCGCCTAATTCTATCAGTTCATGGGCCCAGTTGCGGACCCGGTTTATCCAGAATTTCAAAGATACGTGTAAGCAGCCTAAATCCATAGTAGACTTGGCGGCTTGTGTTCAGGAGGATGGAGAGTCAACAACCCATTGGGTACGCCGCGTTTCTGAAGTCTTGCACTCGTCTGACAGGATCAATGCTGACTCTGCGATCTTAACCCTGGAGGGCAATTGCCGGTTTAAGCCTCTAAAGCAAAAGTTAGGGCGTATGAAGCGGTTCTGTAATGACATGGGAACTCTCATGGCCGCTTTAGTGAAGTATGCTGATTCTGATAGTACCAAGGATCCTGAGACTGACGATGACGAAGCAGGGAAGGGAAAGAAGAATAGCAACTCTAAGGGGCATCAATACAAACCGGCGGGCCATGGAAACGGAGGCAAACGTAAGGCGGATGGCAGCCTGGACTTTGTGGCTAACACTAATGCGCAGGACAAGGGTCAGCGGCGCAGAGGTAAAGCGGCGAATCGTAATGGGGCTCCAAATCCTAACCCGGATCGCTTAAACTATTTGCTGAATCAGCCTTGCCCAAAACACGGGACGAAGGAGGCGCCGGCTAACCACCTTTGGAAGAATTGTTTCATTATGCAGGAATTTAAAAACTCTAATGCCTTCCGGTATGACCGTGGATCAGGTGGTGGCTCAGGATCCGGTTTCCATGGGCCGGGTCACGATGGAGCTTCCGGTTCAGGTTTCAATCAGGGCGGTAATAATGACCAGGATAATCAGAACGGTCAAGGGGGTTACAACCAACAGCAGCAGCAGCAGCGATCGGGTTATCAGAGCCAGCCAAAACAGTTGAACAATGGGCAGTATCACGTTTTCACAACTAGCTCGGATAAGCGCGACCGGAAACTTCATAAGCGAGCAGTAAACTCTGTTGAACCGGCCGTACCGCGTTATTTACGCTGGTCAGAGCAGCCTATCGTGTGGAGCAGGGAGGATCACCCCCCCCCCCGGGTTGACAATCCGGGCCAGTTGGCATTAGTGGTAGACCCTCAGGTGGGAGGTTATAAATTCACCAAGGTACTCATGGATGGAGGGAGCAGTATTAACATCCTTTACTATGAGACATTCCGCCGCATGGGGCTAACAGACAAGGATCTCAGACCGTCTAATACGGTGTTCCATGGTGTGGTGCCTGGCAAATCAGCATATCCTGTTGGTAAGATAGCCCTGGAGGTGGCTTTTGGGGACGAGCATGATTCCCGATCCGAGACACTAACCTTTGAGGTGGTGAAGATCCGGAGCCCGTATCACGCCTTGTTTGGGCGGCCGGCTTATGCCAAATTCATGGCACGGCCTTGTTATATCTATTTGCAGCTCAAGATGCCGGGTCACAAAGGGACAATAACGGTTCATGGGAGCCGCAAGGTTGCTTTGGAATGTGAG
The DNA here is from genome assembly GCF_018294505.1 of Triticum aestivum. Lineage (NCBI taxonomy): Eukaryota > Viridiplantae > Streptophyta > Magnoliopsida > Poales > Poaceae > Triticum > Triticum aestivum. The sequence continues at coordinate 60,055,801 of NC_057807.1, forward strand.
GAAGGTGATGCGGCCTATGCAGAGTCGGTTTGTGCCACGGAGGAGTTAAATAATTATAGGGACAATGTTGATCCGGCGGACATGACCCCTTTGAAGAAGCCAACTACGGAGCATGATTCAGATCTGAAGTTCAAATCAACGGCTGAGACCAAGCTTATTGACTTAGTGCCCGGCGATTCGTCCAAGCAGTTCACTGTCAGTGCCAACTTGGACTCTAAATAGGAAAGCACGCTCATCGAGTTCATCCGTGAGAATCGGGACATTTTTGCATGGAAGCCTTTTGACATACCAGGTGTACCAAGGGAACTCGCTGAGCACACTCTTAATGTTGATCCCAAGTATAAACCGGTAAAGCAATTTCTCCGCCGGTTTAACGAAGAGAGGCGCAAAGCTATTGGGGAGGAGGTGGCCAGGCTCTTAGCAGCTGGCTTTATCGTTGAAGTGTTCCATCCAGAGTGGCTTGCTAATCCGGTGCTGGTTCTTAAGAAAAATGGCACTTGGCGTATGTGTGTGGATTATACGGATCTTAACAAGGCTTGTCCAGCGGATCCTTTTGCCCTCCCCCGCATTGACCAGATTATTGATGCCACGGCGGGTTGTGAGCGTTTGAGTTTTTTGGATGCGTATTCTGGGTATCATCAGATCAAAATGGCGGTTAAGGACCAGGAGAAGACGGCGTTTATTACTCCCTTTGGAGCCTTCTGCTATGTATCTATGCCTTTTGGGCTCAAGAGCGCCCAAGCCACTTATCAAAGGTGTGTACAGAATTGCCTGCATAAACAGATCGGCCGCAATGTGCACGCCTATGTGGATGATATTGTAGTCAAGTCAAGGCAGAAGGAGACGCTGGTTGATGATTTAAAGGAAACCTTTGACAACTTGCGGGTTTACAAGATGATGCTTAACCTTGCCAAATGTGTCTTTGGTGTTCCGGCAGGCAAGTTACTGGGCTTTCTTGTGTCCAACAGAGGAATTGAGGCTAATCCGGAGAAGATTACGGCCATCACCTCCCTGGCTAAACCGAAGTGTATCAACGATGTTCAGCGGTTGGCGGGTCGAATCGCCGCACTGAGCCGGTTTATCAGCCGCCTCGGAGAGAAGGCCATCCCTTTATACCAGATGTTGAGAAAGACAGATCAATTCATCTGGAGTCCAGCTGCCGATGAAACGTTGGAGGACTTGAAGCGGCAATTAGCCAATCCGCCCGTTCTTGCAGCTCCGGTCGACAAGGAGCCGTTGTTGTTATATGTAGCGGCTAATGCTCGTGCAGTTAGCGTGGCTATTGTGGTAGAACGCAAGGAGGCAGGCAAGGAGTATCCGGTTCAGCGGTCGGTTTACTATATCAGCGAGGTGCTTATTGAATCCAAGCAAAGGTATCCGCATTGGCAGAAGCTGGTATATGGAGTTTTCATGGCAAGCCGGAAGTTGAAGCAGTATTTCCAAGGGCACCCTATCACAGTGGTCAGTTCAGCTCCCTTGGGCGATATCATACAGAACCGGGAGGCGACTGGCCGGATTGCCAAGTGGGCTATAGAACTCGGGCCGCACGGATTGAAATACGTACCCCGGACGGCGGTGAAGTCTCAAGCACTTGTTGATTTCATCAATGATTGGACTGAGTTGCAAGCACCAGAGGAGAAGCCGGATCACACATATTGGACTATCCATTTTGATGGATCCAGGCAATTGGAAGGCTCGGGGGCTGGAGTCGTGTTAACTTCCCCACGAGGTGATAAGTTTTGTTATGTTCTCCGCTTAATGTTCCCTTGTACTAATAATGCAACTGAGTATGAAGCCTTGCTCCATGGTCTCCGGATGGCTAAAGAGATGAATCTAAGTCGGGTGAAGTGCTTCGGTGACTCGGACCTCGTAGCTCAACAGGTGTCTGGCACTTGGGATTCTAAAGACCCGCTCATGGCTGCATATCGTCGTGAGGTGGATATTGTTGCAGGTCACTTCAAGGGTTATCAGGTGGATCACGTGGATCGTCGAAAAAATGAAGCGGCGGACGCTTTAAGCCAGTTGGGCTCTCAGCGTAAACCGGTACCGCCTAATGTCTTTCTTGATGTGTTGCACAATCCGTCAGTCAAGCTCCTAGGTGAAGCGGATTTGGCTATTCCTGATCCGGAGGCTCAATTGGTGGCAGCCCTGCATGTTATACCGGATTGGACAGTTCCTTATCTTGCGTACATGAACCGGGGAGAGTTGCCAGAGGATGAGACTTTAGCCAGGCAGATAGTCCGGCGGTCCAAATCTATGACAATTATCAATGGCGAATTGCATCATTGCAGTGTATCAGGGGCGTTTCAATGTTGCGTTTCTCCTGAGGAAGGTTGTGAAATTTTGCGCGAAATCCATGAAGGGGATTGTGGTCACCACGCCGGTTCAAAGTCTCTGGTGGCTAAGGCGTTTCGTCACGGGTTCTACTGGTTGACAGCTCATGCTGATGCGGAGGACTTGGTTAAACGGTGTGATGGCTGTCAGAAATTTTCAAGGCGTGCTCATGTGCCGGCTCAAGAATTGAGGATGATTCCAATTACTTGGCCGTTTGCAACATGGGGGCTGGATATGGTCGGACCTTTTAAAAGATCCAAGGATAAGAAAACCCACCTTTTGGTGGCAGTGGACAAGTTTACCAAGTGGGTTGAAGCGGAGCCTGTCAGCAAGTGTGATGCAGCTACAGCGGTGCAGTTCATTAAAAAGGTGATTTTCCGGTTTGGCTTTCCACACAGTATCATTACTGACAATGGTACCAATTTATCCAAGGGTGCTATGAAGGAATTCTGTGAACGTGAGCACATCAGGCTTGATGTATCATCAGTGGCTCACCCCCAGTCCAATGGGCAGGCAGAACGAGCTAATCAAGAGATCTTGCGAGGCATCAAACCCCGGCTTATGGTTCCATTGCAAAGAACACCGGGATGTTGGGTTGAAGACCTACCATCTATATTACGGAGTATCAACACTACGCCCAACCGATCTACAGGATACACACCGTTTTTTATGGTCTACGGAGCAGAGGCGGTTCTCCCTAGTGATATCCGGCACGATTCGCCTCGTGTGGCGGCTTATGTTGAAGCGGACAATGAGACAGCACGGCAAGACGCTTTGGACCTATTAGATGAGGAGCGTGACATAGCGGCTGCCCGCTCGGCGATTTATCAACAAGATCTTCGTCGCTATCACAGTCGCCGGGTCAGAACTAGAACTTTTCAAGAAGGAGATTTGGTGCTTCGGCTCATCCAAGATCAGACGGATATGCACAAGTTATCCCCACCTTGGGAGGGGCCTTTCGTGGTCAGCAAGAATCTGCACAACGGGTCATACTATCTGATTGATATTCGAGAGCATAAAGACTCACGCACATCAGAGGAGGAGACCAACAGGCCGTGGAATATAGCTCATCTTCGGCCTTACTACACTTGAGCCATCGGCTCTATCTATGTACATATTATGGCAGTGTATATATTATCATTGATATAATAAAACCGGAGCCTCAGCTAAAGTGGGGTCTCTATCCTTTCATATCATGCGTGGTTACATGGAGTGGTTCTGTTTTAAAACGGCCTCCGGTTTACCCCTTGAAATTTGCTTTTCAAATAGCTTTGTGATATCACTTGGGGCCTTGGTCGTGTCCGAACCAACGCGACACCTTTTGATAGGCGAAAGCCACCAGATCACTTGGGGACATGGTCAAATCTGAACCAGTCACGCCTCTTGATCGGCCTAAGGCCACAAAATCACTTGGGGGCTTGGTCGAACCCGAACCATTGCCACGCCTTTTGATCGGCATAATTGCCACGGTTTCATTTGGGGACCTAGCTGACTTGAACCATTGTCACTCCTATTGGGGGCTTGGTCCTCTCCGACCATGGTAACACTATCTGATCAGCTCAGTAAAGCATGTTTTTGCAAACGGTTTTTATCATTGCTTTTGCTGCCATATTTCTTTTATGACTATTCTTCAATTTTTGTTGTGTTTCCTTTGAACCAACAACACTTTTTACCGGTTCAGCTGACGGAAATCGGTTCATTTGTATTCCGGAGAAATATGCTCGGTTTAACTTTCATGTTAACATCATGAAGTAGCAGGGGGGCTCATAATGACCCAGCATGATTTACATGGGAGTTGTTTTCTCCCCTTTGATGGTAACGGTTTATAAATACTCCGTTTCAAGCCTGGATTAGCCAATTTCATGCCCAGCGATGGCAGGTATTTTGTATCACATATTTGATTATATGTTTTAAATACATTGATATATATATATATCAAGGTTATAAACCGATTGGCGGTATAACCGCCACCGCAGTTCAAGATTTTCTGATTGCAGGAAATATAATTAAGGATTCAAGCAAAAGCATCAGTACTTATGCACGAAGGCATATTTAAGGCAGAAGTATTGACTATCCTATTACAAGGCTACGCGGTGCCCAAATAAAATCATTGTTGTTCCGGTGGATCATGATAAAGCACCCACTTAAACCGGCTTCCGGTTCAAGTCTGTTCATCAATCCGGTCTGACGGTTGTGGATCGTCCTGCGCCGCTTCAGCTTCCTCATCTCTATCCATTGGCTGGAAATCAACAGTGGTCCAGTCGATTCCCATTAAAGCTTGAAAGACAGCTTCTTCATGGATCAGAGAAGACGGTTCAATATCAGGAGCGTAAGTATGCTTACGGGTTGGAGGAATCAGCTTCTCCGCTTCAGGAGTTGGTGCAGGCACTCGTTTGTTCTGATCATTGTACTGGGCTTGATAATGCGACAAGTCTGCCTCTTCAGCCAATTGACAAGCTAGAGGGCATATTGCACGGTTTATTGCCCTCAAATCATCTTCATTGAACTCTGAGCCATCTTCCTTCAAGCTGGGATAGCCTTGAGCTGCTTCAACAGGATCGAAATCCGGCACCCATGCTTTTGCCCGGGTCAAGGCATTAATGGCTCCGGTTCGAGCAGCAGATTTCTTCAGTTCTTCAATCCGAGCAGGAAGCATTGACAACCTATTAAGAGTGTCTTGGATTAAGGAAGGTGCCGGATTGTTATGCGATGCAGTGGTGATGATCCGTTGCGCTCCGGTATACAGCTGTTCAATTAAAGTGTAGGCAGCCTTCAATTTCTTCCGAACATCTGACCCTAAGTGACCAATGCGTGTACCTGTAACAATACAGGAAAGATCACAAACCGGATCTATCATAAGCAGGCCAGAGTTGTCCAAGAAACCAAAAGGAACTTACCAAAGATAGCAGCGGTCATGGAATGTACTTGCCGCTTTACGGCGGTCAGCTCATCTACCACCGGTTTAAGAGCAGCTTCAGCGTTTTCAGCTCTTTTTATTAAATCGGCCTTCTCAGTGGCCCAATCAGTCCGCTCCTTCTCGAAGCCCTCCTTCAGCTGTTCTGTCATACTCAAAGCGCTGGTTAATTCTTCCCTTGCCTTGTCGGTTTCAGCTTGCTGGGTTTTCAAAATTTCCTGCAGATCAGTAATCCGGTCTTCTTTGATCCTCCCTTCAGCCTGTATGAAGACAGTGCTTGGCTTTCAACAAACGGTACAAGAATTTGAAGTACCAACCACATAACAAGTTATATGCTTGATACTTGGGGGCTAATGCACCTTCAATTTTCCTCTATTACTAAATCGCAAAAGTCCCAAGCTCAATACAGGTATTCAACTTGGCACTTGGGGGCTAATGGCTATTTGCTCAGTTATGTTCTGATGTTAATCTTTATTGGAGTCCCGGTTTAACTATACTAAGTTGAACCGGCCCTTGGGGGCTACATTGATGGAGTTCAAAGTATTGAGGACTATATTCAAGTCCCGGTTTGAAGAAGATTACAAACCGGCCCTTGGGGGCTAGGAGGATTACTACAATAGCAGTAATTAAAGAAAGAAGAAGCGCAAGGAAGTTACCTCAAATTTGTCTCTCATTATCTTTACCAGGCCAGCTTCACAATCACGACTAGTATATAGCCGGTTCAAATAACCAGAATGAACATCTTGGGCACTCAGAGCAGCATATGTTTCCAGATCAACATCCCATTTGCCTTTGTTCATGCCAGGAGAATCTTCTTTCACACTATGCTTGGCCAAAGCGACGGGATTCCCTGGTTCAAAGCGACCTATGCCGGTAATTACAATGTCATCATCCTTGGACTCGCCGGTTTGCGTTGGCGCGGTCAGTTTATCATCAGACTTTGAAGGACTGCGGGATCCATCGATCCGGACGGAGCTGGCAGGCTAGTCAACAGGGACTGAGGTATCGATAGGCCTCTTATCAGTAATAGCATCATCTTGCAAAGGAGGATCATTGGGAATATCTTCAGGAATGAACGCTTCAAGATCTGGTGTTTTGTCCTGTTTAAGGGCAGCATCTTCCTCGGCCGCTTTATTCAGGCGGGCTTTCTTGCTCGGTTTAGGTTTAGCCCTGAAAGAGAAACAAAAAGTCAAGGAACAGCATAAGTTGTAACGTGGTATACCAGAAGCATATGTTCAGTCTAGCTTACCCAAGAACCGTTTTAAGTGGTGGCAGCTGAGTGGCCGACGATTCACCAGAGGAAGAATGGGAAGTAACCTGATAATCGGAGTCGGACGGATTAAGAGGTTGACGGATGAAACCCGCTTTAGGACATAAATTAATAAAAAGGTCGGAGACCTCGGAGCGGCGTTTTCGAACCGGACTGTTCGGTAAACCGGCGGAGGTAACTACCTGGCCGCTGTGCCGGGTTGTGCGGCGAGCTTCATGTTGCTGAGTCTTCATAAGAAATTTGGGATCCAAATAAGCAAGGGGATGAGAAAATTTAACTTTCCGGTTTGCCTGGCGAAATTTTGGCAAAGGCAAAGGATCCGAATCGGAAGAAAGAGTAATTACCTCAGCGACATCAGCATTACTGGCTTCAGCGTCGTCCTGACAAGTATCATCATCAATAAGGCGTGTAAAAAGTAGGCCTAGTGAATCGAGTTCTACCTCAGGGTCCGAGTTACCCACATCGTCATCAACAGCCGGATCAGATGAAGCAGTGGTTTTCCTCTTTTTGGCAGGCTTCTTGACGACCTTGGTCTTTGGCCGGATTGGCCGATCTGCTTTCTCCGGTTTGTCTTGTGGAAGCTTCTTGCTCCAAAACGGATTATCACCCTGGGTAAGCAGCAGTTGATGTCAGACAGAGATAGCAATAACAGGTTCAGTAAAAAGTACAATCAAAATCTTACAGCTAGCGGTTTGTTGGTAGCACAGAAAGGGGGCAGGCCGGTTTGAGCGCAGAGATGCTCCGGTTTGTTCAGCATTTTCTTCACAGCCTCTGTGACTTCATCATCGGAGAGCTGGATGTTGGTGTGTCGGAGTGGGTCATCAACGCTGCCAGTATATTTGCACATCAAACCGGAGCGCCGGCTGAGAGGCAGTATGCTCCATGATATCCAACAGCGTGCGAGATCAACTCCTGTTAAACCGTTGGCCATGAAGGCTCGGAGTTTGGATAATTGCGGAGCGTATTTACTCCTCTCCTTGGCACTTAACCTTTGTGGGAAGGGGTGTGTATTGCTGAGCCGTTCCGGACGAAAGCCAGGCAAAGGATTTTCATCACCAGGGGAAGTATCTTTGCAGTAAAACCATGTTGCATTCCATTCCTTGGGGTGACTGTGTAGTTTGGCATGGGGATAAGTGATTTCTTTCCTTTTCTGAATTGCCATACCGCCCAATTCGGTATTGGGACCGTCAGTAAATTCTGTGCGGCGGTTTAAGTGGAAGCAGTCTCTGAACAATTCTACTGTGGGTTTCTCTTGAAGGTACACCTCACAGAGCACTTGGAAGTGACATAGGTTGGTAACGGAATTGGGGCCAATATCTTGCGGGCGAAGTTGAAAATTGGCTAGTACATCCCGGTAAAATTTGGAGCCGGGCGGTTTGAAGCCCCGGGCTAAGTGATCCGCAAAGATCACAACCTCTCCCTCTTGAGGTGTGGGAGGACATTCATTACCAGGAACCCTCCAGTGGATAGTCTCTTTGCTGTCTAAAGCGCCGATCGAGACTAAATCATCCAACTGGGCTTCTGTAACACAAGAAGGAACCCAGTTGCACTCATATACTTGTTTGGCCATGGTGAGATCTACAAGAAATAGGTGATTCCGGTTCAAGAACATGTTGGATAAAAGAGGGCACTGGTATGAACAAGGCTAAACCGGGGGCAGTATACTTAAACCGGATTTTTATGAAGTGGCATCATATGGCCAAAGAGTTCTGGCGGTTCAACAAGGGGACTAATGGTATATACTGGTTTATTAACTTTTTCTATACTAAGTTAAACCGCCTGATCTAAGCATTGAAATCAATTGAGGCTGCGGATGGCTAAGTATGCAGAAACAGGTTTCACAAGGTCCTATTGTAGTAATGGATCTGAAGCAAGTTCAGAAAAACAGAAAATATTCAAAAGATTAAAGCAGAGCGGAAGTGAATCAATGGGCAGGTATGTAGATGAGATCTATGGACTTGAGCGTGAAACTACAGGTGGATGCTACAAGACTACTGCTAATCAGAGCAGGGTTTCACAGATCTATCCAGGAATCTAGGTACGAGCATGAACAAGTGAGGAGCACAACAAGAACATGAAACCCTAGAACAGATCTATGTTAAGAAGAGCAGAAGGCTTACCGGAATCGAGGAAGATGCGGAAAGATACCGCAGTGCTCTGGAATGTTCAGGTTGATGCAGCGGCCCAAGACGAGGCAGAGGTTAATGGCGACGGCAGAGCTCCGAGGCTGGCGACGCGAGGAAGACGAAGAGAAAGATACGAAGGGGAGAAAAGGAAATGACCCTTCGGTCCTATTTATAAGGCAAAGGACGCGTGTCAGGCACGCGAATCCAGGAGCCACAAGATTCGGACGTGGAGTTGCTGCCTTGGGTATTGCAGGTCTATTAATAAAAGAAGGCGTTATAAATGTTAACTTCATGATGACGTCATGCCGGTTTACAGCAACCAGAGATGATGACGACATGGCGGTTTACCAATTACCAGAAGATGTTGAAGACAAAGATTTTTGTGAAGGATTGACATGAACCAGTTCAAATCAATCTGGGGCCTAATGTTGGGGATATTACCACTGGGCGTGAACCGGCCTACCTGGGCCGGGTTAACTTCATTAATAGTGTAAAGGTGATTAAGCAGATGAAGGCCCAAGGCCTGTAGTCGGTTTAGAACCTGTAGCCGTAAACCGGCTTGGTATGTAAACTTGTATTGCAAGTTAGGAATAGAGAGAGACCAACCGAGATACGAGTATGAACCGGTGTGGGACTCTGTGGACCGACGGGCGTCACCCGTGTATATAAGGGGATGACCCGGCGGTGGTTCAAGGACAGACAATAACAACTCGAGCCTAGGTGAAGCTTGTTTGCTCCCTAGCCATCGAAACCACATCAATTCCATCACAATTAGACGTAGGCTTTTACCTTCATCGAAGGGGCCGAACTAGTATAAACCCTTGTGTCTTTGTGTCCGCTTTAACCCCTTCAAGTTAACCCGTAGCAATGGCTCCACGACTAAGTCCTTTCATGAGGACATCTGCCGTGACAAATCCACGACAGTAGTCATGTGAATTTGGTATTCGTTTGATATTTTGATGAGATGTATGTTGTCTTCTCCTCTAGTGGTGTCATGTGAACGTCGACTACATGACACTTCACCATTATTGGGCCTAGAGGAGGGCATAGGGAAGTAATAAGTAGATGATGGGTTGCTAGAGTGATAGAAGCTTAAACCCTAGTTTATGCGTTGCTTCGTTAGGGGTTGATTTGGATCCACATGTCACATGCTATGGTTAGGTTTACCTTAATACTTTTGATGTACTTGCAAAAGCTTGCAATAGGGGTTAATCATAAATGGGATGCTTGTCCAAGTAAGGGCAGTACCCAAGCACCAGTCCACCCACATATCAAATTATCAAAGTACCGAACACGAATCATATGAGCGTGATGAAAACTAGCTTGATGATAATTCCCATGTGTCCTCGGGAGCTCCTTTATCATTATTAGAAATTGTCCAGGCTTATCCTTTGCTACAAAAAGGATTGGGCCACCTTGCTGCACTTTATTTACTTTGTTTACTTGTTACTCGTTACTATTTATTTTATCACAAAACTATCTATCACCTACAATTTCAGTGCTTGCAGAAAACCTTACTGAAAACCGCTTATCATTTCCTTCTGCTCCTCGTTGGGTTCGACACTCTTACTTATCGAAAGGACTACAATAGATCCCCTAAACTTGTGGGTCATCAAGACTCTTTTCTAGTGCCGTTGCCAGGGAGTGTAGCGCTTTTGGTGAGTGGAACTTGGTAAGGAAACATTTATATAGTGTGCTGAAATTTTCTGTTACTTGTCACTATGGAAACTAATCCTTTGAGGGGCTTGTTTGGGGCATCTTCGCCCCAACCAGAAGAGCAGAGTTGCTCCTCAACCTACTGAACTTTATGAAAATATTTATTTTGAGATTCCTTCGGGTATGATAGAGAAACTGCTAGCCAATCCATTTGCAGGAGATGGAATGTTGCATCCCTATTTACACCTTATCTTTGTGGATGAAGTTTGTCGATTATTTAAGCTTGCAGGTATCCCCGATGATGTTGTCAAAAGGAAGGTCTTCCCTTTATCTTTGAAGGGAGATGCATTGACATGGTTTAGGCTATGTGATGATATGGGATCTTGGAATTATAAGCGATTGAAGTTGGAATTTCACCAGAAGTTCTATCCTATGCATCTTGTTCATCGTGATCATAATTACATATATAATTTCTGGCCTCACGAAGGAGAAAGCATCGCTCAAGCTTGGGGGAGGCTTAAGTCAATGTTATATTCATGCCCCAATCATGAGCTCTCTCGGGAAATGATTATTCAAAACATTTATGCTCGACTTTCTCTTGATAATCGCAACCTGCTCGATACTTCCTGTGCTGGTTCTTATATGCTAAAGACTATTGATTTCAAATGGGACTTATTGGAAAGAATTAAACGCAACTCTGAAGATTGGGGTTCCGACGATGGTAAGGAGTCAGGTATGACACCTAAGTTTGATTGTGTTAAATCTTTTATGGATACTGATGTTTTTCGTGGATTTAGCGCTAAGTATGGACTTGACTCTAAGATAGTAGCTTCTTTCTGTGAATCTTTTGCTACTCATGTTGATCTCCCTAAAGAGAAGTGGTTTAGATATAATCCTCCTGTTGAAGTTAAAGTAGTTGCACCTATTATAGTTGAAGAAAAGACTATCACTTATAGTGATCCTACTGTTCCTACTACTTATGTTGAGAAACCACCTTTTCCTGTTAGGATAAAGGATCATGCTAAAACTTCGACTCTTGTTTGTAAGAGTAATACTAGGACTTATACAGTTCCTGAGCAAATTAATGTTGAACCTAGTATTGCTATAGTTAAAGATCTCTTGGATGACGATTTGGATGGGCATGTTATTTATTCCTGTGGTGAGACTGCTAATATTGCTAGGCCAGATACTAAGACACGTAGACCTGTCGTAGGCATGCCTGTTATTTCTGTTAAAATAGGAGAACATTTTTATCATGGCTTATGTGATATGGGTGCTAGTGCTAGCGCTATACCTTATGATTTATATAAAGAAATTATGCACGACATTGCACCCCTTGAATTAGAAGACATTGATGTTACTATTAAGCTTGCTAATAGGCATACCATTAAACCTGTTGGGGTTGTTAGAGATGTTGACGTTTTGTGTGGGAAGGTTAAATACCCTGCTAATTTTCTTGTTCTTGGTTCTCCACAAGATACCTTTTGTCCCATTATATTTGGTAGACCCTTCTTGAACACTGTTAAAGCTACGATTGATTGCAAAAAGGATGTTGTTATGATTGGCTTAGATGACATGACTCATGAGTTTAATTTTGCTAAATTTCGTAGACAACCCCGTGATAAAGAATTATCTAGTAAAGATGAAATAATTGGTCTTGCTTCTATTGCCGTGCCTCCTACTGATCCGTTAGAACAATATTTGCTAGACCATGAAAATGATATGTTTATGAAAGAAAGAAGGGAAATAGATGAATTATTCCTTAAATAGGAACCTATTTTGTAACATAACCTTCCCATTGAAATTCTTGGGGATCCCCCACCACCCAAGGGTGATCCCGTGTTTGAACTCAAACCTCTACCTGATAATCTTAAGTATGCTTATCTCAATGAAAAGAAAATCTATCTTGTTTTTATTAGTGCTAACCTTTCAGAGCAAGAAGAAGAAAGATTATTCAAAACTCTGAAGAAGCATCGAGCTGCTATTGGATATACTCTAGATGATCTTAAGGGCGTTAGTCCCACGTTATGCCAACAGAAAATTAAATTGGAGGACGATGCCAAACCAGTTAGAGATCCTCAATGACGACTAAATCCTAAAATGAAAGAAATGGTAAGAAAGGAGATACTAAAGCTCATTGAGGCAGGTATAATTTATCCCGTTGCTGATAGTGATTGGGTAAGCCCTGTCCATTCTGTCCCTAAAAAGGGAGGTATTATTGTTGTTCCTAATGATAAAGATGAATTGATCCCGCAAAGAATTATTACCGGTTATAGGATGGTAACTGATTTTCGTAAACTAAATAAAGCTACTAAGAAAGATCATTACCCTTTACCTTTTATTGATCAAATGCTAGAAAGACTGTCCAAACACACACATTTCTGCTTTCTAGATGGTTATTCTGGTTTCTCTCAAATACATGTCTCAGCGGGAGATCAAGCAAAAACTACTTTTACTTGCCCTTTTGGTACTTTCGCTTATAGACGTATGCCTTTTGGTTTATGTAATGCACCTGCTACCTTTCAAAGATGCATGATGGCTATATTCTCTGATTTTTGTGAAAAGATTTGCAAGGTATTCATGGATGACTTCTCTGTTTATGGATCCTCCTTTGATAATTGTTTGAGCAACCTTGATCGAGTTTTGCAGAGATGCGAAGACACTAGTCTCATCCTGAATTGGGAAAAGTGTCACTTTATGGTTAATGAAAGCATTGTCTTGGGGCATAAGATTTCCAAGAGAGGTACTGAAGTTGATAAAGCTAAAGTTGATGCTACTGAAAAGATGCCATGTCCCAAGGACATAAAAGGTATAAGAAGTTTCCTTGGTCATGCCGGTTTTTATAGGAGGTTCATTAAGGACTTTTCTAAGATCTCTAGACCTCTGACTAATTTATTGCAAAAAGATATTCCTTTTGTCTTTGATGATGATTGTGTAGAAGCATTTGAAATACTTAAGAAAGCTTTGATCACTGCACCTATTGTTCAGCCACCTGATTGGAATCTACCTTTTGAAATTATGTGTGACGCTAGTGATTATGCTGTAGGGGCTGTTCTAGGGCAAAGAGTTGATAAGAAATTGAATGTTATCCAGTATGCTAGTAAGACTCTTGATACAACCCAAAGAAATTATGCTACCACTGAAAAAGAATTCTTAGCAGTTGTGTTTGCATGTGATAAGTTTAGACCTTATATTGTTGATTCCAAAGTTACTATTCACACTGATCATGCTACTATTAAATATCTTATGGAAAAGAAAGATGCTAAGCCTAGACTCATTAGATGGGTTCTCCTGCTCCAAGAGTTTGATTTGCACATTATTGATAGAAAGGGAGCTGAGAACCCCGTTGCAGATAACTTGTCTAGGTTAGAGAATGTTCTTGATGACCCACTGCCTATTGATGATAGCTTTCCTGATGAACAATTAGCGGTCATTAATGCTTCTCGCACTGCTCCATGGTATGCTGATTATGCTAATTATATTGTTGCTAAATTTATACCACCTAGTTTCACATACCAGCAAAAGAAAAAGTTCTTTTATGATTTAAGACATTACTTTTGGGATGACCCACACCTTTATAAAGAAGGAGTAGATGGTGTTATTAGACGTTGTGTACCTGAGCATGAACAGGAACAGATCCTACGCAAGTGTCACTCTGAATCATATGGAGGACACCACGCTGGAGATAGAACTGCACATAAGGTACTACAATCTGGTTTTTATTGGCCTACTCTCTTCAAAGATGCTCGTAAGTTTGTCTTATCTTGTGATGAATGTCAAAGAATTGGTAATATTAGTAGACGTCAAGAAATGCCTATGAATTATTCTCTTGTTATTGAACCGTTTGATGTTTGGGGCTTTGATTATATGGGACCTTTTCCTGCCTCTAATGGTTATACACATATTTTAGTTGCTGTTGATTACGTTACTAAGTGGGTAGAAGCTATTCCAACTAGTAGTGCTGATCACAACACTTCTATTAAAATGCTTAAAGAAGTTATTTTTCCGAGGTTTGGAGTCCCTAGATATCTTATGACTGATGGTGGTTCACATTTTATTCATGGTGCTTTCCGTAAGATGCTTGCTAAGTATGATGTCAATCATAGAATTGCATCTCCTTATCATCCGCAGTCTAGTGGTCAAGTAGAGTTGAGCAATAGAGAGCTCAAATTAATTTTGCAAAAGACTGTTAATAGATCTAGAAAGAATTGGTCCAAAAAACTTGGTGATGCATTATGGGCCTATAGAACTGCATACAAAAATCCTATGGGTATGTCTCCGTATAAGATGGTTTATGGAAAAGCATGTCATTTACCTCTTGAGCTTGAACACAAAGCATATTGGGCTATTAAAGAGCTTAATTATGACTTCAAACTTGCCGGTGAGAAGAGGTTGTTTGATATTAGCTCACTTGATGAATGGAGAACCCAAGCTTATGAGAATGCCAAGCTATTCAAAGAAAAAGTCAAGCGCTAGCATGATAAAAGGATACAAAATCGTGAATTTAATGTAGGTGATTATGTGTTATTATTCAACTCTCGTTTAAGATTTTTTGCAGGAAAGCTTCTCTCTAAATGGGAAGGCCCCTACGTTATCGAGGAGGTCCATCGTTCTGGTTCGATAAAGATCAACAACTTCGAGGCACAAGTCCTAGGGTAGTAAACGGTCAAAGATTTAAACATTACATTTTAGGTAATCCTATTAATGTTGAAACTAATATTATTGAAACCGTAACCCTGGAGGAATACATAAGGGACACTTACCAGAACGTTCCAGACTCCGAAAAGGAATATGTATGTGGTACGGTAAGTAAACCGACTCCAAAACAACTCCAATGGCAATTTTTATCAGTTTTGGATTATTTAAGAATTTTAGGAAGAAAGAAGTAGTCCGAAAGGGACACGAGGCCCCCACGAGAGTGGAGGGCGCGCCCCCCTTACTGGGCGCACCCCCTGTCTCGTGGGTACCTCGTGTGCCTCCCGGACTCCGTTTTCTTGCATGTTACGTATTTTGGTCGGTAAAAATTCAGTATATATACTCCCAGAGGTTTTGACCACCGTATCACGCAAATATCCTCTATTTTCGTTTCGAGTTGTTTTCTGTTGCATATCTAGAGAATTATGGCTTCTCCAAGTGCTCCCAAGGACAAGTTTTTCGAGAGGGTTATCAACCCATATCTCGTGGAGGTGCTGCAACACCCTCAAACCATTGAGATGCGTGAGGGGGTGCTACACATCCGTGATGTGGAGGGACCCAGGTGTACCGGAAGCGTGGAGACAAAGCTCGAAGCTGTGGAGCAGCAAGTTTGCAAGTGCCAAGGGATGGTGGAGCGTGGAGTCAACGCTAACCAGATGATGATCACAGAGTTCACCAACAACCACAAGCTATATGTCAAAGTCATTGGGGAAACCATCTTCAAGCTTCAAGAGAAGATCGAGCACCTCCAAGCCCAGATCTATGACCTGCAAAACCAGAACTGTGAGTATGAATATAGATTCAAAAGGATGAGTTTGGCTGCAGATTTAAGGATCCTGGAGACTCGATCATCCTTCTACGATGGTGAGCCTATGCCTTGGAAGATGGACGACAAGGCTACATCATCAAAAACTCCTACTTCACCTTCTCCGAGGACATAATCACATGGGTATGGGCACTCCCCCTTGGCAACTGCCAAGCTTGGGGGAGGTGCCCCGGTATCGTATCACCATCACACTCCTATCTTTAATGTTTTATTTAGTTCGATCCTTTTAGTAGTATCTTGATCTAGTAGATTGAAGTTTTGATATCAAGTAGTTTTGAGTTTTGCATAGTGCTCTCTTTTTGTAATCTAGTCCGTGAGTTATCTATAATAAAGATTAGTGTTGAGTCAAGGGATTTTGCTTTGTTGCTATGATCTTGAGAAAAATAAAAAGAATAAAAGAGTTCATATTGATCTTATGGATAGTAATAACTTCACACATAGAAAGGATGAGGCATAAAGGTTGTTGAGAGTTGATAAACGTAGTTTTGATCATCGTTGCAATTAATAGGAAGTAATAAGGGAAGAGAGGTTCACATATAAATACACTATCTTGGACATCTTTTATGATTGTGAGCACTCATTAAGTATGACATGCTAAAGAGTTGACGATGGACAAGGAAGACAACGTAATGGTTTATGTTTTCTCACATCTCAGTTAAAGTATATTGTCATTGACCTTCCAAACATGTTGAGCTTGCCTTTCCCCCTCATGCTAGCCAAATTCCTAGCACCAAGTAGAGATACTACTTGTGCTTCCAAATACCCTTAAACCCAGTTTTGCCATGAGAGTCCACCATACCTACCTATGGATTGAGTAAGATCCTTCAAGTAAGTTGTCATCGGTGCAAGCAATAAAAATTACTCCCTAAATATGCATGACTTGTTAGTGCGGAGAAAATATACGATCTTGTTATGGAAGCAATAAAAGCGACGGACTGCATAATAAAGGTCCATACACAAGCGACATATAAAGTGATGTTCTTTCGTACTAAGATTTTGTGTATCCAACCCTAAAAGCGCATGACAACCTCTGCTTCCCTCTGCGAAGGGCCTATCTTTTACTTCATGTTCTTACTTTATGCTTTTATTTTGTGCTTGAGTCAAGGTGATCTTCACCTTTCCCTTTTTCATTTTATCCTTTGGCAAGCTCTTCGTGTTTGAAAGATTGTGATATACATATCCAATTGTATGTTCGTTAGCATGGGCTATTATTGTTGACATCACCTAAAGGTGAATACGTTGGGATGCAACACAATAAGCCCCTATCTTTCTCAGTGTTCGTCTGAAACTCCATAACCACAAGTATTGCGTGAGTGTTAGCAATTGTAGAAGACTATATGATAGTTGAGTATGTGGACTTGCTGAAAAGCTCTATTGTTGACTCTTTCTGATGTTATGATAAATTGCGATTGCTTCAATGACTGAGATTATAGTTTGTTAGTTCTTAATGAAGTTTGTGAACCATACTTGATATTGTGAATTGATTGTTACTTGAGCATAAGAAATTATATAATGGAATCTATACATGTTGCTGTTATAAGAATGATCATGATGCCCTCATGTACGTATTTTATTTTTTTATCGACACCTCTATCTCTAAACATGTGGACGTATTTTTCGATTTCGGCTTCCGCTTGAGGACAAGCGAGGTCTAACCTTGGGGGAGTTGATACGTCCATTTTGCATCATGCTTTTATATCAATAATTATTGCATTATGGGCTGTTATTACACATTATATCTCAATACTTATGGCTATTCTCTCTTATTTTACAAGGTTTACCATGAAGAGGGGGAATGCCGGCAGCTGGAATTCTGGCTGGAAAAGGAGAAAACGTTGGAAACCTATTCTGCACAACCCCAAAAGTCCTGAAACTCCACGAAACAACTTTTTGGAATTAATAAAAACTTTTGAGCGGAAGAAATACACCAGGGGGCCCACACCCTGTCCAGGAGACAGGGGCGCGCCCCCTAACTCCTGGCCCCCCTGGTGGGCCTGCGGTGTTCATCTTCTACTATATCATCGCTTTTACCCTTGAAAAAATCAGAGGCAAGCTTACGGGATGAAACTCCGCCGCCATGAGGCGGAACCTTGGTGGAACCAATCTAGGGCTCTCGCAGAGCTGTTCTGCCGGGGACACTTCCCTTCGGGAGGGGGAAATCATCACCAACATCATCACCAACGATCCTATCATCAGGAGGGGGTCAATCTCCATCAACATCTTCACCAGCACCATCTCCTCTCAAACCCTAGTTCATCTCTTGTATCCAAAACCAAAAATTGGTACTTGTGGGTTGCTAGTAGTGTTGATTACTCCTTGTAGTTGATACTTATTCGTTTACTTGGTGGAAGATCATATGTTCAGATCCTTAATGCATATTATTACACCTCTGATTATGAACATGCATATGCTTTGTGAGTAGTTACGTTTGTTCCTGAGGACACGGGTGAAGTCTTGCTATTAGTAGTCATGTGAATTTGGTATTCGTTCAATATTTTGATGAGATGTATGTTGTCTTCTCCTCTAGTGGTGTCATGTGAACGTCGACTACATGACACTTCACCATTATTGGGCCTAGAGGAGGGCATAGGGAAGTAATAAGTAGATGATGGGTTGCTAGAGCGATAGAAGCTTAAACCCTAGTTTATGCGTTGCTTCGTTAGGGACTGATTTGGATCCACATGTCTCATGCTATGGTTAGGTTTACCTTAATACTATTGTTGTAGTTGGGGATGCTTGCAATAGGGGTTAATCATAAGTGGGATGCTGGTCCAAGTAAGGGCAGTACCCAAGCACCGGTCCACCAACATATCAAATTATCAAAGTACCGAACGTGAATCATATGAGCGTGATGAAAACTAGCTCGACGATAATTCCCATGTGTCCTCGGGAGCTCCTTTATCATTATTAGAAATTGTCCAGGATTATCCTTTGCTACATAAAGGATTGGGCCACCTTGCTGCACTTTATTTACTTTGTTTACTTGTTACTCGTTACTATTTATTTTATCACAAAACTATCTATCACCTACAATTTCAGTGCTTGCAGAAAACCTTACTGAAAACCTCTTATCATTTCCTTCTGCTCCTCGTTGGGTTTGACACTCTTACTTATCGAAAGGACTACGACAGATCCCCTACACTTGTGGGTCATCAGGTGTGAAGTTGAGTGAGAGTCAATGCCCGACCACTGCAGAAGATAGAGAGAAAATGAAAGTCATTCCATATGCTTCATCCATAGGTTCTATCATATATGCAATGTTGTGTACCAAACCTGATGTGTGCCTTGCTATAAGTAACGTAGAGAGGTACCAAAGTAATCTAGGAGTGGATCACTGTACAGCGGTCAAGAACATCCTGAAATACCTGAAAAGGACTAAGGATATGTTTCTCGTTTATGAAGGTGACAAAGAGCTCGTTGTAAATGGTTACGTCGATGCAAGCTTTGACACTGATCCAGATGACTCTAAGTCACAAACCGGATACATGTTTATATTGAATGGTGGAGCTCTCAGTTGATGCAGTTCTAAGCAGAGCGTCGTGGCGGGATCTACATATGAAGCGTAAGACATAGCTGCTTCGGAAGCAGCAAATGAAGGAGTCTGGATGAAGGAGTTCATATCCGATCTAGGTGTCGTACCTAGTGCATCGGGTCCAATGAAAATATTTTGTGACAATACTGGAGCAATTGCCTTGGCGAAAGAATCCAGATTTCACAAGAGAACCAAGCAATCAAGAGACGCTTCAATTCCATCCGCCATCAAGTGTCGGAAGGGGACATAGAGATTTGCAAGATACATACATATCTGAATGTTGCAGACCCGTTGACTAAGCCTCTCTCACGAGAAAAACATGATCAACACCAAGACTCCATGGGTGTTAGAACCACTACAATGTAATCTAGATTATTGACTCTAGTGCAAGTGGGAGACTGAAGGAAATATGCCCTAGAGGCAACAATAAAGTTGTTATTTATATTTCCTTATATCATGATAAATGTTTATTATTCATGCTAGAATTGTATTAACTGGAAACATAGTACATGTGTGAATACATAGACAAACAGAGTGTCACTAGTATGCCTCTACTTGACTAGCTCGTTGATCAAAGATGGTTAAAGTTTCCTAGCCATTGACATGAGTTGTCATTTTATGAATGGGATCACATCATTAGAGAATGATGTGATTGACTTGACCCATCCGTTAGCTTAGCACTATGATCGTTTAGTTTGTTGCTATTGCTTTCTTCATAACTTATACATGTTCCTATGACTATTAGATTATGCAACTCCTTAATACCGAAGGAACACTTAGTGTGCTATAAAACATCACAACATAACTGGGTGACTATAAAGATGCTCTACATGTGTCTCCGATGGTGTTTGTTGGGTTGGCATAGATCGAGATTAGGATTTGTCACTCTGTGTTTCGGAGAGGTATCTCTAGGCCCTCTCAGTGATGCACATCACTATAAGCCTGGAAAGCAATGTGACTAATGATTTAGTTGCGGGATGATGCATTACGTAACGAGTAAAGGGACTTGTCGATAACGAGATTGAACTAGGTATTGAGATACCGACGATCAAATCTCGGGCAAGTAACATACCGATGACAAAGGGAACAATGTATGTTGTTATGCGGTTTGACCAATACAGATCTTCGTAGAATATGTAGGAACCAATATGAGCATCTAGGTTCCGCTATTGGTTACTGACCGGAAGTGAGTCTCGGTCATGTCTACATAGTTCTCGAACCCATAGGGTCCGCACGCTTAACGTTTGATGACGATCGGTATTATGAGTTTATGTGTTTCGATGTACCGAAGGTTGTTTGGAATCCTGGATGTGATCACGGACATGACGAGGAGTCTCGAAATGGTCGAGACATAAATATTGATATATTGGAAGGCTATGTTTGGACACCGGAAAGGTTCCGAGTGGTTCGGGCATTTTTTCGGAGTACCGGGAGGTTACCGGAACCCCCCAGGGAGTTAATGGGCCTTAATGGGCCATGGTGGAAGAGAGGAGGAGGCGGCCAAGGTGGGGGTGCCCCCCCAAGCCCAATCCGAATTGGGAAGGGGGCCGCCCCCCTTTCCTTCTCTCCCTCTCCCTCTTCCTTCTTCTCCTACTCCAACTAGGGAAGGGGGAAAACCTACTCCTAGTGGGAGTAGGACTCCCCCCCTTGGGCGCTCCATAGAGAGGGCCGGCCCTCCCCTCCTCCACTCCTTTATATACGTGGGAGTGGGTACCCCATAGACACACAAGTTAATCAAGTTGATCTTTTAGCCGTGTGTGGTGCCCCCCTGCATAGATTTCCACCTCGGTCATATCGTTGTAGTGCTTAGGTGAAACCCTGCGTCGGTAAGTTCATCATCACCATCAACACGACGTCATGCTGACGAAACTCTCTTTCGACCTTATCTAGATCTAGAGTTCATGGGACGTCACCGAGCGGAACGTCTGTAGATCGCGGAGGTGTCGTACCTTCGATGCTAGGATCGGTCGGATCGTGAAGACGTACGACTACATCAACCGCATTGTCATAATGCTTCCGCTTTCGGTCTACGAGGGTACGTAGACAACACTCCCCCCTCTTGTTGCTATGCATCACCTAGATAGATCTTGCGTGATCATAGGTATTTTTTTGAAATTACTGCGTTCCCCAACAAAAGGGCAATAACAATTGCTTATAGAAGTGTGAGATCATTTAGTGTAAGGGAAAGTTGAGCGTTGTACGAACTTGTGATGGTGAAGAATAAAAGTGATAGACTGCATAATAAAGGTTGCCATCACAAGGGGCAATATAACGTGACGTTCTCTTGCACTAAGGGGTTGAGCATACAAACAAAAAGCGCATGTCAACCTCTGCTTCCCTCTGCGAAGGGCCTATATTTTACTTTCATGTATTTACTTTTATCCAAGAGTCAAAGTTTTTCTCCCTATTCCATTTACTTTTCTCCTTTGGCAAGCATCATGTGGTGAGGAAAGATCTAGGCACATATGTCCAGTTGAATATGAGTGTCATAAGTTATTATTGTTGACATCACCCTTGAGGTGAGTGTGTTGGGAGGCGAAACTATAAGCCCCTATATTTCTTTGTGTCCGGTTGAAATGTTTTGCTCATGTGTACGTGATGCGTGTTAGCAATCATAGAAGACTAAATGATGGTTGAGTACGTGGACTTGCCTAAAGGCTCCGTGATACGTCTCCAACGTATCTATAATTTATGAAGTATTCATGCCATTATATTATCATTCTTGGATGTTTTACAATCATTTTATAGCAACTTTATATCATTTTTGGGACTAACCTATTTAACCTAGTGCCTAGTGCCAGTTGCTGTTTTTGCTTGTTTTTACATCGCAAAAATCAATACCAAATGGAGTCCAAACACTGCATAACTTTTTTGAGATTTTTTCTGGCGCCTCGACGCGCCCAGGTTGGTTGTGCCCACGTCAGTGGCCTCCTGCACCCCCTCTGCACTATAAATTCCCAAATATTCCGAAACCCTTGGGGGTAGCCCTAGATCAGAAGTTCCGCCGCTGCAAGGTCTCTATATCCATGAAAAGCAATCTAGACCCGTTTCGGCACCCTGCCGGAGGGGGAATCATCTCCGGTGGCCATCTTCATCATCCCGGCGGCCACCCCGATGAGGAGGGAGTAGTCCACCCTCGGGTTGAGGGTTTGTACCAGTAGCTATGTGTTTGATCTATCTCTCTCTCTCTCGTGATCTATATCATGGGCTTTGTTAATATAGTCGGATCATATGATGTTTCTACCCTCTATACTCTTGCTATGATGAATTAAATATTGACCTTTCAAAGTTTTGCCTTGTCGTATTGAATATTCAGAGATGAGGACACATGATATATGTCTTGCAATATGAATACTTGAGGTGACAATGTGGTATCTTATTGATTCACTTGATATGTGTTATGGCATTCTACTCGCTGATTCCCACGGTGATATTGGTGTAATCTATGCATAGGGGTTGATGCACATTTTTCTCCGACGGAAACTTTGGGGTCTCTTTATAGTTCTTTGTGTGGATTGAGTATTATGAATATGAATTTGCTTTGGTGTTATTCTAGTATGAACTTTAGGATAGATCGAACGGAAAAAATAGCTTTGTGTTATTTTAGTACGAACTGTTGAATAGATCGAATGGAAAGAATAGCTTTGAGGTGGTTTCGTGACCTACAAACAATTCCTATCTTTTGTTCTCCGCTAATAGGAACTCGGGAGTGATTCTTTATTGCACTTTGAGGGATAATCATATGATCCAACTATGTTAGCATTGTTGAGAGGTTGCACTAGGGAAAGTACGGACCCTAGGCCTCATTTTTAAGCATTGCAACACCGTTTTTTGTACCCGTTTACTATTTTCTACCTTGCTGTTTTTATTTACTCACATTATAAAAATATATTTATACCATCCATATTACACTTTTATCAACATCTCTTTGCCAAACTAGTGCACCTATACAATTTGCCATTGTATTGGGTGTGTTGGGGACACAAGAGATTTCTTGTATTTGGTTGCAGGGTCATTTGAGAGAGACCATCTACATCCTACACCTCTCACGGATTGATAAACCTTAGGTCATCCACTTGAGGGAAAATTGCTATTGTCCTACAAAACTCTGCGCTTGGAGGCCCCACTACAAAAAAAAAAGACACATCCGTGACATTTTGGGCCGAACGAATTTTTTTTCTGTCATACATATGACACTTCTATGACGATAATTGTGACAAAACCAGGTATCATCATAGATGTGGTGGGCTCCTACTTCTATGACAAAAAATCATGACAGAAAATGGGCTTTTCATCCTGGGCGGGCCGGAGACGCAGCTGCATGACATTCTTTGGGCCGTCCATGACGGAAAAAACCATGGTAGAAGCGAGGGGGAGGAAAATTTCGGGGAGTTGCCGGTTACGGTGGGAGGTCGGGGGCGAGAGGTGTGCGTTTCTCTCGTACACATACGCGCGTGTGTGCGAGACGTTGGCTCTAACTAAACCCGGGCGAGGTGTTGGGCTCTAACTGAACCCGAGCGATTGCACTGCAGGCTACGCGTTACTGAACCCGAGCAATCGATCGATGGCTATTAACTGAACTCGATGGAGTGATTCCTTTGCTACTGCTGCTAACTGAAGCCGATCGATTGGATGAACAATGAGTGTTGCGGGGGGATTTGGATGAACAGTGAGCGGTGGCATTGCCTCTGGATGAACAGGACCCTGTGGTGTGGAGGGCTGGATGAACAGTAGATGGTGGAGGGATGGCCGTGGAGGGGTGGTTGAACAGGACCCCGTGGTGTGGAGGGCTGGATGAACAGTAGACGGTGGAGGGGTGGTTGAACAATAGCTGGTGGAGTAGCGCACGGTGGAGGCTGGATGAACAGGAGCCCGTGGAGGCTGGAGGAGGTCGACGGTAGCCCGTGGAGGCTGGAGGAGGTCGACGGTGGAGATGAACAGTATCCCGTGGAGTCCCGTTTTGCAGTACGCCACACTCCTCCCGATGAACAGGACCCCCGTTTCGACCGTAGGAGGTCCGTTTCGTCCGTTTTGCGGTACGCCACACCCCTCCCAATGAACAGGACCCCCGTTTCGACCGTAGGAGGTCCGTTTCGTCCGTTTTGCGGTATGCCACACGCCTCCCGATCAACAAGACCCCTGTTTCGACCGTAGGAGGTCTGTTTCCTCCGTTTTGCGGTACATCACACCCCTCCCGATCAACAGGACCCCGTTCCGAACGTAGGAGGTCCGTTTCCTCCGTTCTGCGGTATGCCAGGCCTCGTTTCCATCGCCTGTTCCGTCCAAGCCCTCCCGATGAACATGACCACGCATTCCGTTCCGACCCAGCCGGTTGGCTCCGCATGAACACGACGATGACGTTGTTTCTCCGTTCCTACCCAGCCATGTACATATGCGCGAGTAGGCGTTCGAGACCCTTCCCATATGTACGTACGTGGCCGTATTTCCTTTCTTGCACCCTCGCCGCTGTATGCACGTGTACATGCTACGTGCGCGCCTCTACTACGACACGTGCGCGCCTCTACATCGACTAGTATGTACGTACATGTTCGCGACCGGAATGACAACACTACGTACGCTTCGACCAGGTGGGTCCCGACTGTCAGGCACTTCCTTGCCTGCGAAGATGTAGCTGGTGGGTCCCAGCAGTCAGGGGGGCGAATCATTTTTTTTGCCCGGACGGACTTCCTTGCGTGCGAAGATGTAGCTGGTGGGTCCCGGCAGTCAGGGGGGCGAATCGTTTTTTTGCCCGGACGCACTTCCTTGCGTGCGAAGGTGTCGCTGGTGGGTCCCAGCGGTCAGGGGGGCGAATCGTTTTGTTTTTTGCCCGGACGCACTTCCTTGCATGCGAAGATGTAGCTGGTGGGTCCCAGCAGTCAGGGGGAAACATTTTTTTCGCAAAATACAGTGGCCTGTCTGGTGGGTCCCAGCTGTCAGGTGGAGGAATCATTATTTTCCGCGTAATAAGGAGGCACTTCCTTGCTGCGGCCGTGGACCCAGTTGTCAGCCTCTCCACGTACAGTCCATGTCCGATGGAAGTCGTTCCTTGACCACATTGACCACGTTGACCATGCCGCGCCGAGAGCACTAGGGCGGTGGACGACGACGAGGCCTAGGAAAGGGGACGACGGGGAGCCGGGGAAGACGTGGCAGTGGAAACCCACGCGGAGAGGTGTACGAGGGTTCACTGGTTCGGCTGCGGTGTGAGGCTGCCGTCGCCGTAGGGCCTGGCTAGCGGTGGGAATAGTAGGGGGCAGTGAGGCCTCCGCGGCAGCACAGCCGGCCACGGGAGGCAGGAGCATGCAGCACTACCGGCGCTGCTTTGGGCGGCTGGAGCAAGAAGACCAGAGGTTGAAGAAGCACTACGGCCGTTGGATGGACATCATATGGTCACTAGAGCTAGAATCGTGCATATGGACTAAAGTTGACAAAGGCCCCCATCCCAGTCAACTTAGTAGGCCCACAAGTCAGCCTCCCACCATGGTGGGTCCCAGCTAGTAGGGGGAGTATTCATTTTTGTGTGCGTAATAAGGAGGCACTTTCGGTGGGTCTGAGCTGACAGCGCAGCGAATGTTTTTTTTTTTGCAAAATATGCTGGCCCGTCCGGTGGGTCCTAGCAGTCAGGGGGAAACGTTTTTTTCGCGAAATAAGGTGGCCCGTCTGGTGGGTCCCTGCTGTCAGGTGGAGGAATAATTATTTTGCGCGTAATAAGGAGGCACTTCCTTGCGGCCGCGTGGACCCAGCTGTCAGCCTCTCCACGTATAGTACTCTTCTGATGGAAGTCGGTCGTTGACCACGTTGACCACGCCGGGCCGAGAGCACCAGGGCGGTGGTCTGGACGACGGCGATGCCTAGGAAGGGGACGACGCAGAGCCGGGGAAGACGCAGCAGTGGTAGCCCGCGCGAAGAGGAGTACGAGGGTTCACTGGTTTGGCTGTGGTGTGAGGTTGCCGTCACCGCAGAATAACAGGGGGTGTGGGTGAGTAGAGGGTGGCCTGGCCAGCGGTGGGAGTAGTACGGGGCGGTGAGGCCTCCGCAGCATCACTGCCGGCCACGGGAGGCAGGAGCACGTGACACGACCGGCGCTGCTTTGGGCGGCTGGAGCAAGAAGACCAGAGGTTGAAGAAGCACTACGGCCGTTGGATGGACATCGTACGATCACTGCAGCTAGAATCATTTATATTGACTAAGTTGACAAAGCCCTTGGTACGCGTCAACTTAGTAGGCCCACAGCTCGGATTTGGCAGAGAACATATAGCCCATTTGCGATTTGTAAGAATGTACAACCCATTTTTCAATTCTAATGGAATTTACTACAGCCCATTTACAGTTTTTTTAAAAGTACAGCCCAACTTCTAGCTAGGACAACGATTAATAATTTCAAACAACTGCCCAAAACAGAATTCAAAAAAAATTCCCACATTTTGATGGGATCCGAAATATTTTTATCCGAAATTTCTAGTCAGGTTAAATATAATTTCAAAATAAAGTTGTATCACGTTAAAATCCAACGAAATATTGCGCGCGCAACAAGTAATGAAATTAAAATTTCCAAATTCCAAAAATAATATATTTTTCAAACTAAATACGTGTTTGGTGCATAGTAATTGCCCAGTTATTATAATTACATCCCATTTATTATTTCTTAAAGTCCATTTTCTTGTTAAGCCTAATGCATACCTCCTAGGAAACTTTGCAGCCCAGCGGGGCGGATAACAAGTTGACCCGGATATTGTGTACAACTGTCGGCCCAGTTGCATTGCTGATGTTGAAAAAAAAGGCCTGTGTAGTACAGTACAACCTAACATGGTTACTCAGCCCACATTCATCGACGCCGAAAAGGCCCAAACAAGGCTTCTGTACAACTTTTTGAAGTCACTGAGCTCAATTAATAACTTAAGAAAAAAGTTAGATTACAGTGGAACCTAATTAAAAGATGTCATGAGCAAATAAATAATTCAATGGGTCCCACTTGTGCGTGTGCATGTGTGTGTGCGTGTGTGTGCATGTGTGTGTGTGTGTGAGAGAGAGAGATAGAGACCCATCGGTCGATGCTCGTAAATACATCTTTCAGCCATATGCATTGCTGATGCTCGGTAAAAACTTATATAGTTAACACAATCATATAGAACATCATAGCACACTGAACTTGCATACAAAAATTTCACGCAGGCGGCACAATCAGGATGGAAGCAGTGGATCGCTATGGGAAGGGCTATGTTGAAACCAACGAAGTCGTACATAATGGTTCATCGTCTCTATAAATGACGGGGAAATATCTTGAATGTTGTGCAAAGAAAACAGACAGACAACACAATAAGTTCTGCTAGCATATTAAGTTGACGTACAACCCTTTCTAAAAAAAGTTCAGGTACAAAATTAGAACATGTCACAATCAAATGTACTGGCATATCAGTGCTTCAAACCCATAGCTCGGATTTAACTAGTACTATCTGACAAGATTCAATTGTTACCTCAAATTAGAGCACATCCAGGCAGCTAGCCCTGCCTCTTCTCCAAAAGAAGCAGTGGCCTCCGCCGCGCGATGGAGTAGGCCCTGTGCCATCCATCGTTCCGAGCAATACGGGAAAAGTCTGACGTTGACTCCTGTAATGGACGTCGTCGACGGACCCTGGCACCAGCGGCGGCGGCAAGACTTCGATTGATGGATTGACCACTTCTTCGACATGCACGAACACTCGATACAGGTACATCCCTAACGTGGTCCGCGGCGGCCTTGGTGGCGACGAATAGTACAACCCCGGTTCCTGCACCAGTATCTCAACACCAATCACCTTCGGTATGGTGGACGGCTTCTTCATCCATGCCATAACAGTCAGAGCCCAGCTGTCTGGAGGAACAAACATACTTACGAGCTCACCTCCAAGGTCGTTGATAAGCTCGTTCATGGACTCACTATTCCAAGCACGTCGAGGCATGCCGTGGAAGGCAAGCTTTGTTCAAAACTCAAGCTCAGAGGGCACCGAGCCCCATCCTGGGTGCCACCGATCAAAGCTCACACTACTAGGGAAAACCCTAGCAGTAGCGCTGGTTTTGTGCTCACTAGTAGCGCGGGTAGGCGCACTACTAATAAGGCGCTACAGCTATTGCTTAGCAGTAGCGCGTGCCTGCCCACGCTACTGCTAGGACAAATAGCTGCAGCGTTTGTTCAGTACCACGCTACTGCTAAGGTAACTACTTGCAGCGTGTTTTCTGTCCATCGCTACTAGTACTTTTTTTTAGTGTATTTATGCGCCATCGTACAAATATTGGTACAATACCAGTTATGAGGTTTACATCATTGTGACCATAACAGTGTGTCAAATGAAGGTGGATTAGGTTCAAGTGGAGGCAATATGTGGTGCATGTCAAAAGTATACTACTAATCCAAACTTGATCTAGTTTGGACTAGTAGTACTTTCGATGTGCACCACATGTTGCCTCCACTTGAATCTAATCCGCCAGCACAAGCTATTTAATCATCATCATAGTCATTACCACCAACATTATTTATTTAATCACCACTAACACTAGCTAATAATAATCATCATAGTCATTACCGCCAACACTAGCTATTTTATCATCATAGTAATATAGTGTAGCACATCATCATCCTCAAACTCATTTCTAGCTAGCTAATCACTCCTGCTGCTCTCTCTTAGGTAAAATAACATAAAACATGTATAACTCTCCTCCTTGATCAAGCCGGAGCATGCAGATGAACCTGTCTCCTAATCATGGGTAGCACATCTGTTTGCTGCCCCCTAGTACTTCTCTGCGCTCCCCCATCACATATTTGGTCCAGTCTTGCACTATTAAGCATCCGTCGCTAATCTTGAATGCACTAAAGTAATCTGTAGGATATCTTGGCCGTAAGCTGACAATACTCATGGTACATTTAGTCTCGATCCCATAAGGCACAACATTCATCGGGAGTCCCTGTTGAAGAACATCGTATGGTAACATACTTAGCAATGAAGTTTAGTTTCAAAAATAATGTATGGAAAAGATGCACTGATGACAAATAGTAAAAATCTTACCATCCTTCCTAAATATATGTGACCGTAGTTCATTACGAACACTATTGGTCGCACATTTTCAGTACTAACATTTCTAAATGCAGGAAGAAAATTTGTCTTGACAGTATCAAGATCCTCAAGCCATGAAACATAATGACCGAGCTCCCCGCAGTTGAGTTCAGCCCCAGGACAGTATACGGTCTTGTCTACCAAGCGCTGGACATGTTTGCTTGCACCGAAATAAGCTGACAATACAAATTAGTTGTCAACTATTTTTGAATAAACAATATTAAAGACATAAATATGGTTGAGAAACTTACATAATGGTATAACTGGAGGCGTCTGCACATCGACCCAGATGTCGGTATTACCTTCAATATCATCTTCCGGACGAATATCAAAGGTGATAACCATATCAGGCTCAAATGCATAAGTCTTGCATAGCGCTCGCCATGTTTTGCATCCAAAATAGGTGTAGTCGTCTGAATTGTACAATTTTGCATGGAAAATATAACCATGCTCAGTCTTCAAGTAAACTTTCTTTTCCTCCATACTATGACTGAAACCTATCTTATCCAATACAAAAACTCTTGCATGGCAGGGGATACGCTAGTAGAATAGTAAAAAAAATATAAGTTGAAGCAAATGAAGCAGATGTCATGCTTAATTACAAAAAAAGACTTGTCGTTGTGACTTACTGTATCCACTTCGAAGTTCTCGTCTAGCTTGATGCTGAAGCGTCTATCATCATCTCGGAAGATTCCATCACATAGGCCGCGCTCGTCTTCGCAGTATTTGCAAATACCGAAATCCTTTTCGTTGTCAGACATTTCCTATGTTCATAGTTAAAACATTAATTGAAAATCGATCGAAGACAACTACCAAGATACTCAACACACAAATCTGGGGCACTCGATATTTCCTACATATTCTGGCACAAGTCATCCAAAATTCACGGAAAAATCCGGCATGACCTTTGCTAAAATAGGACATATCAAGCGCCTAAAATTTGCTGGAACGGAAATGAATCAACACTCTGGCAAAACATAGGCCACTCGAAGGTGTAACCTGCAAACATGACCGGCCACTTGGATATTGAGCCACACAAGATATACATTTCAAAATATCTTGTAGGACTCAAATTAGCATGCATTCAATAAGCAAAAGTAAATCATCTCATACGTCCGTACATCGTCGAATATTATCACTAATACATCACGAATAGTGTCATACATATAACATCACTAATACAACTAAAACCCTAGCACATGACGGGTATCGGCACGGGCGGTGGACACCCACAGAGAAGGAACCATCACGGGATCATAGCTCCAGTGAGATCCCCGGAGAACCTGCCAGGTATTGGAGAACGGCTTGTGCTCCAACGCAAACAAGTAGCAACAGACGTGCGTGTCCTCCTCACTAACACGGTGATGCACCACCTCCGCGGAGTCCTCGAGCCTCTGGATCGTCACTGGCCCACGCGACCACCACCAAAGAAGGTTCGGGTCAACGACAGGCTGGCTCCTCACCAACCTACGCCCCCGGTAGGTAGCGCCTCCCAGTACCACCCCGGCGGATCCCAGTCCCGGACATGGCCCATCTGGTCAAGCAGGTGCCGTCCTCCACCGACTCGGCGATGAGGATGCGGGATAGGCATCGTCCACGTCGATACGGGAAAAATTGCTTTAACTAAAAAAATAGCAACAAGTTCTTACTAACATGTTCTATTAATTCAATTAGTTCTTACTGAAAATAAACTTACTATAAATAAAAATAAACTAGTACCTAGCTAATTAGTCCCTAGTTCTTACTAACTAATTAGTACCTAGGAACTGCTGCTAAGGGTTCATACTAACTAACTAACTAACACTAAATTAACTAACTAACACTAAAAATAGCCCAGGGTTCATACTAACTAGCACTAAATAGCTAGGGTTCATACTAAGCAAATTAACAAGAGGGATCGGAAACGGAGAGTGCTTACAGAGGGCGGGGAGAGAGATGGGGTCGGGGGAGACGGCGGCGAGGCGGGGTTGGGGGAGATGGCGGCGAGGCGGGGTCGGGGGAGACGGCGGTGAAGTGGGGTCGGGGGAGACAGCGGTGAGGCGGGTCGAGGGAGACGGCTGCGAGGCAGGGCCGGGGAGATGGCGGCAAGGCGGGGTCGGGGGAGACGGTCGCGAGGCGGGGTCGAGGGAGACGGCGGCGAGACGGTGGCGAGGAGGAGGCGACGAGGGGGAGAAGAGAGTGGTGAATTGGGGGAGGAAGATCAGGAGGGAATCAGGCCGCGCGGGGGGTTAGGTGAGAATAGATTTAACAGTAGTGTGGGAGGGGAAAACGCGTTGTTGCTAAAATCGGTAGTAGTAGCGCCGTTTCTAGAAGGGCGCTACTACTATACCTAGCATGTCGGGAACGGTGTGGCAATTATAGTAGTAGCGCGTTCAGTTCCTGCCGCGCTACTGCTAAGGGGGTAACAGTAGCGCGGTTTTGGCGGACGCGCTATTGCTAATTAGCAGTAGCGCCCCATTTTAACACGCGCTACTGGTAAGATTCTGTGTATAAGGTTTTCCCTAGTAGTGTCACCAGCGCGCCATCGCAGAACAAACGCCGGGAAGATTCGAACACACGACTGCAGTCGAAAGTTGTCCGGAACCTGACGAAGAAATCAGCTGGTGGCGGACAGACTTCGATGAGCAAGTCACTTTTTTGGATGCCGTGCGCAATGCCAAGAGCTTTTACAAGGTCGTCCAACGAGATGAGAGGCCGGTCGTCGTTGATGGTTACCATCAGCACTTTGCCGGCAAACTGGTCGTCAAGCGCCTCCATGCCACTATTGAGCGATAGCATGCAGCGACCGAAGGCAGGACGGACCTCAGGATCTCTGGCTCGGAGATCCGTGTTGACCGGTGACATGATAGTGCGCTTGAGTATAGGGAGTACAGGAGGGGGATTTGGGGGAACTGGAGTATGAATCGAGATTCCAGAGGTGGGGGAGGGGTGGGAGACAGGGGATGAAAAGGTAGCATTAATTTCGAGCACGCGCCAATATGCTCTCGGCACGCAAGCGCACGAAAACACCGGTGGCGCCAATATGCTTGACCTTTTTTCCAGGATCTTTTGAGAGCCCGGCCCGAGAGTCATAATTGACCTGTTTGGCATTGTGTTACTAATCGGCCCATATTCAACGACACCTCACTGGCCCAAGCAAATGTACATCATCGAAAAGGCAGTGAGCTCAAATTATATAACTTGAAAAAAAGGAGATATACTCTGAACACTGGAGAATGATGATGCCCTCATTTAGCCCACCAGTAGTTCGAGACAATAAACAGTTCGAAACAACGATATATACAACATTCAAACACTGACTAGTGACTACCACTGACATAAACAACAAGACATGATAGTTCATAAGAAGTCTTGCTACACCACCAAAATGTACCCATCTGCAGCGCTCAGACTCTCGTGATATAGACGAGAATGACATTCTAAACAGAAGCAACTATTACATAGAAAGATTGACATAGACGAGGATGACCAAATGACAAGGAATATGCATAACAAAAGAAAGAACTACCCATCCAGAACCAGCAGCCAAGACAACAAAGTCATTCGAAGAGATGATCCAACACCATCATAATTTGCAGCCCCACTTCAGCGACCAGTGATCCGGAGACACCAGTACTCCACCCTTTCGATGCAACAACCTAGTTACCTATCAACCTGAAGGCTTGAACTACATCACTGCCTGTCGTAATTGAGACATCCAAGGATCAAAGTTAATCTGGATGCCTTTGTCATTCTCACCTTCTTTTGGCTGCAGGCTATATCGTTGACAATCAGGGGAGTTTGCTCCCGAACTCCTAGGGCTCACCGTGTAGACACATTTTCCATAGCAAACAGAGCCTCTCTGCCATCAAGGTCCTTGCCAACGGTGATCCCCTGGTTAATCGGATAATTGAGTCCGAGAAACAGAGAGTGTGAACCAAGGCTATTTACCCGCCTCCAACTAAAAAATCCTAAAGGCCCCAACAAGCTGGTATCCTGCTCATAGACGTAACAACCACTGTCCGGATACTCATGTATTACACGGTGCTTGTATACAGTGGGGTTTTTGCAATATAACTTTTCCGGCTCATGTGTCCGGATGATCATCAGTCTTTTCCAGTCGTGTGATCGAGCGAGGAACCAATTGTGCTTCCCTGTTTTTGGCAAAGGTGGTGTAATTACAAAGGGCAGTAACTGTAGGGACACTGCATCATATCAAAAAGGACAGGCGTTGTTAATGTAAGATCAGCATTGTTCAGAGTATGAGTAGTATAATGCAAGAAACAACATTGATATGTCCTATTGGAACTGGAAGGAAAATACAAGGAAATGTATACTGGGTTCAAAAATATAGAAGTGCCATGCATGGTTATACTCATGTTATCTCGCAATCGATTCTTCACAAGAAACTACCATGTCATGCATGTTATGTAATCATGTTCTGTCCTCACAAACAAATTCTTCAAGGTAACTAACAGAACATGCATTGTTATATACTCATGTTTTGTGGGCAAAATTTTTGTGATGATATTATTCTAGCCATTGATTGCTGAAGGGCGAATATAGGTATGTACACATGGTAAGCATTGCAGGATTTCACTACTTCCAAATATAGAGTTCTCCATATGCACATTTACTTCCCTAATGTATGGTTAGATGAAACCAACAATGTGGTGCACATTTCTACATCATGAAAATGAGGAAACTAACATGGCCATTGATACATACTCATATTTAGTAGTAGTATATAGATTACTGTAAAATAAGGATAATATCCATATATTCCTAACCGTTTGATTATTCAGGGTACAAATTGTCTGTAATGACATGTCACAATCGCATGAATTAACTCATTCCAAATATAGCTGATTTACGATGTCTATAATATATTGCCATAGTTCTACTCAAATTCTACTCAAACAGGGATATGCCAATCATCACAAAAAGTTCAAAAAGTGTCATGGCGTCATCATTAACATGAGATGGAAACAACTTACACACGTCGTCCCAGCAATACGTGGTGCCATCTGCTTTGTCGATCGCGTAGATGATGCCATTGTGTTCAATAGCATCACAGAAGTGTGTATCAGCTTTGACGATGATCCACTGCGAGCCGAGTTGTCTCCAGCTAAAAAAGGCACCGGCATAAAGATAGGCGAGTTCGCGGTCGAACAAGGCAATTAGCTTGAAGTCTGCGTAATTCGCATGTCGTGTGGGTACTTGGCAGATTACAATCTTCTGCAAAACAAGATCCGTCCAACTGACGTAGTAATCTAGATGACTTGGACCGTGATGGTAATACTCTATATAATCCAATGGAGGAAGGATAATCTCATGGCAGGTCTGGAAGTTCACGAGCGCCAACTTTTTACCATCTTCTCTGAAGGCAGCCATCCAGTGGGAGTTCATGCCGACCCAGTACATACCTGCCAAGAAGTTTCGGGCGATGGTGATTGGATCGATGTCGAGGGAAATGATGTACAGTGACACACTACATACCTGCAAAGAAGTTTCTGCTAATGGAGATCGGATTGAAGTCGAGGGGCATCATGCACGCCTCCATATCATGGTGAGCCAATCTCGCAAGACCATATAGCCGCAAGCAGGGTGTCTTGAAAAGCTTAGGCCTCGCGTCGACGATGGCCGTGTGCATGTCCCTCGAGCATGCAGCCAGCCGCAGGGCGGTCAATATATCCATACACGAACAACAGAGGTCGAGGATGTCACTAGGGAGATTGCTCCAATCGCGACTCATATGGATGCTGCACGGTTCGCGTTCGGCCATGGTGGAGTTGGAAGGGGGATTGATTTACGGGGGAGAAGGATGTTGGTGTTGGAGCGGCTAGTGAGGGAATAGTGGTACTGTGGGAGGCGAGTGAGGCGATGGTACACGGGGGCATAGTGAGATGGAGACGAAGACGGAGACGGAGGAGATGGAGATGGAGTGGTGCTATGGGAGGCGCCAATGTGCCAATGTGCCAATGTGCTGTACAGCGGTGGTGACAGACTGCACAGTGCACACGATGAGGCTGACTTTGGTAACCCGAACACGCCGCCTCGCCTGGACTAGTGTCAGGCGCAGGGTGTTGTCACTTCACTGTGAGGACTGGATGAATAGTATTTTGACCATCAAGTCTACCATAGTTGTACTACTACTACTGCTACTAGTAGGAACATGAGTACTCCAGTATTGTATAGAGGAAATAGGTCTCTCGTGCTAGCATGCCTGTTCACTTCATCGTTCAGGTATCATCCATATTGCGAGCAGAACCAAATTCTTGTGCATGCCCAATCAACACCCTCCTGCAATGCATGAAGTGGTCGTTCTGGTGCATCAAGGACGGCATGCAGATCGTTCCACACTTGAGAAGAGGAAAAATGGAAAGGTAGAACGCGGCAGCAGAGGAAGAGAATGCTGGCTAACGAGGCTGGGAGGGGATCGAGCAGAAAGTTAATGCTCCACGCCTAAAGGTTTTGGGAAAACCTGATTTTCATAAGGTGACTTATACTCACCTAAACGGAGGGAGTATTCCTTAACCAGAGAATGTTGTGTCTCCCACTCACGCGCTCAAAATAAAGCTACGACACATTTTTTATCTGTTTGCATAGGTCCCACCTATCAGGAAGGATGGACACGTACGTGAACATGTACGACTCCTCAGTCTACCCGCATAGCCTTTTCGTTTAGTCTACCTAGCCGTCTAATCAACTGCCTGCATGCCACTTCTCCCATTTACTTCTCCATCGGGAACCGGTTCGCCTCGGCTTCTTCACCTCCCCTTCGTCTTCATTTGCATCCAAACCCCACTGCGTTCACATTGTTTTAACCTCTTTAAATAATCATCTACTACTTCAGTAAGACTAGCCATCTAATCCTAATTCTCCAAACCATAGCCCCCCGTTCCAGCGGTTCCAAATGGGGAAAGAGATCGAGATGCAGGTTTTTAGCGTCCAACATGTCCTCGTTGAAGGCTCGATGCGCATAGTTGTCACCGTCACCATCAACCCAAGGGTTGTTCGATAGTGGATCAACAATGTATGCAACTGCCTCAAAAAGGTAGAGACGAGTGTCATCGGTCTCGACGCAGAGTACACGGAGCGTGCCCCTGGGAAGATCCAGCACGCCACCGTCCTTCAGCTGTGCCTCGAAGATAATGTTTTGGTGTACCACATCATACACTCGCCCTCCATACCAGGTTAGCTTCACGATTTCTTGTCTCGGGAGGACGTATACTTCTGTGGGTCACCATCGAAGGGGACAAACAGAAGCTGGAGCCATACAACCTTGATTTGAAAAGCATCGCTGACCTACAAACCAGAATCAAAATTCCTGTAGAAGATTGTGCTAAACAGACACAATCCCTATTCGATGTAGCAAATTTTGTGCTCGGTACAAATCTTCATAAGGGTGACGAGATGGTGGCATTAAGGTCGTCTGGATGGGAGAATTATCCCTTGACGTACGAGCGGATAAAATATGCTGCCCTCGATGCCCGTGTGAGTTTCAAGATAGCTGCAAGGTCCAAAGAGCTTGTTGCAAAGCCGTCTCCCGCAGAGAATGAGAACAAGAAGAAGAAGAAGAAGAAGAAGAAGAAGAAGAAGAAGAAGAAGAAGAAGAAGAAGAAGAAGAAGAAGAAGAAGAAGAAGAAGAAGAAGAAGAAGAAGAAGAAGAAGAAGAAGAAGAAGAAGAAGAAGAAGAAGAAGAAAAGCTGCACCAGCAGGAGGGCATTATGGATGGATGAACTATTTCCTCTCTTGTAAAAAAAATTATTCCCTCTCGGTGTATATTGATATAGATGGACTATTTCGATGGTGTGCATGTCTTTGGAATAGAGTAGTAGCGTGGGTCCGCTTGACTATAAGGAGCTATTTATCCGCATATATAGCTTTCTCTGCTACTCCTTCCAGTGATCGGTATGCAGTGCTTGTGTCCGTAGACATGACAGCTTGTCCATGGAAGTTCAACTACGGCGACCATCACGTTTCATCTCGCGATTCCCACGACGCCTCTCCAACCCACAGCACCACGCCCCCCGACGTGCGCCTCAACCCTCTTGGCCGCACCGCCCCTCTGCCTTTGTGTGCATGACATGTGGGCCACCTAAAATGCGGCGAGCATCAAGTTTCTACCACAGCCACTCACGATTCCCACAACGCCGCTCGAACCCATGAAACCACACATCCCCCGACCTGCGGCTCACCCCTCTTGGCCCCACTGCCCCTCTGCCTTCGGGAGCATTACATGTGGACCAGTCACCTATCGGGTCCACATGTTATTGACTCAAAGGTAGGTGTAGTAAGGCGCTGAAGCTCAGTCCCGACGGCCCTGAGAGGGAAATGCAACTCCTGCGCCAGGGCTTGTGGTGCTCCCACAGCACGAACTCGTGCCAAACTCGAGATTTGTTTCTTTACTATACATGCACGCAACGATATAATGGACATTGTAATCTCAACATGTGATGGGGAGCTCTAAATTTGAATTTGAAACTTATAAAACGAAAAGATTCAAAACAAATAAACTGGGAGAGAGGGAGTATATCGTAGGATGTGTCCCATACAAAATAAGTCCCCTGGTTTGTCACCGCGAAGATGCGGTTAGAAAGGAGCACAACGTCTTCCTACTCGTACGGCAACAAGTCGGCCGCATACAGCATGGTCCGCCTTTGACTGCCATGTGCAAGGTTCGTGCTATCTTTTATTCAATCTCACCGTGGTTCCATCATACCAATTCATGCGGTGGCCCGTTGCATGGCTGATCCCAATGTTGGACAAAGGTTCTACGGGAACGGTGTCACCGTTGTAAATGTTGTGCAAATTGATGTTGGTACCCTACCGTACATATGCAAGCCAATCTCCACTCGCACCGAGCCTAGCCTGTGAAACAGTGGGCAGGGGGAGAATTAGGAAATGGACATGGAAGTAGTCTCTTTAGAATGCATTTACTACGTGATCAAACTCATCTTACCTGCTCATCGGAGGAAATCTGAGTGCCCCTCAACGTCGGCATCTCAAGGGGCGTCAACTTGCAACTACGGCCACGCCGCGCTAGAGAGACCCCCAAGGAAACATCCTCGTGCATTCCATGGAACATCAAGATGCATTTGTATGAGTAGTTTATCTTGTGAGAGAAAAGGACGAACGAGGGAAGGCCTCTAGAGATAGAGATGGACACTACTACTACCAATGTGCTGGCTCGTACATTGCAATGGATCCAAACTAGTAGAATAATACTTGTTCACGTGCTTGAAATATAAACACTCTAGTTTTGATATACATGTGTTAGCAGACACGACATCTTGTCCATGGAAGTTGAACCACGGCGACCATCATGTTTCTTGTTTCTACCACTGCCACACCCACACGCGATTCCCACGACGCCGCTCCAACCCACGGCACGACATCCCCCGACGTGGACATGGATCCTCTAACGTGGCTAGCACTACCTTGCCCTACCTTTCCTTCGTTGACAGGTGGGACCCGCGCTTATGGGTCCCACATGTCAGTGACAGAATGGTAGGATTGTTCGTGCCCCTCATCCCTCTCGGCCCCACCGCTCCTCTGCCTTTGTGTGTATGACAGGCGGGCCAGCTGAACTACGGCCACCATCAACTTTCTACCATAGACACACCCGATTGGACGTGGTTTGCCTGCTCTGCTGCTGTGCTCCGATCTGTACTCCTGCACCATCGAATTTTCATCCAGCGGCTGTGACACATTTTCATCCGTACTCCGGCCGGTTCATCTCGAACGAGTGAGTCACGAACCACGCCACCACCATGAGAATTACATGTGGGCCAGCCGCATTTAAGGTCCGCATGTCATTGACTCATAGGCCGGGCACTAAGCCACTGAAGTTTGGTCCGGTGGGCCCCGAGAGGGAAATGTAACTCCTGTGGCAGGCCTTGTGGTGCTCCCGCAGTATGAGCTCGTGCCAAAACTAGAATTTGTTTCTTACTACTACCAATTAGTACTAGTAAGGTACACGTGCATTTCACGCATGAGATTCTGGTGGTTTGTGCATTATGCTTCTACATGTGGAGTTTTCTGGATTCTAACATGTGGCAAAATCTGGTGGAGTGTAAGGTTAGGCAAGTTTGATTAACTTAGGTGAGTGTTTGGTTCAAGCCACACCTTAGGCATGCCACACTAAGGACCCACATGACATACACACAAAAAATGTGGCAAGATTCCCTTAGGCTTGCCAACTTGTGGCTCTCATTTTGAAGAACTAATAACTTTGCCTAAGCTTAGTTGTGGCAAAGTTAGTCATGAATTAAGTTCAACCATTGAGTTTCTAGATTATACATGTGGCAGAATCTGGTGGATGATATCCAACGGCCAGTAGTGCTCGGATTTTCCATCTTTGTACCATCGGATTGGCTTCATCCAACGACCAACTTTAAAAGTTTTTCACACACTATATAGGGGGTATAGATATAGATGTGCTGGTCCGTTGCAATGGATCCAAAGTATATCTATTTAGTGGAGTGCACTCTAAACACATTATCTATTTATTTTTCTCTAACCTTCCGTAGTCATGCAACCAAGCCACATAAGCTTCATGGGTGCCCCCACATCATATTATTCATACTACGTTGATTGAAAAAAAGATAAATCACCCAAAACAAGATCTTCCCGTTTTTTGTTCCTACGATGTTGTGTCGTGCACGTATCTACTAGTAGTTGTATAGTGGTAGTACTAGTAATATAGTATTAGGAGTACAAACTTGGTAGTACTAGTAGGAGTAGTACTAGTACGGAATGCTCCTACTCTATCAACGAGCCCCGTCTGACACAAAATTTCTTGGCTTCCGTGCTACAGCTAGATCTTCCCCTTGTTTCTATTTTCCAACCCGGCGGTGGGCGGGGTGTCGGTTTGATCAACGGCGGTCACACATCAAAGTGAAAATGCTAGGTAGGCAACACGCCTTCCCTAAGCTATGTGTCGTGCCGGACGGGCCGTGTTGTACTCCCGATTCTCGGGCGTGTGGGGGTGCAACACGAACGTGGCAGGCCTTTTCCTTTTACTAGCAATGTGCCCGTGCGTTGCGACAGATCCAAAGTAGTAGAATAGTAGTATTTGTTCACAAACTTGGAAGAAATCACTATTGTTTTGATATACTCCTAATATATTACTCCATCCATACCTAAATATTTGTCTTTTTTGAGATTTCAAATGGACTATCACATACGGATTATATAGACATATTCTAGCGTTTCTAGCAAGATGCCCGCACGTTGCACGAAGTTGATGGAAAAGGTAAGCACAACTTATAAATTGACGGATGGAGTACTAGTTACAGTGATGCATATAATTAAGCAAAGGGATCGCACATGTCGGTATTGACTGGAACGAGAATGCAACAACACAATAAGAATTAAGGCCACGATGATGCGATCGCAGTGGTGGTTACAGAAGGCAAGAAGAAAGATGGATCCACGAACGTACGACCTCCTCCTCCTCAACTTAATGCGCCAGGCCACCGACCAGCGGCTAAGGAGCGGCGGATTTTGTGGCGAGGTCGAGGTGCTTCTCAACAAAGGCATCCAAGGCTTCCAGCCGGTTGAGGAAGGCCAACGTCATAGCGTCCTCACTGGCCTTGTAGATACCTATGTACACGATTTGCTCGTACGCGTGGATGTGTAGGTCGATGAGTTCTTGCAGGGCGAGGTG
The DNA here is from genome assembly GCF_018294505.1 of Triticum aestivum. Lineage (NCBI taxonomy): Eukaryota > Viridiplantae > Streptophyta > Magnoliopsida > Poales > Poaceae > Triticum > Triticum aestivum. The sequence goes on from NC_057807.1 coordinate 60,096,895, forward strand.
CCTTGCGGCGAGCGCGGACTCCAGGTGGACATTCTTCGTGGCGTCGGCGGGCAGTCGCAGGGCCACCAGTGCTTGAAAGAGGTTCCGGCCATGGAGGCCAATTAGGGTGTTAGGCAATGAGGAGCCCGGGCGCGCGGGCTGGAGGAGTACAGCGATGTCGTCTGCGAGCTTCTTGAGGACGGTGAACTTGTTGCTGGTGGCAACGATCATCTGGTCCAACTGAGAGTCGTAGTTGGCGTCGACGGCGGCCATCCACCTGCCGGTCTCCAACACCGTCTGGAGACGATCCTCGGCGCCATGACGCAGGCCGGCGTCGTGGACCATCTTGCGCAGCCGCTGGCCGCTCACGCGCATCGCCGCCATGGGTCTGGAGCGAGCTCTTTTGTGCTTAGTGTAGGTGCTTAGGCAAATGCTTAGGTGCGTACGATGTGGTAGATGCATTGGAATGGAGGGGCGCCTTTATATGAGGGCAATGAGGGCAAACTGCGTTGCATTCACATCGTGCAGCCTGTTTTCCCGGACCTCCTCCCATTACTTCCCTCATGCATTAATTGAAGGAGGATGCATTGGCCGTTCAACATATCGGGAACCGCTACTCCCTCCCTCGTCTACATTAAAGCCGTATCGGGAACTGCACCGCCCGATGTCAAATCCAATACTCCCTCCGTCTACTACCTCCGTCCTGGTTTATTAGTCCCCTATGTAGTTTGTGCTAAATTTTGACCAAAGATTTAACTGACAAAATGTTAGTGCATGTTAACAAAAATTATAACGTTGGGTTCACATTTGAACATAGTTTTCAAATATATAATTTTTTGTGACATGCATGAGCATTTTGTTAGATAAATTTATGGTTAAAATTTGGCACAGATTACAATGAGGACCAATAAACCAGGACGGAGGTAGTAGGTGAGTATTAAGTCATCTTATGAAAACAAAAATAGTACTAGTAAACACATAGGCGTGGTGCATTAACTCTCACGTTGTTTCTTATTTTTTGACATAAATAGAGGAATCAACCAAGAAGAGATGTGGGGCTTGTATGCATATGATACTAGTGTATGATACTACATCCGTAATGCATGGTATCATATGTTGGTATCATATAGGACTACATTTATTGCCATGCATGACACAAAGTAGTATATGATACTCAAGCTCCTCTTTCCTTATTTAATTCAATGACACCTCATCAAAATTGCTTACTTGGCATGCATGATACTACCTATGATACTCCCATTACGACCAGCCTTAGTATCATGTAGTACTTTATTTATTGCCATGTACATGACACATAGTTCACGAGCGCTCTCTATATGTACCACCTTTTTTTAAATTTCAAGTTTTGCTCCATGGCGCAATACATCGATACTACAGTACTACTGTACAAAAGTGGAGTATATACATTTTTAAAAGGCTAGAGGGCGAGGCAGTCTAGCTCGGTCGGTTTCACGAGAGGCGAGGGCCTTTGTGATTTGACGACTCATTAATGCTATCAAATCGAATAGTACTGCGCCGCCCGCTGCACGCCCATCGCCTCCATTAAATCCCTCCGTTAAACCCGCATGCAAATCGAGAATCCTACTCCGGCCACACGTCCGTTCATGAGTAGGCCGGAATTAAACGCAACACCGGCCGAGCTCCTCCCGTCCGCCCTCAGTTTAAACGAGGCCAGACGTCGGCCAAGCTCCTACCGTCCGACCCCAGACATCGGGCAAGAATCGCACCCCTCCGCCACTCCCCCATCTCCTCCTTCACCATTTTCTCCACCCTTCCGATGGCTTCCGATGAGCCGTTCTCCGGCATATTACCCGGCTGGGTGGCCCGCCGAGCCTTCCGGATACGGATGAGGCCGCTCGGTGCTTCACCAACCTTGCTTGGCCCGACGGAGCCAGTTGCCGCCCCAAGCAAGCGCGTGGTTCAGCAACTCGCCGCTCCAGTTCAGCTCGATGAGGAGTGGCGAGTTGCTCCACGCCGGCACGGCGGTGAGCACGGTACGGGCGCCGTCGCTGTCGTGTCGTTCCGCGCCACCAGTGTCTGCGGTGGCCGCGCCTCCCGTGTCTGTGGGCGCGCCTCCCATGCCTGCGGCAGCGCCATGCAGGCAGAGACAGAAGCCGGGGGCGTGGAGAGCGACGAGTCGGTGGCCAGCTTCTCCGTGTCCGCCGCCATCATCGAGGAGAAGTAGAACACGGGAGGCCGCCGCCACTTGGGACCCATGAAGGCCACCACCGAGGCAACGACCGCGGATTCAGGTGGGTTCTTTGCTGCTTCGTCTCTTCTGAGGACCTTCGTCGACCTCGCAAGTGTTTGACGGACATGAGGAAGACAAAGGGATCCGCGGGCGGTCATTTAGAACTAAAATAAGTCTAGATATATCCATTTGTAGGACAAGTATTTCCGGATGGAAGGAGTATTAATTATATAAGAGATCCGGATTGGCACCTCTTAGTTCATGTAAATGTAATGAAATCGATCATGTTTATATGAAGATCTGGCTTTTTTGTACGAAATCCTTCATGCTTATATGAAATCAGTCCGTGTTTGCACGAATTTCATCTGGTTGGTTAGAGTTGTAAAAATGTATGCCGCTGGCGTTTGATGTCGTCCTCCGCGGAAGGAAGCGGGAGGAAATTTGCCGACTGCCGTTGGAGATGCTCTTTATCCTGGAAATAATAGAGTGACATCCAATCCATTTGAGTTAATTGCATGTATGATTGTCCCTCTATAAAAAGTTAATTGCATGTACAGTGTACACGTCACTTGCAGGGTGGCTACAGCTTCGTACAGAAAGTTAAGAAGAAACAAGTCCATCCTTAATATTCTAAGTACTCTGTGGGTTCCACTGTCTGTACAGTAGTGAAAGAAGTATATATTAAATAAGTAGAGTAATATATAATATAAAAATCTAAATTTAAAAGACAGAATTCAAACTCATGTCATCGTGTTGCGAGCATCCGGCGCTAACCAGCCCGGCACATTTTTGTTCTAGACCATGCTGGAGATATATCTCCATGTCTACTCTTATATATACTCCATTCGTTCATAAATATTTGTCTTTTTCAGATTTCAAATGGACTACCACATACGGATGTGTATGTAGACATATTTTAGAGTGTAGATTCACTCATTTCGCTACGTATGTCTTTTCAGGAAGGTGTCAGATTTGTCCTTGATTTATTTATGAGGTATCCAGATGGCACTGCACCGCCAAGAAAAGAGGGTAACATCTAAATTATGGACTACTTTTTTGAGTATGTTGGTAAGGTCCGGTCATAGTCACTTGTTGAAATCTCGAAAAAGACAAATACTCCCTCCGTCCGGAAATACTTGTCATCAAAATGGATAAAAGGAAATGTCTACTTCGTATCGTGGACGTGCATCGCTTGAACATAAGTCAATATCTACTTCGTATCGTGGCCAAAGGTACAATATCGATTCAACGCTGTAAAGATTGGACACTCACATATCACATTTTTTCTATTTAAATAAACCTTTTCAGTTGTGCGTGCCAAAGTTACAGTGATGTTTCTTCAAACAACCAATGTAGCTATCATGCACATGCACCATTGTTACTCTTGCATTCAAATTCATTAGTCTTGGATGATTTAAGTTTCTATTTTGAAGTAATATATGTAATATTCATATATGAATTCAACGGGTACGCAATTTATGAAATGGAGGCTATGTAATCATATGAGGTAACACTTTTAAGTAGCTAACTACAATATCCATTTCTTTTTGTGCGCCTCTACACTAACACGTCAATGCATTATGTTTAAAGTAAATAACCAATGGCACCAAATTATCTATTTACACGAGAAATACATAGGCTGAGCGTTTGATCCCTTTTTTTTAGAACGCGCCACTACACCCATATGATTGGCCGCGCCCATGTGAACGTCCAAGTTATCGGCGCATCATCCCGAGTTATTGTCTTTTTTTCTAGGGTGGACTTCACACCAGTTATTAACTGCTGACGCGTGCCCCGTGTACACAGTCTAGCATGACCTTCCCACTAGCACGGCCCAAAATTAGTTTAAACTGGATATGAACGATCCCGCGGGCGGCAAAATCTCCCGCCTCCTTCTAAAATTTCCACCACCTTAGTCTTTAGCATGCGAAATCCCCCTTTTGTCCTTGGTGCACGGAGACCAACAGTTACAATACCGCCCTCATCTACATGATAGGTCAGGGCTGCTTTGGCAACTTCCGGTTCCCCCAACTACACGGCACCCCCATTTCCTCTCCCCCTCCCGCAAAAATGACTAACTCCACAGCACCAAAGCATCTTACATCACGCCGTCCGTACTTCATCGCCCTTTCTCCCCTCCCCTCTCGAAACCCTAGACTGCTCATCCACTGGCGTACCATAGCCCATTCACTGCCAGCGGCGTCCACCTCGCCGGATCTGCTTCTGCGGCCGCATCTACCCCTCCGACGTCCCCTAGAAACAAGTAGACTGCTCATCCACCACTGTACCACAGCCCATTCAGTGTCGGCCTTGTCCACGGTGCCGAATCTGCTTCGCCGGTACTCTCGTCAACCGCCGCGCATCTGCAGCGGCTCATTCGTACTCCCCACCAAAGACGCTTCGTCCACACCCCCAGAGCCGCCCCACCGATGCCCCCGTCGACGGCCTCTGATACTCTTCGCTGACACCTTCCTCAACCCTACCGGAGCCGCTTCGCCGACACCATTGTCAACCCTACCGGAGTAGCTTCGCCTATACCATTCTCAACCCTACCAGGCCCGCTTTGCCAACTCGCAAGTCCACGGCCTCAGATCCGCTTCCTCGCACCCTCATCCAACCTACCGGAGCAGCTCCTGACGCCCCGTCCACGGCCACATATCCGCATCATCGACACCACCCTTAACCCAACCACCGGAGCAGCTTCTGACGCACCGTCCACGGCCGCAGATCCGCATCATCGACACCATCCTTAACCCAACCACTGGAGCGGCTTCTGACGCACCGTCCACGGCCCAGATCCGCGTCGTCGACACCATCCTTAACCCAACCACCGAAGCAACTTCACCTACGCCCTCGTCCACGGCCATAGATCTACTTCGCCCACACCGTAGTCCACCCTAGCGGAGCCGCTCCACAAACACCCTACTCGATGGTTCTAGATCTCCTTACCGGACCCCGACAGCCAGTGCAATGTCATCACCCTCGACGTTTCTAACCTGATTCCCACCGTCTGGTGATATGCCAAGCACCCGCCACGGCCTAGGTACTTGTCACCATTAAACCCGTCCAGCATCACCTGCCCGATGCACTTCAAATATACTAACCGGTCGCTGTTACCTATTATGCAGCTGGCAAGAACTACAAGGACGATGTTTCTTCTGGATCTAACAGCTTGGCCAACCAAGATCCTAGACTGAGCCATTGCTATGATCTTGTAAGCACGTCTTTCTCTCTCTTGTATTGTTCTGTGCCTGCCAACGTGCTTTTCTAGGATTTTCAACCAGTAATCCCTTTGTGCAGACAATGATTTCTACTACTGGCTGCTAAATTAGATATGTAGATGTCATACATGATACTACCTCGTACCTCTGTTCCTAAATATAAGTCTTTTAGAGATTCCACTATAGGCTACATACGGAGCAAAATGAGTGAATCTACACTTGAAAATGCATCTATATACATCTGTATGTGGTCCATACTGGATTCTCTACAAGGACATATATTTAGGAACAGGGGCAGTACATTACACAAAATCGTAGGTGGCATGTAGGAATTCTAGTGCACTACATTATGCTCCCTTAGAGTGCCTGCTAGTCCAGCATACAGAGTCATGGCTAGTTTATGGTACGCACACAATCGTTAATTGGTGGTTTAAATATGCGCAAGGGATATGCAATGTAGTATCATGTAGAGATGTCTGAAATTAGCCGTGTTAACTTGCAGATAGTGTTACACAATGAAAAGGTACAAGATGTATGTGGCAATTTAATGGAACATCGCAAAAAAAGGAGAGGCAGCGGTGAGCCTATACAGTGTGCTATGGTATGTCACTCCTCCATTGCAATCATCATGACATGTTATTTGTATGCCAGTTCTATTAGCCAAGTTTCTTAGGGACAGTTATTACGAGTTATCCTAAGAAAATAAGCACCTGTGAATATAAGCTCCATGTAATACGCCAACCAGTTCTTTTCATTGCGTTTTTAGCTTATCTTTGGCATGATCAGTGGAAATTCTAGATTGCATTATATATTTTTCATTTTGCTGCCCATATGGAAATAAATTTGACTTGCAAACATCACAAATTGAACCCAGTGCAGTAATTAATATGATAGGAAAACAGACCATCACTATTTGCTCAAAATGCAAATACAAAGATACCATCTACTTGGCACAATCTACTTTGGTCAATGTTTTCCATAGAGATCCCATTGAATAATTTAAACAAAGAACGCATGACCCACATTTAAATGAAGAACAATTATTTATTAAAATTTGATGGTCCAACTGGCTGGTTATTATCATATAGCAGCACCACCTGAAAGCATCATATAGCAGCAGTAGCAGCTCATAGCAACTCATCATCCATCAGCAACAGTGTGCATTCATCATATACCACCAGCAGCCTCATAGCAATTCATCCATATAGCAGCAGCATGAGCAGCTCATAAGCAATTCAATCATATAGCAGCAGCAGGAGCAGCTCATAGCAATCATCAATATAGCAGCAGCCAGGAGCATCTTGTAGCAACTCATCACTATAGCCAGCAGGCAGAGCATTGTAGCCCATCATATAGCAGCAGCAGCACCATAGCATTCCATATAAAGCAGCAGCTGAAATCCATACAGCAGCAGCAACTCATAGAAATTCATCATATAGCAACAACAGCAGCTCATAACAACTCATCATATAGCAGCAGTAGCTCATAGCAATTCATCATATAGCAGCAGCAGGAGCAGCTCATAGCAATGCATCATATAGCAGCAGTAGAAGCAGCTCATAGCAATTCATCGTATAGTGGATCAAAATGTAAATTTAGCAAAAAATCATAGGAGATCCTCACCTTGTTGGATGAGCTCATCCTTTAACAGCACCTCAAGGCCATGGCCTGGGAGGAGGGCAGGGGGAACAAGGTGCCTTCTGCCGCAGTGTGGCATCAGCCATAGTTGTGCAGCGCCCGCCGGAGTAGTGCGTTGGACGAACCACGGTGGAGCAGCTGCTAGAGACCATGAGAATGAGGGGCGATGATAGAGGGAGGAGCAGCCAGGGAGATTTGCCCCTATCCGCCAGCCATGTAGCCTAGCTGGACATAGCATCGTCGAGGAGCAGGCCAGATGGGACCAGTGGCGACGGCTCGCTGGAGGAACCCTAGTGCTGCAGGCAGGGTATCGAGGAAGAGGGAACGAGGAGAGGAGATGCAAGCGGGTAGGGCAATGAATGCTTGCGTGTTTGTTTTTACCTGAGGGTCAGGTGTGACACGGGCGTCAGCAGTTGCATTTTGAGTGTAATATAGGAAGACAAGAGAGTCATTTCACTATTCCCCTTCCCTTCAATTTTTAGTGAGGTTCTACTACCTGAAACACCCCCCTCCAAAGCGAAATTATTTAAGCCCAAGCCCATAACTCAAAAATGACTTCTTTACATCTTTTATGGCTTATTTTGACAATATGCCCTGAAAAGGCGGAATCAAACTGGCCCTTAACCTGCAATTCAATTGTGCGTGCGATGATGAATCACTCCAGCCTGCTATGTGTACATTTAGGCATCATCATGCATGGCATAACCTAATACATGTGCATTCCATTGTAGAATCTGGAATATGCAATGTTTATGTTAGTTCATATGTTGCACATGATGTTTAAATGCCCCTTAAATCTGGTCAGTCAAGTGATGGTCTTTAAGCCTCCTTTGCTTCTTTTCTTGATATGAAAGATTTGCTGACACATCTGTTCAATTGCTTGTTTGCATCAGCCAGCCATAGTAGGACTGTTTGCTTTGATTACTTGATGTTCTTGACCTAACACTCTAACAGAGCTTGTCAACGATTTAAACACTAAGGGTTGCTGTAGTGGGGCCTTGTCTAACTCATAGGTGACATAAAGGTTTGGCTGTACACTACAGTAGGCTCTCCAAGAGTACCTGGAGATCCAGTTCGAAGGTATGCCTAGTTTTTACATAGTGCAGACATAGTAAATGCTCATTTCATTGTGTGCAAGGGCAAGAGATGTGGCATGTTTCATTATGTGGTGTTGTTTTGTTATAATCTCATCCTTTTGTGTTCACAGACTGGAAAGTATGCATATTTATCTTCCAAGGAGACAAGTAACTAGTTTGTGTCACCTTGCAGAGGGGGTGCAATGAAGATACGATTGAGGATTTCCAAGTACAAGATGTTAGGAAGGAGCCTTGCAAGAGAAGTAGGAGCTGCGCTGAGCCTCTTCAACCTGCTAAGGTAAGTCACTGTATGCAACTCAACAGTTCAATTCCTTGTTTTTTTCAGGCATAGTTAATTTTCTCTTTTCAATTGCTTTATTTGTCCTCACTTAATGAGATGCCCAAATAATTATGCCTGATGTTTGGTACTTGTATCACTATTAGTTGACATAATTAAAGGCATTACCATTTAATTACTCTGCCGAAGTGTGCCTGAAGCTTTGAAGTCTATTAACCAACTATTATTGCATGAGGCTCACAATCTAGTTTATACTACGCTAATGATTGCATTGTTTTGCCTGCTGTAGTATGTTTGTATGAAACCCTCTGCTGTTCATTATGCTCCCTAAGACTTTAATTGAGGTAAAGAATGGCCAACTGCTTGCTTACTTATACGCAACGTGTTGTCTAAATTTGTAACTTGTCTGTGTTTTCGATTGGGCCCCAACATCATGCTCCTCTCATGAGCTAAGAGGGATTTCTGTATGTAGGCTGCACAGACTATCTTTTTTATAATTTTGAAAATATCACCTGCTTATGCTTCATGATGTGTAACATTTTTTGGTGAAAGTGACGTGTAACATTATTGTTAGTCCTGTCATGCCATGTAGTACAAAATAGTGTCTTGTTCGCTTCACTGTTCTAACTATATTTTTGCCCTAGTCATGTGTACTTACAGAAACATTTCAGGATGAAGTGACATCAACACAAAAATCTGCGAGCAGTGCGGCATGGCCGTTACCGAATGATTATGGATTGGAATTGGAATGTGCTGATGTTCTCGAGCATCAACTAGAGGTGGCAAGACAACGTGTACATGATTGTAAACATATTATCAACAAGTTGAGACTGGACATGCAGGTATTAGATGCAGGAGTCAAAAAATGAAACAAGACACCGAAATAACCATGAAGGAATTGGAGATTTTGCAGACTGAAATTTGTGCTATCTGAATCCAGCCAATCCTATTTTATGAAGAGATTATAGTTCAAATGGAGTTAAGTTGATGCGTGTCCATGATGTATGAGCTGTATTTGCCCAGTGTATGTAATTTGCTGTTTGTGTATGAAATTTGCTGTTTGTGTATGCTTTATTATCACCTGTGCCGAACCATAATGCCCAGTGGGTATAATCGGCTGTAATTTCTTTATTCTATAGTGTAGGATTATTCTACCTTTCTATGCCTTGATCTCTTTGTTGTATATTGTATGCTTTTTAGAGGTGATAGTATTGAGTAGGATAATTCTTTGAATATGCTATATCGTTCAAATGGGGGCCAACTCGCTCGACCATGGCCCTTCACGGGCCGTCGGATCCATGGGCCTTCTATGTCTCGCAGGATCCATGGGCCTTCTACGTCTCGCAGGATCCATGGGCCTTCTACGTCTCGCAGGATCCATGGGCCTTCTACGTCGTGTAGGATCCATGGGCCGCCGACTCATTTATGGGTCTTGTACGGGCCTTTAATGGGCCATATATGGGCCTATAATGGAAATCTTACGTTTTATGGGATGACCATAACGGTCCGTTAATAGGCCGTATTTGGTGATGCTATGAAAATGGCCCAACGGACTAACGGACCACAAACGGGCCGACTGTAACGACGGGCTGAATTGGCCCACAAGCAGAAAATGACAGTAACGGGCCGTAAGTAACCGAATGCTGCAAATGAGCCCAAGAATAAATGGGCCCTTAGAAGGACGAAACTTAACTTGGGTTGGAAACGGCCCAACGGAATAACCGCCCGTTAATGGGTATAAAGTGTTACACTGTTCATTACGGGCCAGTTTCACCGCGGGCCGTTAAAGGGTGTAAAGTAATACACTGTTCATTACGGGCCAGTTTCAGCAGGGGCCGCTAATGGGCCAAGACTTACAAAGGGCCTCATATGGGCTGAAAGGCGTCATGGGCCATACATGGGCCAGAAGTGAAAACGGGCTGGAATCATATTGGATGGCCCAGATGACGCTATTGGGCCTAATTCACATACGGCGTAACGGGCCTTGGGTTAGCGGGCTGTAAATGGGCTATATGCTAACAGGCCGTTAACAGGCTTTCCATGGGCCGGCCCGCCAGCTTTTGACCAAGTCAAACGGGCCGGCCTTTTCACAGGAAAGGGCCACTGTTGGGTTGTGCCAAGTGTCGACGTATCATAGGCGCCTTCTGTCCAGTGAGTGGATGACATCTATCCCAATGATGAGCCGACACGTGTTTCCTCCAGCCAATGATGATTTTACACGTGGAAAAACCCCATTGGTCGGGGCTGTTAACGGGTTATCGGATCCAAAACCCGACCCGATAGCTTAACGGCGTTCTGTTACGGTGGATGCCACGTGTCGGTCACCCTTGACGAAAGCACTTCTGTGACGCGTGATTTATTGTCATGGAAGTGGACACTTCCGTGATGATAATTTTGGTAATGTCATGGAACACTTCTACGACAGCACAGGTATGACTATCTTGATTCTGTCATAAAATCGTCATGGATGTACATGCATAAAAAAAAATGCGACCTACTGTGACAAACACATATCATCACGGAAGTGTATTTTTTTTGTAGTGCCCAACACGTGTCTACAAGAATAAAGTTGCGTAGTGCACATCAAGCTCTTTTCTGGCGCCGTTGCCGGAGAGGTGAGGAAACCGGCACTCACACTCCGGCAACTAAGCTCGTTGCCGGGGAGGTGAGTGCTTGAATGTATATCTTTAGATCTTGCAATTGAATCTTTTAGTTTCTTGTTTTATCACTAGTTTGGTTTATAAAAGAAAACTACGTAAAAAATGGAATTGAGGTTGCATCATATTATTGATCATCTTTATAATATCTTTCATGAAAATGACGGATCGAAAAATTGTGCTCAATTGTTAGAACAAGAAGTAAATAAAATGTTTGGCACAAAATATTTGAATGATGAGCATGATTGCAATGTTGTTGGCATGAACTCTTTGAATATCGATGATGCTATTGGTATGAAAAGCCACAAGATTGGGGATGCTATGTTTGATGAAGATGATATTTTTAGTCCCCCAAGTTTTGATGAGAAAATTTGTTATGATGAAAGCATGCCTCCTATCTGTGATGATTATGTCTATGAAATGTATGCTATGAAGAATAATGATAACCATGAAACTTGTCATCATGATTTTAATTTTCAATCCCATGATAGTTATTTTGTTGAGTTTGCTCCCACCACTATTCATGAGAAGAAATTTGCTTATGTGGAGAGTAACAAAATTGCTATGCTTATGTGTCATGAAAATAATGCTTTATGTGATGGTTATATTGTTTAATTTCTTCATGATGCTACTGAAAATTATTATGAGAGAGGAACATATGCTTTTACATATCTCAATAATATCAAGTTTCCTCTCTATGTGTTGAAGGTTTTGAAGTTATGCAAGTTTTGCCTTCCTATGCTAGTTGATTATTGTTCCCATGAATTGTTTGCTCACAAATCCATATGCATAGGAAGCGGGTTATGCTTAAATGTGCTTGCCATGTGTTTCATGATGCTCTTGTTATGTTTCAATTCTTATCTTTTATGCGAGCATCATTGAAATCATCATGCCTAGCTGAAAGGCATTAAAGAAAAGCGCTTGTTGGGAGACAACCCAAAACTTTTACCTACTGTTTTTGTATGTTCACATGATTAGGATACTGTAGTAATACTGTTTTATTGCTTTTGTTTCAATAAAGTGCCAAGTAAAGCCTTTGGGATCATGTTGGGTGATAGTTGATTTGATCTTGCTGAAAAACAGAAACTCTTGCGCTCACGAAAATAGCTCTAATTTTTAACAGAAGAGTGATTTTGAGTTGATTCCTTTTGCATAAGATTAATATACAAATTTCTCACGTGTTACAATTTGTTTCATAATTTTTGGAGTAGCATAAGTGTGGTTTTAGTACAGATTACTACAGACTGTTCTGTTTTTGACAGATTCTGTTTTCAATGCATAGTTTGCTTGTTTCCTTGTTTCTATGGCTTATATTGCTCAATATAAATTGTGGAAATGATATGATACAGTAGGCAGTGTGTGGAGCCAATTATGAATCTTGTCTTTGACAGTATCAAAAGTGAAATGGTTTGCTCTTTATCATACTAACCTATCTCACAAGGTTCCTTTAAGTTTTGTGTGGTTAAAGTTTTCAAGTTTTGGGTGAGATGTCGATATGAGGAGAATAAGGAGTAACAAGACCCTAAGCTTGGGGATTCCCAAGGCACCCCAAGGTAATATTCAAGGAAGATCCAAGCAACTAAGCTTGGGGATGCCCCGGATAGCATCCCCTCTTTCGTCTCCAACATTATCGGTAACCTCACTTGGAGATATGTTTTCATTCGTCACATGATATGTGCTTTACTTGGATCATCAATTTGCTTGCTGTTATTTAGAATAATGTTTTGCATCCTTTATGTCAATAAAAGTGGCATTGATAGCCTTTACTATGCTTATTTTACAAGTCTACATGTTGCTGTTTGAAAACAGAAAGTTTATCGATGTTGCAAAATGTCCCTAGAAAAGCCAGAATATGATAAATTGTTGAAACTTTTTGCAAAATAAGATCTGATAAATTTTCTACAGTGTAGTATTTTTCTCATAATTTGTGGAGTTATGTAAGTATGATGAATCTTGCATTATTTACAAACTGTACTGTTTTGGCAGATTGTTGTTATGTTTGCATTGTTTGCATATGTTTGCTTGTTTAATGATTCTATTTGAGGATAGGAGTATTAAATATGCCGAGGCATTTAGTATGCAATGTTGAATAATAATTTTAATAATTTGCTACAGTATATAATGATAAGGTTTTGCACTGATTTATACTAACTTATCTCACGAGTTCTTGTTGAGTTTTGTGTGGATGAAGTTTCTGAGATTTAGGAAAACCGTGATACAAGAGGAATTAAGGAGACACAAAAGCTCAAGATTGGGGATGCTTAAGGAATCCCAAGCTAATATTTCAATAACTCTCAAGCATCTAAGCTTGGGGATTCCCGGTAGGCATCCCACCTTTCTTCTTCAACAAATATTGGTATGTAATGGTCGAGCCCAACTTTTTTGCTTCTTCGCATGAGTTGTGCTACTCTTGAAATGTTATTTTATTTTCATTTTGCTTGATGTTTGAATAAAGTACTTAGATCTGAAAGGTTTTTACTAAGAGAGAGTCCTCAAATAGCTACCTATTTACTTAACTACTCGCATGTTCTTCACTTATATCTTTTTGGAGTAGTTTGTCATTTACTCTTGTGCTGCACTTATATCCTATGAGTAAATTGTTGAATAAATTGAATGTCATGAAGTTGAAATTATATCATGCCTAGTGGTAGCTTCATATTGGGTTTAGAAAGTGAAATATTTTGAGGCTTGACAATCACAATATTGGTCATACAAGCAATTCACGAATAATTAGTATAAGGAAGAGAACTTTCACATGCAAATACACTATCATGGAAATCTTTTGTGATTGTGAGCCAAAATTGGTGACTTTGTACAAGGAAGACAACATAATGGTTTATGTTTGTTCATATTCACATAAAAGTTATATTGTCATAGATCCTTCAACATGTGGTTCTTACCCCCATCTTTGCTAGCCAAAATTTCTGCACCAAGTAGAGATACTACTTGTGCATCACTACAAAAAAAACACATCCGTGACATTTTGGGTCGAACGAATTTTTTTTTGTCATATATATGACACTTCTATGATGATAATTGTGACAAAACCCGGTATCATCATAGATGTGGTGGGCTCCTACTTCTATGACAAAAAATCATGACAGAAAATGGGCTTTTCGTCCTGGGCGGGCCGGAGATGCAGCTGCATGACATTCTTTGGGCCGTCCATGACGGAAAAAACCGTGGTAGAAGCGAGGGGGAGGAAAATTTTGGGGAGCTGCCAGTTACGGTGGGAGGTCGGGGCGGAGCGATGCGCGTTTCTCTCGTACGTACGCGCGTTTGTGCGAGGCGTTGGCTCTAACTGAACCCGAGCGAGGCCTTGGGCTCTAACTGAACCCGAGCGATTGCACTGCATGCTACGCGTTACTGAACCCGAGCAATCGATCGATGGTTGTTAACTAAACCCGATGGAGCAATTCCTTCGCTACTGCTGCTAACTAAAGCCGATCGATTGGATGAACAGTGAGCGTTGGGGGGGGGGGGTTGGATGAACAGTGAGCGGCGGCGTTGCCTCTGGATGAATAGGAACCCGTGGTGTGGAGGGATGGAAGAACAGTAGACAGTGGAGGGGTGGTCGTGGAGGGGTGGTTGAATAGGACCCGTGGTGTGGAGGGCTGGATGAACAGTAGATGGTGGAGGGGTGCCCGTGGAGGGGTGGTTGAACAGTAGCCGGTAGAGTAGCGCGCGGTGGAGGCTGGATGAACAGGAGCCCGTGGAGGCTGGAGGAGATCGACGGTAGCCCGTGGAGGCTCGAGGAGGTCGACGGTGGAGATGAACAGTATCCCGTGGAGTCCCGTTTTGCGGTACTCCACACCCCCCCCCCTCCCGTTTCGACCATAGCACTCCAACACAAGTCCGTTTCGTCCGTTTTGCGGTACGCCACACCCCTCCTGATGAATAGGACCCCCATTTCGACTGTAGCGCTCCAGCACAAGTCCGTTTCGTCCATTTTGCGGTACGCCACACCCCTCCCGATCAACAGGACCCCCGTTTCGACCGTAGGAGGTCTGTTTCCTCTGTTTTGTGGTACGCCACACCCCTCCTGATCAACAGGACCCCCGTTTTGACCGTAGGAGGTCTGTTTCCTCCGTTCTGCGGTACGCTAGGCCTCGTTTCCATCACCTATTCCGTCCAAGCCGGTTGGCTCCCACGCGTTCCGTTGCCTCCCGATGAACACGACGCATTCCGTTGCCTCCCCATGAACACGACGCATTTTGTTGCCTCCCCATGAACACGACGCATTCCGTTGCCTCCCCATGAACACGACGCATTCCGTTGCCTCCCCATGAACACGAGCCCTCGCCGTACGTATGCGTGACTAGGCGTTCGAGACCCCGTCCATATGTACACATACGTGGCCGTATTTTCTTTCTTGCACCCTGGCCGCTGTACGTACATGTACATGCTGCGTGTGCGCCTCTACTACGACACGTACGCGCCTCTACTATGACACGTGCGCGCCTCTACATCGACCAGTATATATGTACGTACAAGTTCGCGACTAGAATGACAACGCTACGTACGCTTCGACCAGGTGGGTCCCGACTGTCAGACAGTTCGTTGCATGCGAAAATGTAGCTGGTGGGTCCCAGCAGTCAGAGGGGCGAATCATTTTTTTTTTGCCCGGACGCACTTCCTTTGCGTGAAAAGATGTAACTGGTGGGTCCCAGCAGTCAGGGGGCGAATCATTTTTTTTCGGACGCACTTCCTTGCGTGCAAAGATGTAGCTGGTGGGTCCCAGCAGTCAGGGGGGCAAATCTTTTTTTTACCCGGACGCACTTCCATGTGTGTGAAGATGTAGCTGGTGGGTCCCAACAGTCAGGGGGAAACTTTTTTTCACGAAATACGGTGGCCCGTCCGGTGGGTCCCCGCTGTCTGCTGGAGGAATCATTATTTTCTGCATAATAAGGAGGCACTTCCTTGTTGCGGCCGTGGACCCAGCTGTCAGCCTCTCCACGTACAGTCCACGTCCGATGGAAGTCGTTCTTGACCACGTTGACCACGCCGCGCCGAGAGCACCACGGCGGTGGACGACGGCGAGGCCTAGGAAGGGGACGACTCGGAGTCGGGGAAGACGCAGCAGTGGATGCCCACGCGAAGAGGAGTATGAGGGTTCACTAGTTCGGCTGTGGTGTGAGGCTGTTGTCGCCGTAGATTAACAGGGGGTGTGGGTGAGTAGAGGGATGTCCTGGCCAGTGGTGGGAGTAGTAGGGGGCGGTGAGGCCTCAGCGGCATCACAGCCGGCCACGGGAGGCAGGAGCACGCGGCACGACCGGCGCTGGTTTGGGCGGCTGGAGCAAGAATACCAGAGGTTGAAGAAGCACTACAACCGTTGGATGAACATCGTACGGTAACAGGAGCTAGAATCGTTCATATTGACTAAGTTTACAAAGCCCACCATCCCCGTCAACTTGGTAGGCCCACAAGTCAGCCTCCCAGTATGCTGGGTTCCAGCTGGTAGGGGGAGTGTTCATTTTTTTGTGCGTAATAAGGAGACACTTTCTTGCGTGCGAAGATAGCTGGTGGGTCCGACAAGTCAGCGGGGGGCACGTTTTTTTCGCGAAATATAGAGGCCCTTCCGGTGGGTCCCAGATGTCAGGTGGAGGAATCATTATTTTGCGTGTAATAAGGAGGCATTTACTTGTGTGCGGCCGTGGACCCAGCTGTCAGCCTCTCCACGCACAGCCTACTTCCGATGGTGTCGTTCATTGACCACGTTGACCATGCCACGCCGAGCGCATCCAAGGTGGTGGACGATGGCGAGGCCCCGGACAGCAACGAGCCGTAGATGGGAAGACGTGGGAGTAGAGTCACAGACGGAGAGGTGTACGACGGTTAACTGGTTCTAGTGCGGTGTGGTTCGACAGTCGGTGGAGAAGAACAGGAGGTGTGGAGGGTTGGAGGGATGGCCTGGCCAACGATGGAGTAGCGCTTCATAGCGAAGCGTGCTAAGCAGAGTTGTTAGCAGCAGGAGGTGGGAGGTGGTCCCGGCGGCGCTGGAGGAAGAAGACGAGAGATTGAAGATGGATGCCGGCCGTTGGATGTAAATCCAACGGCTAACATGTCAGAATCATTTGTTGACTAAATTTCGAACGACTTGTGTTGGCTTCGACCTATTGGCCCACATTTCAGCCTCCAAAAATGGGGCACATATTCAACCCATTTTTTCAGAATTTACAGTCTTTATTTTCGCAGTAGAATTTACAGTCAATTTGATGTTTTTTTGAATTACAACCATTAGTTGGGCTGGGTGAACAATTAATGTAGCTTTCATGCGGCCCATTTATTTTATTTCCTAAAAAATTACAGGCCATTTGCACTTTATCTAGATACACGATTTTGCTGGGCTGATTCTAATTATAATGTTGGGTTGGGCCAGCAATGTTATCAAAAAATAAAAAAGGGCTGAGCATTTTGTTATAAATATATTTAAATAATAAGTGATATTATTACATTCGTCCTTAAATCTTACCAAGCTTTTGTACACAATCACTAAGATTTTCATGCCAAAACAATCCAGGATTTTATTTGTTAAGAAATTATTTTTATAAGTTAATAAGATGTGGGATATTGTTTTCTTACATATGTAAGTATCTGTTAAATATATGATGACAATAAAAATAATATATAATAGCATATAAAATAATTTAAATATATATAATATAGTTAAAAGGGAAACATAAGTTGTACCTGGCGTTCCTATTCTTATATAGAAAAATAGAACAGACCGCTGCGTTTTCTTCAAAAAAAACATAAATTGGGCTGCCAAAAATAAAACCTCGGATGGGAGGTCCATAGGCTGGTCGATACATGACGGCCCTAAGAAAATACAAACAGGCCCTCCCATCCGAGGTCGTGGGCTGCGCATGTTAAAAATCAAAGCCTGGACGGGGCAGCCCAAAACCACGTCCAACACTTGCCAAAACTCCGTCCCTCGTTTTCTCTGTGTTTCGCACACTCAACATTGTGTGGGCATTTTGACTGTGCATCATATGAAGATGTGCTATGCATGAATTTTGATCAGCATGATGTTAATTGGCTGGTAGTTCCATTTTCGACCATGAATAAAACTTCCAACATGATGTTAACCCTGTTTGAAAATGCCGTGTTAATATATATGCTCTGCCTCTGAAAGTTGTAGTTTCTTATCTGAAACTGAACTTGCAGTTTCTTATCTGAAACTGAAACTTTCAGTTTCTTCTTGTGTGCACTTTTATACTCCTATGAAACTACATTTTTTAAGTGCTAAAAATAGATCTCTAGAATTCATAAAATTCTTCATATGCTCAATACTGCAAATCTGAAATTCAAAAGACATTCATATCTGAAAGTACTCTCAAAATACACAACACAAAAGACAATTCACAACCTGCAAATACTGACAACCCTAAGATCCTCCTAACAATTCACAACCTGCCCGACTATTGGGTTGGGGGGCGGTCCCCTCCTATTCCTCGGCGCCAGACAGCCGCCCCGTGAGATGATGTGAACGGCGAGGGAGACGATGGCGGGGAAGCGTCGTCGGGCCAACTGCTTTTCTCCTCTTGCAGTTGGGTTCGGTCGATGAAGACTCCACCGGCTCGCTCTGGCAGGACACCCTCACAAACGACACCCTGTAGATGCTCGATCCTTCAATCTCTAGTGGATGCTCCATCTGGGATCGATACTCCCACCACCGCTCCCTCATGATCGGATTCGGTGAATCTGTTTGCTCCATGGCCCAGAGGAGCAGCTCTATGTACTCCGGCGCGACTCCCTCCGGGAGTATCGCCGCCTTTTCGCTCTGTTGCAGATATTTGGCCATGGATGTCGCCGTCGCCGCTAGTTGGTCCTTGGTGTCAAACCAAGACTGTATCTCCAACATCCTAGCTAGTTCACAGGGTCGCCGTCTGCGATCCTCACGTATCGGTTGTACTCCTACATCGGTCTACTTCTCCACAGCACCTTCACTCGCCGGCAGTGGTTTTTGAATGGAAGAGGAGAGGAGTAGCGCTGGTTTTGGATTAGAACGGTAGAGGAGCGACGCTGGTTTTGGACTGGAACAGGAGAGGAGGGGCGGTGGTTTTGAAATGGAAGAGGAGAGGAGTGGCGCTGGATTTAGATTGGAACAGGAGAGGAGCGGCGGTGGATTTAGATTGGAACAGGAGAAGAGCGGAAGAGCGGCGCTGATCTTGGAAGTATTTTGTTGTTGTTTTGCGTATTTTGGGTCAAAGTTTGACCACGTACTGTATGTGACAAAGAAAATGTGAATGCATGTCACCAAATATTGTATCCTTTGGTTCGTATCTGAATGTACTTTCAAATTATATTATTTTTGCAACGTATAACATATATTTTATGTGCGAAAATCATGGTCAATTATGACCCAGAATAAAAGGGAGACTAGTTAATGTGGGGTCGCTTTCTTAATTGAAGGGTAAATTGATTTTGATTTTGATCCAGTCACAGCGCACGGGCCCTCTCGCCCAATCCTAAATTGCTGCCGCATGCTCCTCTCCCGCTTCTCCATTGCAAACCCACCTCCTCTCCTCTCCATCATCTCCATTCCAAAACCACCATCTCGCCTCTCCCTCTTTTGATCTTCTCCATTGCAAAACCACCTCCTCTCCTCTCCATCGTCTCCATTCCAAAACCACTGCCTCGCCTCTCCCTCTTTTGATCTTCTCCATTGCAAAACCACCTCCTCTCCTCTCCATCATCTCCATTCCAAAACCACCTCCTCTCCTCTCCATCATCTCCATTCCAAAACCACCTCCTCTCCTCTCCATCATCTCCATTCCAAAACCACCTCCTCTCGTCTCCATCATCTCCATTCCAAAACCACCGTCTCGCCTCTCCCTCTTCTGATCTTCTCTCCATTGCAAAACCACCTCCTCTCCTCTCCATCATCTCCATTCCAAAACCACCTCCTCTCCTCTCCCTCTTCTCTATTGCAAGACCACCGTCTCTCCTCCCATTTTCCAAAGCTAGCACCAGACCACTCAGAACGACATCTATGAAGAGGATGCAGCAGCGAATCAGGCAGATCGCCAGCGGCGACCAGGCAAAGTTAGCTAGGTTGAAGGAGATCCTTAGTTGGTTTGACAATGAGTGGGAGATTTCGAGGATGGTGCGGGCCATGTGGCAATGTATGCGAAAGAGCAAGATGGCAGCGATGTACATGTACTCCTCGGCGGCAGTCACGCCGCAGTCCTCCGAGTTCATCGAGTATCTCCTATGGGTGATAGAGTAGACAGATTCGCCGAGGCGACAGTCAGGCGGAGGTGGTGGGCGTACAGGTCGAAGGTCGAGCACCCAGAGGATAACGAATCGATCGAGTATGGTGTGCCGTTCGTTTGGGTGCAGAGCCAGCCGGAGCCACGGGAGTATTCGTTCTCCCACCGCAAGAGGAGGCCAGATGGCGCAACGTCACTTCCCCGACGTTCTCCGTGGTTCCCTCGATGCTCGCCTCGTTTCAACGGCGGCAGTAGGGTTTAAGGTAAGCTTTGCACTAACCTAATCTTCCGCCTGCTCATGCTTACAATCAGTGTGACAGCTAATGAAAATCATGCATACAATCAGTCTCTGAGTACTACACCAATCACCCTAAAATAGCTCTGGACCTTTGGGTCAAAGTTGTGACACAGTGTACAAATAAAGAAAAATAGATTGGTGCTTCTTTCAGAAAAGAGTACTCCCTAGAAAACTGCCAATATAAGCTACTAGTATTTGGTTAGAGGATTTGTTGCCGAGAAAGATCCGTCCACATAGAGCGCCACACATCCCACTGGTTGTGGTGGATGCCAATGCATGCATGCAGCATGGTTGGTGTCAGTAATTTTTACTTGGCACACCTCGCACTCTGCATATATGCCGGTTCCATACGTACATTTGTGCAGTTCCACCAAAATGCAGCTGAATAACCCTATTTACATAGATAATGAAAAAGTGTAATTACATTATAGTGGCACTAGTTGATGAAACACACAAAATAAATAGAAGAAAATATTGCGATAGTATTATAGTATGCCATGCTGCGAGGGCGAGATGGGCCCTGCGACGCCTCATACGGTACGCCTCATACTGAACATCATCCCAAGTCTCCCAGATACACCTTCTGCCAGTGATGAACATCAGTGTACAGCAGTAGTACAAGGAGGCGCCTCATTCAAATCTCTATTTTTGTACATATCAACTAAATTAAGCACCCCGGTTTGCAGAAACACTTAAACATTAACAATGGGACTAGTTGATGAAACATACTTGAACAAAGAGAAGCACTTTCTTTATCTACATTGGAAATGAAATGATAGAGATGACACTCGCTCTATTTTAACTGTATTATTACTTCATTTTATCAGTGACACTAGGGTCGAGCAGGTGGCAAACGAGGTGTACCGTGCGTCGCAAGGATGGAGGCCGGGGGTGCTTAGACTGGGATGCTGAAGCTGGCTCTTTCAGTCACCAACATGGATGATTCAATTCATGGGACCTTTTGGTGCAGTTCACCTAAAATGAAGCAATGTCCCGTGAGCTAGTAGCTTCTTCTTCAAAAAAATTTTAAGAAAAGGGCTCCAGCCCCGGTTCCATTTCCATCAGAAAACGAAACCCACAGAGCTTCTTCTTCATTAGTTGCAATAAAATTGAGCAATATCAAGGTTGGTTGTGAAGCTCCTGGAATGCTCAACTATAATTTGGATATCATTTGTGCAGTTCAACTAAGATTGAGCATGAAATGCATATCTCTGTTTGCACAGAAAAGGTGGAAAGGAGGGTGACTAACAAGTAACAAGTGATGAAACATGCATCAAATGAAAAGAAGCATGTTCCTTATCTGAATGGAAATCCTACAAGGACAATAGCAATTTCTAAAGCAGTGGCATTGCTAGATATTAGTGTGGGCATCAGGATTAACTATGACAACCGTTAAATACGACATTACTTTGGGCACAGGAGAGTAGGCGGACCAGGACAGTTGCATTTCTAACGAAAAGAACCAACCTATCTTAATGGGAAATTTTAGCAGGACATGTAAAGAAGTGCCATTGATTCATATTACTGGAGGCATTACATTGAAAACAACATTGGTTTAACGTGTCCTTACTTTTAACAATGCGACTGCTACATTTTATCAGTGGCATTACATAAGAGTGGCTCGGGGCAACAAACATCAGAACAGGATATCTGGGTTGGTCCCATTTTTGTTTGGTATAGCCACCTTATACTGTGTGAGGCTAGCAAATCTAGTGCCGGACTTACTCGGTTGACTTGTCCCCCAGTCCCCACTTTCTTTCCTTTTTCAACCAATAGATCGGGTTTATATTGAGTTTGTACTGTGTTTCCCTTTATTTCCCTATTAGACCTAGAGACCAGTTGGATAGCCAGTCTCTGCTACTTTTTGCCCCCATTATTTCCTCTTTCGACCAAGTCCTAGATTCAGGTAACAAATCCTCCCCCACCCCCACCCCATTTCTTCCTTGTTTGAACCTCTTAAACGTAAAAAAATCAGGTGGTTTTCGAACAGCCGATCGATCCTATCTACGAGGGGGCCTGAGAAATAGTAAAAGTTACAAATGCAGCGACGTCAAGAGCTCGGGAAGTAGAGCAAGGCCAGTTTCGAAGGAAGTTATACCTGATGGTCGTCGGGATGTCGCTAGGTGGGCGGCGGGAGGCCGGATCTGCCCACACTACGGCAGCGAGGAAGAAGAGGTCGGAGGCCCTCCCTCGCTAGTGGTGCTTGGGAGAGAACGGCAAGGCAGGCTGATCGAGACGCACCCAGCAGTGGGTAAGAGCCGTCGCCGAGGACGACCGCGTGAACATTGCACCTTCTCACCTTTTCCGGTGGAGAGGATTCGGCTGGATTTGTGACCAGCGGTGAGCACAAAGAGAGAGAGAGAGTGTGTGGCCACTGCTGTCGTGTTTAGATCTGGAGAGGCCGAGACGGTGTGAAGAGAGAAACACTAGCAAGCAAGCGCGGAGGCTCCTGCCTATATAGTGGAGTAGTACTTAGTTTTCTTTTGTCTACCGGAGCCGGCTTGACCTTGTCAATGACTGTCGAGAACTCTTCATGCACGTGGCCCGGAGACGCAGTTGTCGTCATTTTGATCTGAAGCACCGGATTATAACATATAACACGAAAAAATGACACATGACAAGAAATCATAACCTCACTGCCCAAAGGAGACAACGTGAATCCCGACGGATAAACTAGACGAGGAACAAAGCTCAAATTAAAGATAAACTCGTAGAAAAGGGGTCCGTCGATAGATGTCTAATTAACATAGCCGGCTTGACCTAGACGGCAGCCGAGTAGTCACTGTTCGTGCATGTGCCCCCAATGACTAGCCCAACTCATTTGTCGTTGTTTAACCCTCGCAGTGATCCGAAGCACATGACACATAATTTTTCAAGATGACAAGAAACCTTTTTTTAGATTTCTCACCACAACTACAGCCATGTACAACACAGCCTGCACAATATGTAGACGATAGCCAATCCGGGCGTGTCTGCTGGAGTCTGGTCACATGCATGGACGAACTGATCTTCCGTGTCTTGCAGGGATCATCAGGCACCAACGTAGTACAACACTTCTCTAGTACTATCGCTCGTCTCCCTCTTCTATTAAGTAACCCGACTTGCGGGGCCGAGGAGTGTGCCTATGGTCGGTTCTCAATTGCCTCCCCACATGTGTGTGCGAACGCAATATGACGCGCGTTCCATTCGGAGAGCAGCGTGCCAGACCGACCGACCGTCTGGGGTGCGACGCGAACGCGACGTGCATGCTGTATACTCCGTACATGTGTATCGATGTTTTCAAGACGCTTTGCTCCATGGTGTGGGCGCAATCCATGGATACAAAATTAGTATACTGTATACTATTTAAAATTCGAGGGCGGGGCTTTTCCTGCCCGGTAGGCGGCGGGACAGTTCCGCCTATTCGGTTCGACAGAGATGCGAGAAGACGAGGGAGTAGGCTACTGCAAACGTACGGATGTGTGATTTGACAGCGAGTTACTGCTGGACAGGTGGCGGCCCGTGATTTGACTTGCCATTATCATTTTAACTGCGGCGCTATGACCGGCATGAGTCTCCCGATTCCTAACCACCTCCATATAGGTGCCTCTCCCAATGCTCCACCATGTAGTAGTAGAGGCTGGCTCTTGCATGAGAGCCCACTTCTCCACTTTTTCCTTGCCTCTCTTTCCTCCACATATGCAAAAATGCCAAGTAAAGCGCACTATTGTACTTACTTGCTCCTACAGGTGCTTAAGCTTGCCACATAGGCATAAAGTCTGATGTGGCAAGTTAATCAAGAAGAGAGAGACTAGTTTGGTGACCCAAGGAAGAAACGGTGCTAAGCGCGTGTACCTAGGTGAAAAGACAATTTTGAGTCTATAGCTAATTAAATGAAGCAAACTTAGCAACACCATTTCATTGGAAGAGGTCACTCCTTGGCAAATGCAATAAATACTAGTACTCCCTGTGTCCCATTATATAAGAACGTTTTTGACACTACACTAGGTAGTGTCAAAAACGTTCTTCTATTATGGGACGGAGGGAGTACGAAGAAAGAGATAGAGAGGAGTAAAAAAATACACTTATAGACAACCTTGTTGTAGAATGAGTGACTAAGTGATGACTATGCATGACATGCCAACATCAGATAGCCTAATGCACCATGTTAAATCTCCAAGGGCGCGACCACGCGAGCGACGTGACGGTCATGGTAGGCGCGACCATGATACCAGCTGCTGGCAGCCCTTGGATCTGAGATCAAACGGTCGCATGCTAAGTTGCTGAAAATTTTAAGAATAACCCTCCAGGATAGGATATTCACCCATAGGTCTAGAATCACGCCATGCAACCATTTGATCTCAGATCCAAGGGCTCTCGGAAGCCCGTATCATGGGAGAATGGAAAGCCACTACCCTGCCGTTCGCATGCTAGCAGTTCGCTCCTACTCCTTCCCGCACGTCCTTTAATACTACGGCGGTTCGCTCCTAGTCGTCCCGTCCATTCACATTACGGAAGTTCCACTAACCCTAACCCTCCTCCCAAATCCATGGCATCCCAAATCTCCCCGATCGGCGGTGAGTACAAGGTTAGAACCATCACCGGCGATGAGTTCAACATCATCTACACCCATACTTCCGTGACAGTGAAAAGATGCCTTTCTCGCTTCAGACGCATGTTCAAAAACTCACATGATGAGTGGGTCGCTAGGCTAGATGTTGAGTACAGCATAGTCATGGGACGAAAGAAGGATCTAAAGGACGAAGAGAGGAAGAAGCCCACCGTGATCCAGGTTTGCGTACATAACGTTTGATTGGTCTACCACATATGCCATGCCGATGTTGAGTGCCAAGATTTTAAGAACTTCCTCGAGGACAAAATAGTCAAATTTGTTACTATAGACTTTAAGAATGACAAAGAAGTCCTGCGTCGCATAGGCCTCGTTGTAGGCAACCCCTTCGACCTCCAGAAGAATCGGCTGGTGTCCTCTCGTCAGCTCTCAATGCTGACCCTGGCAGGAGCCATGGTTCATCCTTCGTACCGCAAACTGGAGAAACCTCATTACACGTTTCATCGTCATGCATGGCAGCGGAATGTACTAGATATAGACCACATCCACTATGTTGCAATGGGTGGCTACCTTTGTTTCAATATCTACAAGGGTTGGATGAAGAGCAACAGCCAAGTTGGCGGTTCAAGCAAAGAAGTATCGGCCAAGAGGAAGAGGGACAAGGACGAAGTCGAGGACGTGGACGAGGACTCCGAGTAAGGTGGCAGTGTCGTTGCTCATGGCGGTTCTAAACTTCTAATGCAGTGTCTACCGGATTAGTTGCATAGTTTAATTTTTGAGGGGTCTGTTGTGCTGAGCCCCTAGCAGAACTACGTTATGTTTCTTCTCGTTACTTTAACTCTTCAGTATGTACATACTAGTACTAGTATTTCTTTAATTGAATTTAGCACCCCAATTAAGCACGTACTGGCTCTTTTAATAGTACTATATGCATAATTTGGGGACGAGCGCTCTCTATATGTACCACCTTTTTTAAAATTTCAATTTTTGCTCCATGGCGCAATCCATCGATAGTGGAGTACTACTGTACAAAAGTATACATTTTTTAAAGGCTAGCGTACTGTTCATCATATATATATATATAGCCAGTTAAATTCTCAACCTAGAACGACGTGCATGCCATGTAGTAAACCGATCCGGAGGAAGTATAGTAAAAATGAAGTGACCCAGCAATCTGCGGGGGAGCATGGCCTGTCATGCGGTCCCACGTGTCATGATGTACCAAGGCGATGCGCGTGTCCCTCTTGAGGCATAAGCAATACTAGTATGTGGTTTGAGACGATGTCGAACCGAAGTGTGAAATAATGGTTGCTTCATCCATCTGGGAAGGTGCGGCATTGTGATTTGACGTCTCATTGCTCATTACTAACACTGGGCCGGTACGAGTGGGGTGCGTCCCCCCTGCTGTTCTACACTGTTATTTGGTGCTTGACACGTCGACCCGGTTGCACATGAGATGACCCCCACATCCTTTGTCAAAATAAACAACACCCCGATCAATGCATTTCACTCTTCCGTGCAACGAACGGGCACCTTACTTGCTCCTACAGGTGCTTAAGCTTGCCACATAGGCATAAAGTCTGATGTGGCAAGTTAATCAAGAAGAGAGAGACTAGTTTGGTGACCCAAGGAAGAAATGGTGCTAAGCGCGTGTACCTAGGTGAAAAGACAATTTTGAATCTATAGCTAATTAAATGAAGCAAACTTAGCAACACTATTTCACTGGAAGAGGTCATTCCTTGGCATATGCAATAAATACTAGTATTCCATGTGTCCCATAATATAAGAACGTTTTTGGCACTACACTAGTGTAAAAAACGTTCTTATATTATGGGACGGAGGGAGTACGAAGAAAGAGATAGAGAGGAGTAAAAAAATACACTTATAGCCAACCTTGTTGTAGTATGAGTGACTAAGTGATGACTATGTATGACATGCCAACATTAGATAGCCTAACACAGCGTGGTAAATCTCCAAGGGCGCGACCGTGCGAGCGACGCAACGGTCATGGTAGGCGCGACCATGATACGGGCTGCTGGCAGCCCTTGGATCTGAGATCAAATGGTCGCATGCTAAGTTGCTGAAAATTTGCAGAATAACCCTCCAGGATAAGATATTCGCCCATTGGTCTAGAATCACGCCATGCAACCGTTCGATCTACGATCCAAGGGCTCTCGGAAGCCTGTATCATGGGAGATTGGAAAGCCACTACCCTGCCATTCGCACGCTGGCAGTTCGCTCCTACTCGTCCCCGCACGTCCTTTAATACTACGGCGGTTCGCTCCTAGTCGTCCCGTCCATTCACATTATAGCAGTTCCACTAATCCTAACCCTCCTCCCAAATCCATGGCGTCCCAAATCTCCCCGATAGACGGTGAGTACAAGGTTAGAACCATCACCAGCGATGAGTTCGACGTCATCTACACCCTTTCTTCCGTGACGGTGAAAGGATGCCTTTCTTGCTTCAGACGCATGTTCGAAGACTCACATGATGAGTGGGTCGCCGGGCTAGATGTTGAGTACACCACAGTCGTGGGACGAGAGAAGGATCTAAAGGACGAAGAGAGGAAGAAGCCCGCCGTGATCCAGGTTTGCGTGCATGACTTATGCTTGGTCTACCACATATGCCATGCCGACGTTGAGTGCCAGGATTTTAAGGACTTCCTCGAGAGCAACCTAGTCAAATTCATTACTGTAGACTTTGGTAACGACAAAGAAGTCCTGCATCGGATAGGCCTCGTTGTAGGCAACACCTTTGACCTCCAAAAGAATCGGCTGGTGTCCTCTCGTCAGCCTTCAATGCTGACCCTGGCAGGAGCCATGGTTCATCCTTTGTACGGTGAACTGGAGAAACCTCCATACACGTTTCATCGTCATGCATGGCAGCGGAGTGTACTAGATATAGACCACATCCAGTATGCTGCAATGGATGGCTACCTTTGTTTCAATATCTACAAGGGTTGGATGAAGAGCAACAGCCAAGTTGGCGGTTCAAGCAAAGAAGTATCGGCCAAGAGGAAGAGGGACAAGGACGAAGTCGAGGACGTGGATGAGGACTCCGAGTAAGGTGGCAGTGTCGTTGCTTATGGTGGTTCTAATGCACTGTCTACCGGAATAGTTGCAAAGTTTAATTTCAGGTGTGCTTAATTTAATTTGAGGGATGTGTTGTGCTGAGCCCCCAGCAGAACTATGTTATGTTTCTTCTTGTTACTTTAACTCTTCAGTAAGTAAATACTAGTATTTCTTACATTTCATCTTTTAGTTGGTATAGTACTACCACTCGTTTATTCACATTATATACGTACAATATATATGGCCAACATCATATAGCCAGCAGTTTAGTTGTCAAAGAATTTCTGGGTGCTTAGTTTTGTCAAAGAATTCCAGGTTGCTTAGTTTTACTTGAGGGGTGGGTTGTGCTCGACGCGAGCCTTTATCATCTGTTCCACGACCGCATTATGTACCTTGACAGCAGCCGGGTGCTCGATGCGGAGCTTGACGAGGGCCTGCAGCATCTTCATCGAGGAACTACTATTCTCATGCAGCTTCTTCCAGCCGGTGTTCTTCTCCTTCAACAGGTCGATCTCGTGGCAGAGCTTCGCCTTGTCCTCCTGAAGTCGCAGGATTTCGCCGGTCGCCTTCTTCTCCGAGGCAATGCTCTTCTTCAGCAGCATCACCAAGCCGGTGGTCAACTCCCCCTACTGATTGAGCTCAGCAGGCATGTCATCGAGGCTCTCCGTCAGCAACTCCATCAAGCCTTGGATGCACTCCTTCTGTTTATTGAGGTGCTTCTTGAGCTGATCGGGCATGCCGTTGCGGGATAATGACTCCAGCTCCGCCGGCTCGGCATGTTCGCCTCCGCGGCTAGGGCGCTCCTGGGAGCCATCGCCTACCCATGAGAGATCTATCGAGGTCTCTGCGTGGCGGCGAGCCCTCTCTTTTTTTCTGCAACCTTGGTTGCCGCTCCCTTGTTATGAGTAGTTCTTGACCTAGAGTTCTGCTCACCGGCCATGGCAATGACGGACAAAGAAGAAGCACTTATGAGGAGGAAAGGTAGAGTAATTTTCGGTTAGGTAGTTCCCCTTTTTATAACCTAAGTACTAGCACTAGTAGTACTAATACCTGCATAGTGGGAACACGTTCAGGTTTGGTACGTACTAGTAGGTGTGAGCAGGCTTCCGAATGTGATGGGAACAAGGTAAAGATTAATTGATGGTTTTGGTTTCGGGGGCCGAAACGGCTCCTGATGAGTTTAGTGGAACATAAATTTCAAGTACTACACTGCTCAAATGTGTAAATATTATGTTACCGTCAAAAAATTGCACAAAATACGAAGGAGACCAATGGAAGTACTACTAGCAACCGACGATTTAACTACTCGCATGCGCGCAGTGGAGTAATAATGTCTTTCTTTCGCCCTCACGTCCACTCAATTTGCATGTGCTATATTAATTGACCATCAATGAAGTGAACAACTTTACACGCGTCAAATTATCACATGGGGTGGATCTTGGTACAAAATTACGTCCGCCCGTGTACCCGCGTGTGTGTGCGAGGGAATGAGTGCGTGCATGGCGTGCGTGCACATCTTCGCTTCGTGCATGTACTGCCAGTATGGCTCAGGGAGGACGAGTACATTCTTCTGGAACTAGCAGCACGTCACTGTGATCAATCCACACAAGGAGGTCGCGACAACGCCTCCACATATGCTACGTGGCTTCATGAACTGTAAGAGAGACACTGTGTAGCATGCCATTGGTATTCTAATTTACGTGTTTTGCACATACTCGAAGTACTAGTAATTTACACGTGCATTGCATGCATCAGATTTTGCAACCAAATTATGAATAAATACCACAATATAGCATGTAAGCTCTTGGTCATATATGCGTGATGTAGCCCTTCGTTTAATTCTTATAGTTCATCTCATTCAAAATCAAATTAGTTTTTATAAAAAAGCTAAGAACGCGTGAATAGGAAAAACATGGGATTATAGTGGAATGTCGTATTGAATCCTACAGGATTGTACGAGTGTTTGATTGTGCATAGAAAAAACGCAGAATTCTTTCAAAGAGGTTTGAGTGGATGGGATGTTTCCTATGAAATCTAGTGCAAATGAATCATATGGAAAAATTCCTATGGTTTACAATCCTACGAATCAAACAACCAAGATAGGAAAAATTCCTAATGATTAGAATCCTCCAAAATTCCTTTGAGAATCCTTTGAATCAAAGAAGCCCTTAATCTATTTTATGATTCATGGAATTGTGCGTTGTAAAGCATAAAGTAAAAACAAATAATGGCAATTCAACTAGAAAAAAAGTTTGGGCAGTTATGATACGGAAGATTCTAGAACAAAAGAGAACCACTGTTGTTTTGAGGTTTGTGCATTATGCTTAAGTTCAACCATGGAGTCTGCTAGATTGTACATGTGGCAAAATCCGGTGGGGGGCTAGAAGATGGTGCGAGGGGCCGAGTGGAGGGAGACTATGAAGGAATGCACAAGTGCGAGATCGATATTTAGAGAGAGGGGGCGAACACGTGCGCTGTTGCACGCAGTGGCGGAGCCATGAAAAATAAATGAGCTAGGGGGCCAAGCATTGCTAATCCTTTACGAGGAGGGTCAATTCATGAAATTAAACCTTTTTTAGCAGCAATTGTCTAATGATCACATTCATATTAGCCTCGATATATAGTGATGTTAGGGGGGGGCAGGGCCCTTACTGCCCCCTGTCTTCGCCATTGTGCACGCATCTGAGAGATGAAGCGGAAGGCATGGATGATGAGAGGGGGACGTTGGATATATAATTAATGTGGGTGTATTAGCTATTTATGTTAATCCTATATAGAGAGGTATAGATTGATCGATGTGGACGTGGGAGAGGTATAGATTGATCGATGTGGACGTGGGAAAGAGGGTGAGACCTCACTGGATATATCGATTGATCGGTTTGTGTGGAAAACTATGAAAGACCTAGCTATATACACACATACATAGAGGAACATCGATCGTTGCGCATGCACGCGTGAGAGATAAAGAATGCCCGGTATGAGGGAGAGGGGGATGTGTGTGGGTGTGTGCCTTCATGGGAGACCGACCTGAAGAAAAAGATTGCATGCGTGCGATAGATAATGCCGACTGGTAGTGTGTGTGCATGCATGCACGAGAGAAAGTTAGTGGTACAATTATAAAGAGAAGACTACTGTGTGGGTGTAAAAGAATAGGTGAGGTCATAATCAATGTAAAGTTGAATTCAAATATTTGAATAAGAGATCCTGATGTTTGAAACCCATGCATGCATGAATATAACGGAGATCTGCGCGGTGTGCTTTGGAAACGAGCATGTTGTAATGTATACACATTGAACAAGGTCAGACTGATTTGAATTTGAGATACCGATGGCAGACATCATTTGCCCATGTCGCATCCGTGCATGTAATTGGAGATGATGGGCGGCTTTCGCATCACATATCTATATCTATACCCCTATATATATATTATATTATATATATTTTTATATTGTGAGCGGGTAACTTTAACTTTGAAAGATGGTCGTTGGATGAGGCGAATCCGAAGGTCCAAAGATGGCAAATTTGAGCACTATTGGCCGTTGGATATCATCTAGATTCCACCAGATTTCGCCACATGTATAATCTAGAAGACTCCATGGTTGAACTTAAGCATAATGCACAAACATCAAAACACAAGCACTTCTTATTTGTTCTAGAATCTTCCGTATCATAATTGCCCAAATGTTTTTCTACATGATTTGCCATTATTTGTTTTTACTTTATGTCTTACAACGCACAATTCCATGAATCTTAAAATAGATTAGCTTTCTTATAAAAACTAGATGATTTTGAATGAAATGAACTATAAGAATTAAACGAACATCTACATCATGCATATATGACTCAAAGCTTGCATGCTATAATGTGGTATTTATTCATAATTTGGTTGCCAAATCTCATGCGTGCAATGCACGTGTACCTTACTCTAGTCTAAATGGTGTTTGTGTGTGTGTTGTGCATGTTGAGGTGCAAATTGTCTTTTTTTGGGGTACACGTTAAGCTTGTTCTTCCGAAATTTCAAGCCGCGCCTTGTTATGCCGAAAATTGAAGCTAGCGTCTCTGTCTATCGTGCTGCGAAACTCCCGCCTCTTCAACCCACGCCTTGTTAGCCCGAAATATTTAAGATATATCTTTGTCTCGTTGTGCTCCGACAACTCCCTCCATCTCAACCCGCGCCTTGCTATTCCGAAATTACAACGCGCGCGAAAACTCCCACCTCCTGTGAAATCCCGACAAGCGAAATGCCCGTGGTACCCCTGAACCGAAAGAACCGCCTCAAATCGGTGGGGGTACTTTCATAACTTACCCCACATTTCGGACAAGCGCGTCTCTAAGCCATGGTTCCCCACTGCCATCCCATCCGCCCACCCATTCGTACACCAAGGCCGCGAAAACCCGCGACGAAACCCCACACCCTGCTCCGTCCGCCACCCAGCCGGAGCTTCTTCCCCGACGACGTCGTCCACAGCAACACCTCGACGTCCCTCATCCACCGTACCGGATGAGGATCTGTCGTCGATCTCATCGTCCCGTCGGTTCAGCCACCCCGTCCTCCACCTCCAAGGAGCTGCCCCGATGTTCCCCTCGTCTTTCACACCACCTCCATTCCCACATCGCCATCTTCACCTGCACCACCGGAAGAGCATCATCATCACCGTTTCCTCAGATGAAGCTGCAGCCTAATCGGCGCCACCAAAGAGGTTGTACACTAATCACCGCATTTTCTTCTTGATTCGATCTCACGGTGCTGCCGGCGCTCGGTCTCAAGCCGACACGGCACGGCTCCATCCACGGCGGGGTCGCCGGCCACTTCCTCCACGGCGTCGCTCCCTCGGCGGCAATGTCCACATCCGTAGGAGCTGCTACTGCTTTAGCTCTTGCTCGCGCTGCTGCTCTGCTCTTGCTCTCGGTCCCCTGCCTGGTCTACTCTTGCTATTGCTCTTGCTCGCGCTGCTGCTCTCGCTCCTGCTCTTACTTGCGATGCTGCTCCGATTTGGCTACACTTCAGTCGACTGAATCGACTTTTGGGTCAGTCGATTTCCAAGGGGTGGGCTCGCCTGGGTGAAGGAAGAACCAGCCACAGCGGGGAGGGGGGCTCGCCGGAGAGGTACCCCACTATCTATCTTAGGGTTCAGGATGGGGGCGGTGGTCGCCGGCGGTGGCGGGGCGTTGGCGGGACGGTGGCGTGGGGATCGCCGGAGAAAAAGCTCGGCGTGGGGGGCCTAGAGGGATGGTCGGGGCGGCAGCGGACCGGCGGTGGGGAGTGTTTTTGGGGCGGGCGGGGTGGCGCACCACCAGCCGTGGGCGGCGGGGGGCTGCTGTTTGGCCGGTTGTGGCTGGCGGCTCAGGGGGGGTGGAGGTTGAAGATGAACCACAGGCCCTTGATTTCGTATCCAACGGCTGCAAAATCGACTGACCAGAGATGAAAAAGTCAGTCGACCGACGTGTAGCCTCATCTTGCTAGTGCGTTCAATTTCGACAGCAAAATTCAGTTTCGACAGCAAAATTCAGTTTCGACAGTTAGGTTCAGTTTCAACAGTTAAGTTCAGTTTCGACAGTTAAGTTTAGAGATGAGCGGCTGATGTATTTTACATCTAGCACTTTTTGGTTATGTATTTTACGTCATGTATTGGAGATGCTATTAGAATTCCACTCAGGTTAACGTTGTTCGTTGTCTCTCTTGTCCTGCTTCAGCCTCGGCGTCATACAACTCACCAGAGCTGCTCCAATGACGAAACCCTCCATCACAGTGGAGCAGTACCTCGGGCTCCATCTCCAGACGCCTAAGATCTTCTTCCCCTCCTCCGACAGCAAAGTCAGTCGGAGCATCCTCACCGGCCAACCCAATCACGCTGAGATCGACATGGCTTCGCCAAAGAGGTTGTACAGTTGTTGCATCTCTTTTTTACTCTACATGTTATATATATTGTCCACTGAGCACTCGTAGTAATAGGAAATATGATTATTTTATCCTACTATATGACAAGCAGTGAGTTACCAGGCAACTTAGCTATCCGTGATGGACTCTCTTGAACGCCATCATTATTTATCTCTGCGTGTTTGAGTTGTGCATTTGTCGATGGGCCTGGGAGTTGAGCTAGTATGGCAGTGGCCTAGGTCCAAAGTAATAGAAGTAGCACAAAAACATTTTTTAGTGTAGGATTTTCCTTCCTCAAGCCTGCCAACTAGAATCGCCAGTGCTTGAAAGGAAAAGTGAATGAAAAACATATGAATTGGAAAGTTTCCTATGGTACTACTTTTCATGAATTTGGTGCAAAGGAATGGAGCAAAGGAAAACTGTAGGATTTGTTCCTTTAGTGTCTCCTTGAAAGAAAAACCGTAGGAATTCTAATTTCCACTTCTCCTCCTTTTCATATTCCTATTCATCAAGCACAAGACTAAGAGATAGTAGCATAATAGCATTATAACCGTACATTTTCTTGTGGTTTGACTTAATCTCACCATGCTTTTTTGCATCCTGTGATCTTCCAATTGTTGTGAATCAAACACCCAGATTGGCAGAAATCCTGTGTTTTTAAATTCTCTGTTTTGCACGTGCATTCCTATCCTATTCCTGTCTATTTCCTATCCCTGCATTGTTAGAATCCTCAAATTCAAACAAGCCCTTACTCAATTACTTCTGTTACAGATATGTGTCAAAGAAAACCTTGTGTGGTTTGTCCTGCTCCTGCGGCGCTGTGTTCCACCCCAGCTCAGCTGCTCCAATGACGGAAGGGTTCACCACAGTAGGGATCCGCTCTCCAGACTGTCTTTCGCCGCCTCAGATCTTCTTCCCCGCCGCCGGCAGCCACGACAACTGCATTACCATCATCAACTGAGCAGATGACCTTGAGGACTACACGGGTCCGCAAGAGAGGTCGCACTCTTCCGTGTCTGCTTACGTTATGCGTCGCTTAATATGATGACATGCTACATTATCGTCGTGTTCACCTATTAGACTCTGAGTCAGGTCCAAACTAATGCTGAAACTTGAGTTTTTAAATGGTTGTGGGGTACATATTGGGGCAGCAATCAGTACTATCTGTCTACTATCTGGTTAATCTCCGGTGTCTACTATGAGTTTCATGTTGGGTGCAAACAAACATTAAAGGAGCCATTATCTGTATTTTTTAACTAAAGCTATTATCTGCCTGCTATCATTGGTTTTGGGTCTATCCACAGTTTGCTACCATCACTCTGGATTTGTGCATGCACTCCTTACATAATCTCACTATGTTTTATTCCTATGCATGCCAGTTATTGTACACAATGGAACTGATCATGTAGAGCAAAAGAGACGAGCCTTGCATGGCAATAAAATTTCATGCAGACGTCGTTCCATGGTGGGCGCAAAGGCAGCCCTCCCTCCACCCATTTCGGATCGTAATCAAGAGGAAGATAACTGTTCTGAGGGGGATTCAGAACGAGAAGACCACTCCTATTTACCCCATGAGGTCTTCGCTCTAACTTGGCATGCTGATGTTGGTAATATCATGCATATGGTGCCTTGCATTGCTTACTGTATACATTAAAGATGTCATCTGCTTAGTTTAGACATGCTTTGTGTCAATGCCATCTGTTTTGTTTCTTTATTGTATATGTGAATTATGAAATGCCATCTTGTCTAGCCAGGCATCATATATGTGAATTTTGCAATGCCACCCTGGTTAGCCAGTCATCTTATATGTGAATTATATCATGCCATCATTTTTTTTATTATGTGTTAAATTTGTCAACAATTTTAGTACATTCAATTACTCTTCCTGTGCATCAGCCATTCGGCACGATCATGGAGAAATCTGGAGTGTAAACAAGGTCTTTAGAGCAGACAATGCTATCTGACGAAGTGCATGTCTTGCTGGTTACCGATAGCTCCTCAGAGGAGGATTCAGAGACAGATGACCAGTCATATTTCCAACTTGGCAGGGTTATGTTACTCATATCGTGCGTATGGTATCTTGCATTGCTATGTCATTTGCTTAGTTTAGACATGCTTTGTGTGAATGCCACCTGTTTAGTGTCTAATTCCCATATATGTGAAATATGCAATGCCATCTTGTTGCAAGACATTATATATGTGAATTATGCAATGTTATCTTGTTGCAAGGCATTATGTATGTGAATTATGCAATGCCATGCTGTTTAGGCAAGCGTCATATATGTAAATTATATCATGCTGTCCTTTTTTTGTATTTCTCATTGCTTTTGTCGACAATGTTTGTATATTCAACTGCTCTTCCTGTGCATCATCCATTTGAATTGGTGATGGGGAAATATGGAGTGAAAACAAGGTCTTCGGAGCAGACAATGCTACCTGCTGAAGCAGATATCTTGCTGGTTACAGATAGCTCTTCAGAGGAGGATTCAGAGGCAGATGACCAGTCCTATTACCCCCTTGAGGTGTATGCTCAAACTTGGCAGGGTTATATTACTCATATAATGCATATGTTGTATTGCAATGCTTATTTTTTTACATCATATACACAATATTGAATGCCATCTCCTTAGTTGACACATCATATATGCAATTGCCCTCTGCTCACTTCCTTAGTATATAAATCATATATTTGAATTATGTCATGCCATGATGTTTACATAGACAACATGTATCTGAATTATGGCATGCCAACCCATTTTCTAAAGACATAATATAGTTATATCATCTCATCCTGTTTACATAGTCATCATATTTTAAATTATGTCATTCTATCCGTGAATTATATCATGGCATCATGTTTCCATCGACGGCATGTTTGTGATTTATGGCATGCCAACCACTTTAATAGACACATCGTATAGTTATATCATGTCATCCTGTTTACATAGTCATCATATTTTGAAGTATGTCATTCTATCCTGTTTAGTTAGCCATCATACATGTGAAATTGTGTCATGCTATCCTGTTTAATTAGCCATCATATATGTGAAATTATGTCCTGCTATTCTGTTTGCTTAGACAACATAAATGTGAATTATTTCATGCCCTGTTTTCTTCCCTACTATCCATTGCACCTGTCTATCTTACAATGTATGTACATTCAATTACTTTTCTTGTTTATCAGCCATTTCAATTGGAGGGAGTGATGGCAGTATCTGTGGGAGTAAAAACACGATCTTCAGAAAAGATCGTGCTACCTATCGATGCAGATAGAACCACGGTTGTACTTGCCCAAGAATCAGCCCCACCACACATAACTCACACTCATGCAGATTGTACCCCTACCCAGTTGGACAGAGAACCAGCTACACCCCTTCTAACCCCAACCCCAGCAGATAGACACCCAGTTTCCGTTGACACAGCACTGTCTCCACCACAGAGCACCCAAACACGAGCAGTTAGTAAGGCAACTGCAGTGCCCAAATCACGAGGACCACCACTCCGAACCCGAAGTAAACGCTTAAAGCAGAAGAAGAATTGTTCTCAGGTCAGGTTCCATAGTTATGGTTCATACTACTTTGCTCTTGCATCACTGTATTTACTGATACCAACCAATGGCGCAACAGGTATGTTTTAGACCTGTTTATTCAACGTGTTTGGTTGTTTGCTGTTGTAACTTGCTCTATCACTACTAGGGAAAAGCCTAGCAGCAGCGCGGGTTTTGGGCCTATTAGTAGCGCGGGGGCCGGCGCTACTAATAAGGCGCTATAGCTAACGTACCCGCGCTACTACTACGTCCTTTAGTAGTAGCGTGGGTGAAAACCCGCGCTACTACTACTAGCACGGGTTTTTTTGAATTTTTTCGAAAAAATATTTCGATTTTTTCCCTAATTTTCAAATTTCTGAATTATTTTAACCTCAAATCTCTAATCACCCCTCATCGCTGCTCAATTTAATCTCTAATCACCCCTCATCATTCCAAATCATCTAACTTCCCGGACGGTCACCCATCCTCTCACTACTCTAGCCTGAGCACGCTTAACTTCCGGGTTCTATTCTCCCTCGTTTCCAAGTCTGCACTTGTTGTTTTCCTAACAATAGTAAGATGTCAATCCTATTTACCTCAGGAATTTAGCTTGAGCATTAAGTCACACATTTCACTATTTGAGTTTGAAACTATTGTTCTAAAAAATTAGTAACACTTGGAATAATTAGTTTGACCACAGTTTGACCATAGTTTGACCACAGTTTGGCCATAGTTTGACCAAATTTGACCAAAATTCAAAAAAACTAAAATAATTATTTAGTAACACTAATATTCTAGAATAATTAGTTTGACCATTGTTTGACCACAGTTTGACCACACAGTTTGAAATTTTTTTCGATTTTTTCCACTCTAGATCTTAAAAGCCCCGTAACTTTTTTCTGTTTGGTTTTTGAGGATTTTGAAAATGTTTTTGAGGATGTAACTTTTCGAGTAGATGATTTTTCATATAAAAAACTTTTTCATCCGAGTTAGTATGCAAAAGTTATGCCCATTTTTACAAATTCTCGAGAGATTTTGCAAATAAAGTCAAAATTCATATTTGCAAATTTTCCCAACAACTAGACCACATATCACATGGGAAACTTATTTTCTTTTATTTTTTGACATTTTCATCATTTTCTTTTATTTTTTTAAACTGAAAAGGCGATCCACGAGGGGGGGTAGAGTTTGAAAATGGGACCTTTAGTAGTAGCGCGGTTTTTTACCCCCTCGCTACTACTATGGCACCACTTAGTAGTAGCGAGGGCTAAAAACCAACGCTAGTGCTATCAAACTTAGTAGTAGCGAGGTTTTAAAAACCCACGCTACTACTCTGGCATGTCCCGGGGGGCACGGTAGAGACCGCTTAGTAGTAGCGAGGGTTAAAAACCCGCGCTACTGCTATCAACTTAGTAGTAGCGAGGTTTAAAAACCTGCGCTACTGGTAAGTAGCAGTAGCGAGGGTTTTTAACCCTAGCTACTAGTAACTTTCTATGTATAGGCTTTTCCCTAGTAGTGTATGTTGATTTCAGTTTCAATTGAATAAACAGTTATGTTCTCATGCCATGCACATTAGAAGTGTTGTTATTGTTGTGTAGTTTCCTACACTTATATTCTGTTTATGCTGCTTTGTCTTAAATAGATATGATTCAAACTGTATCCATCTTGATTTGGCAACATAAACTAGAATGATATAGACCATACAGTGACCATACTACATAGATATATGTTTGTTTCATGCTGTTATCATGTCCACCTTACTACTGAACTAGTTTACCAAAATGAGTTTCATATACTACATTGTAAACCTGAGGTGTGTTTGTTTGTTTCCCTTTTAGAACGCGGATAAAATATTGGAGAAGAGTACCCTGTTTTGCAATGGTAAAGGAAGTAATGCAGATAAGGTTCAAGATAGTGAGACATCCCTGTTGGTCTCCAAGAAAGCTGATAAAAACTATATTGAGGACACTGAGACAACCCGAAAGTCCTGTCTTGATGTAGTGTTCGAGTTACTGGCTACCACTGCTGGCACCAGCTCTTTGAACTCGTTGCCTGAATCAGTTCGGCTTCTTGAGTCTCAACTTCAAGTTAAAAGACATCGATCAGATGTTATGCGACAGGAAGACGAAGGACTGAGGAAGTCCCTGCAGAATTCAGATGCATACTTTCTGGTGCAACAGCAGGCGTTGGAGGACTTAAGCGCCAAACAAGAGAAAGCTAATAAGCTTGCTAAGCATCTTGCCAGCATTATGGGTACCCAGAATATTGTTTCTTGAGCTCTTCTGAAGTGGTTTCAGTTCTGGACTTGTTTTGCTGCGGCGATTATATGTTGTTGTGTTCCCTATATTTGCACTGGTGGCGAACTTTGATGCCCAGTGGATGTAATATGTGTAGTAGCCGTGATAGGCTAGTGTAAGTTGCTTGCTTATTTATTTACTTGTTGTCTTGTTTATTTGTTTGCTTGTAGTCAGTGCAGTTCTTCTTCTGCGGTTTGCTAGTGGCTGCAACAACCTATTTTTTAAAACTAGGCCACAATAACCATGGGCTAATATTTACTGTAGTGACATTGCACCTACGAGCCATAGAAACAGTGGGCCTTCCACGGGCTGTATAAATAGTGGGCCTTCCACGGGCCATAGAAACAATGGGCCTTCTACGGGCCGCAGAAACAATGGGCCTTCTACGGTCCGTATCATCAATGGGCCTTATATGGGCAGTATGATCGATTGGCCAAACATGGGCCAATAACAGGCTGCATTATGGCCATAAACGGGCTAGAGTTGGAATCGTCCGTTCATGGGCCGACCATAACGGGCCATCGTTAATAGGCCGTATTTCATGACGCTATGAAAACGGCCCAACGTGTTAACGGACCACAAACGGGCCGACTGTAACCACGGGCTGAATTTGGCCCATAAGCAGAAAATGACAGTAACGGGCCGTAAGTAAACGAATGCTGGAAATGAGCCCAAGAATAAATGGGCTCTGAGAAGGCCAAAAGATAACATGGGCTGGAAATGGCCCAACGGAATAACGGGCCCTTAATGGGTATAAAGTGATACACTGTTCATTACGGGCCAGTTTCACCACGGGCCGTTAATGGGTGTAAAGTAATACACTGTTCATTATGGGCCAGTTTCACCACGGGCCTTTAATAGGCCAAGAGTTACATAGGGCCTCATATGGGCCGAAAGACGTCATGGGCCATACATGGGCCAGAAGTGAAAACGGGCTGGAATCATATTGAGTGGCCCAGATGACGCTACTGGGCCTAATTCGGATAGGGCGTAACAGGCCTTGGGTTAGCGGGCTGTAAATGGGCTATATGCGAACAGGCCGTTAACAGACTTTACATGGGCCGGGCCGCCACCTTTTGACCAAGTCAAATGGGCCGGCCTTTTCACAGGAATGGGCCTCTGTTGGGTCGTGCCACGTGTCGACATATCATAGGCGCCTTCTGTCCAATGAGTGGATGACATCTGTCCCAACGGTGAGCCGACACGTATTTCCACCAGCCAATGATGATTTTACACATGGAAAATCCCCATTGGTCGGGGCTGTTAACGGGTTATCAGATCCAAAACCCGACCTGATAGCTTAACGGCGTTCCGTTACGGTGGATGCCACGTGTCGGTCACCCTTGATGAAAGCACTTCTGTGACGCGCTATTTATCATCACGGAAGTGGACACTTCCGTGATGATAATTTTGGTAATGTCATGGAACACTTCTACGACAGCACAGGTATGACTATCTTGATTCTATCAAAAATTTGTCATGGATGTACATGCATGACAAAAAATGTGACCTACTGTGACAAACACGTATCATCACGGAAGTGTATTTTTTTTGTAGTGCATCCAAAAACCCTTAAACCCAAATCTTATTTTCAAGTGTCCACCATACCTACCTAAGGATTGAGCAAGATCCTTCAAGTAAGTTGTCATTGGTGCAATAATGCAATAACAATTGCTTCTAAAAGTGTTAGATCATTTAGTGTAAGAGAAAACTGAATGTTGTATGTACTTGTGATGGCAAAGAATAAAAGCGACAGACTGCATAATAAAGGGTGCTATAATAAGGGGCAATATAACGTGGCGTTCTTTTGCACTAAGGGGTTGAGCATACAAACAAATAAGTGCATGGCAACCTCTGCTTCCCTCTACGAAGGGCCTATCTTTTTGCTTTTCAGTATTTACTTTTATGCAAAGAGTCAATGTTTTTTCTCTCTATTCCTTTTTATTTTTCTCCTTTGGCAAGCATCATGTGGTGAGGAAATATCTAGGCACATATGTCCAGTTGAATATGGGTAGCATGAGTTATTATTGTTGACATCACCCAAAGGTGAATATATTGGGAGGCGAAATTATAAGCCCCTATCTTTCTATGTGTCCGGTTGAAATGTTTTGCTCATGCGTATGCGGTGAGTGTTAGCAATCATAGAAGACTATAAGATGGTTGAGTATGTGGAGCTCTTACTTAAACTCTTTTGAATAAGTTGAATTTCAATTGCTTGGTGACTAAGAACATAGGTTGTTGGGTTCCAAGAGAGTTCATTGTTTGAACCTTAACATGTGAATTGGTTGCTACTATAACATGAGAAGTTTTATAAGGAAGAATTGTTGTTATGATGCTAGAATAAGTGACTAAAATTATCATTGATCAAACTTATGCACTTTGCTAGCATTCACACTTCATAAATTATTTCTTTTATTATATAAGGAATTAAGCTTGGGGATGATAATATGTCTCCAACGTATGTATAATTTATGAAGTATTCATGCCATTATATTATCATTCTTGGATGTTTTACAATCATTTTATAGCAACTTTATATCATTTTTTGGGACTAACCTATTGACCCAGTGTCCAGTTCCAATTGTTGTTTTTTGCTTGGTTTTTAAATCGCAGGAAATCAATATCAAATGGAGTCCAAACACCACGTAAATTTTTGGAGATTTTTTCTGGACCAGAAGGAACCCAATGGGCCTGAGCTGCACCTCGGGGGTGCCCCGAGGGGGGCACAACCCACCAGGACGTGCCAGGACCCCCTGGCGCGCCCAGGTGGGTTGTGCCCACCACGGTGGCCTCCCACACCCCCTCTTTGCACTATAAATTCCCAAATATTTTGAAACCCTTGGGGGTAGCCCTAGATCAGAAGTTCTGCCGCCATAAGGTCTCTGTATCCATGAAAACCAATCTAGACCATGTTTCGGCACCCTGCCGGAGGGGGGAATCATCTCTGGTGGCTAATATAGTTGGATCATATGATTATCCCTCAGAGTGCAATAATCATATGATCATATTATCATATATTTCTACCATCCATATTACACTTTTATCACCATCTCTTCGCTGAACTAGTGCACCTATACAATTTGCCATTGTATTGGGTGTGTTGGGGACACAAGAGATTTCTTGTATATGGTTGTATGGTCGTTTGAGAGCGATCATCTTCATCCTACACCTCTCACGGATTGATAAACCTTAGGTCATCCACTTGAGGGAAAATTGCTACTGTTCTACAAAACTCTGCGCTTGGAGGCCCAACACATGTCTACAAGAATAAAGTTGTGTAGTAGACATCACTCCGATACGTCACCCTTCCTGAAAAGAAGATGAATTGTAGTTGCAAAGTTGACTCAGAACATAGTTTGTTGGTTTCCAATAGAGTTTATGCTTTATACTTCATTGTTGTGATGAATTGCCACTTGTTCATGAGAAGCCTATGATAAAAGTTCTACAATAAAAGTTTTATATTGAAGTTTGCTAATGTTATAATAAGTCACATGATGCTGCTATGTCTGTATTTTTGTTTTTATCGACCCCTCTCTCTCTCTCTCTAAGCATGTGGACTTATTTTTTGATTTCTGCTTTCGCTTGAGGACAAGCAAGGTCTAAGCTTGGGGGAGTTGATACGTCCATTTTGCATCATGTTTTCTGATACGTCTCCAACGTATCTATAATTTTTTATTATTCCATGCTGTTTTATTATC
Organism: Triticum aestivum; assembly: GCF_018294505.1. Lineage (NCBI taxonomy): Eukaryota > Viridiplantae > Streptophyta > Magnoliopsida > Poales > Poaceae > Triticum > Triticum aestivum. Next base: position 60,140,509 of record NC_057807.1, read on the forward strand.
AATCTTGGATGTTTTATAATCATTATATAGTCATTTTATATCATCTATTGGTACTAACCTATTGACATAGTGCCAAGTTCCAGTTGTTGTTTTCTACATATTTTTTACTCGCAGGAAATCAATATCAGATGAGGTCCAAATGCCACGCCATTTTACAGTGATTTTTTATGGTCTAGAAGGAACACAATGGGCCTTGGTTGCACCTGGGGGGAGTCCCAAGCAGGGGACAACCCACCAGGGCACCCTAAGTGGCTCACGCGCGCCTTGGTGGGTTGTGCCCACCTCAGGTGCCCCCTGGACCGACTCTTTGCTCTATAAATACCCCAATATTCCAGAAACCCTAGAGGAGTCGACGAAATTTTCATCCAGCCGCCGTAGAGTCTAGAACCACGAGATCCAATCTAGACACCATCACGGACGGGATCACCACTTCCATTGGTGCCTCTCCGATGATGCGTGAGTAGTTCTTTGTGGTGTGTTTGTTGGGATCTGATGAACTTCAAATTTATGATCAGTTATATCTTTTTATATCCATGAAAGTTATTTGAGTTCTTTGATCTCTTATATGTGTGATCTCTTATAGCCTCGTATTTCTTCTCTGATATTTGGGTTTTGTTTGGCCAAATTGATCTATTTATCTTGCAATGGGAAGAGGTGCCCGTCGGTGTCAAAACCGGTGGATCTTGGGTAGGGGGTCCTGAACTATGCGTCTAAGGCTAATGGTAACAGGAGGCTGGGGACACGATGTTTACCCAGGTTCGGGCCCTCTCGATGGAGGTAATACCCTACTTCCTGCTTGATTGATCTTGATGATATGAGTATTACAAGAGTTAATCTACCACGAGATCGTAGAGGCTAAACCCTAGAAGCTAGCCTATGGTTATGATTGATCTTGTCCTACAGACTAAACCCTTCGGTTTATATAGACACCGGAGGGGGCTAGTGTTACACAGAGTTGGTTATAGAGGAGGAGATCTACATATCCAAATTGCCAAGCTTGCCTTCCACGCAAAGGAGAGTCCCATCCGGACACGAGACGAAGTCTTCAATCTTGTATCTTCATAGTCCAACAGTCAGGCCAAAGTATATAGTCTGGCTGTCCGAGGACCCCCTAATCCAGGACTCCCTTAGTAGCCCCCGAACCAGGCTTCAATGACGATGAGTCCGGCGTGCAAAAATTGTCTTTGGCATTGCAAGGCGGGTTCTTCTCCGAATCCAGAGTACCTATTGTAGCGAGTAGTGTTTGGCTTCCCATTAATGTTGTACTCCTTGGCTTCTGTGCTTCAATAATAATTATCTCCACGCGTCGAGTGAATGCGAGAAGTCGGGGAATTTTTACATTTGCCACCCTAGCCATGTAAGTAAATTGTCTATTTAAAGAGACGGGGATCCTCAGATCCAAATCACACCATCCTCCCCTCAGCAAGCATCTCATCAGAGCGCGCCTGGAAGAAGCCATCCCATCATGGCCGGCCGTCGTTGCTCCTCCTCTTGCTCCCGTTGCACTAAGCCAGGTGATTGGAGAAGTGTTCTATTCCCCATAGCCGATTAGTAGAGTTGCAGACCAAGGGGTTTCTCCCGCCTGCAGACATGGTCCCCGTCCGAGCTGGACTAGCCACCTATAATGGTGAGGAGCAAGCAGAGAGCTTTCCCTACCCATCCAAGGGGGAGCGGGTATGCCTTGTCCCTTATTTGCTGAGGGGACTCGGGTTTCCAATCCGCCCATTCCTCCGTGGGCTCCTGGAGTTCTATGGCCTCTAGCTGCATAATCTCACCCCTGCCTTCGTACTGCATATTGCAGGCTATGTAGCCCTTTGCGAGCTATTTCTGGGCTGCGAGGCTCATTTCGAGCTATGGAAGAGGCTATTCTGTCTTGTCCCCTGTAATCAGGAGGGATTAATATAACAAGTGGGCGGAGCCGAAATATGACGTGTCGCCGAGACCGGATACTTGTCCGGCACTCCAAAGAAGGCATCCGAAGACTGGCCTTTGGAGTGGTTTTATGTAGAGGATGTCCCCCTCCCAGACCCAATTCAGACGGGCCTTCCTGAGTTCAGTAATGCTCCGCTGAAGAAACGCCAAAGCTGGCACCCCCGGAGCCCCCAGGAGGAAGATAATAGAGAAGTCCTTTACCTAATGGGCAGGATAAAAACGCTGGCCAAATCAGTATTGACAATAATCGAAGTTATGCCAATATGCATAATGCGGGGGGTGCTACCAGCTGCGGTCGTAAAGGTCCGGACTCCGCCGCCGCTCTGGCAAAAATATTGTCCGGCTTTTACAAAGGAGAGGAGGAGGAGTTCCTCCGTATTAAGCCACGGGATGGATTTTCTATGTACAACCCCCCAAGGTGGGTGAGCTGTTATCCTTTACTCAACTCCGGTCACTCCCGTACTTTCTGCCATAAATACTCACCCTCCCAATTCCAAGCAGGAACTGCAAAAGGCCGTGATACGTCTCCAACGTATCTATAATTTTTGATTGTTCCATGCTATTATATTACCTATTTTGGATGTTTATGGGCTTTATTTTATACATTATTATCATTTTTGGGACTAACCTACTAACCGGAGGCCTAGCCCGTATTGCTGTTTTTTTGTCTATTTCAGTATTTTGAAGGAAAGGAATATCAAACGGAGTCCAAACGGAATAAAACCTTCGAAAGCGTGCTTTTTGGAACGAACGTGATCCAGAGGACTTGGAGTGCAAGTCAAGAAGATTTCAAGGCAGCAACGAGAGGGTAGGGCCCCCCCTATAGGGCGTGCCCCCTGTCTCGTGGGCCCCTCGGGCGGCCACCGACGTACTTCTTCCTCCTATATAAGCCTACATACCCCAAAAACATCCAGGGAGCAACCGAAACACAATTTCCACCACCGTAACCTTCTGTATCCGCGAAATCCCATCTTGGAGCCATCGTCGGCGTTCTGCCGGAGGGGGATTCGACCATGGAGGGCTTCTACATCAACACCATGGCCCTACCGATGAGTTGTGAGTAGTTTACCACAGACCTTCGGGTCCATAGTTATTAGCTAGTTGGCTTCTTCTCTCTTTTTTGGATCTCAATACAATGTTCTCCCCCTCTCTTGTGGAGATCTATTCAATGTAATCTCTTTTTGCGGTGTGTTTGTTGAGATCCGATGAATTGTGGGTTTATGATCAGATTTATCTATGGATAATAATTGAATCTTCTATGAATTATTTTATATGATTGAGTTATCTTTGCAAGTCTCTTCGAATTATCGGTTTGGTTTGCCCTACTAGATTGGTCTTTCTTTCCATGGGAGAAGTGCTTAGCTTTGGGTTCAATCTTGCGGTGTTCTTACCCAGTGACAGAAAGGGTTGCGAGACACGTATTGTATTGTTGCCATCGAGGACAAAAAGATGGGGTTTATATCATATTTCTTGAGTTTATCCCTCTACATCAAGTCATCTTGCTTAATGCGTTACTCTGTTCTTATGAACTTAATACTCTAGATGCATGCTGGATAGCGGTCGATGTGTGGAGTAATAGTAGTAGATGCAGGCAAGAGTCGGTCTACTTGTTGCGGACGTGATGCCTATATACATGATCATGCCTAGATAAAGTCATAATTATTCGCTTTTCTATCAATTGCTCGACAGTAATTTGTTCACCCATCGTAATACTTATGCTCTTGAGAGAAGCCATTAGTGAAACCTATGGCCCCCGGGTCTATCTCTTATCATATTTGCTTCCAATCTACTTTTATTTGCATCTTTATTTTCTGCATCTATATTATAAAATACCAAAAGTATATCTATCTTATCATATTATCTCTATCATATCTCACTTTCGCAAGTGGCCATGAAGGGATTGACAACCCCTTTATCGCGTTGGTTACGAGTTCTTTGTTTGTTTGTGTAGGTTCGTGGGCCTTGTTGAGAAGCCTCCTACTGGATTGATACCTTGGTTCTCAAAAACTGAGGGAAATACTTACGCTACTGTGCTGCATCACCCTTTCCTCTTCAAGGAAAACCAACGCAAGCTCAAGACGTAGCAAGAAGGATTTCTGGCGCCATTGCCGGGGAGGTCTTCGCTCAAGTCAAGACATACCAAGTACCCAACACAAACTCATCTCCCTCGCATTTACATTATTTGCCATTTGCCTCTCATTTTCCTCTCCCCCACTTCACCTTTGCCATTTTATTCGCCCTCTCTTTCCCAATCTTCTCCTCTCTTTTCTGTTTGCAGTTTTATGTTTGCTTGTGTGTTGGATTACTTGTTGCCATGGCGCAAGATAATACCAAATTGTGTGATTTCTTGAATACCAATAATAATGACTTCCTTAGTACTCCGATTGCTCCTCTTAATGATGTTGAGTCTTGTGAAATCAATACCGCTTTGCTGAATCTTGTTATCAAAGATCAATTCGCCGACCTTCCTAGTGAAGATGCCGCTACTCATCTAAACAACTTCGTTGATTTGTGTGATATGCAAAAGAAGAAAGATACGAAAAATGATATTGTTAAATTGAAGCTATTTCTGTTTTCACTTAGAGATCGTGCTAAAGTTTGGTTTTCATCTTTGCCTAAAAATAGTATTGATTCTTGGAACAAGTGCAAAGATGCTTTTATCTCTAAGTATTTTCCTCCTGCTAAGAGCATCACTCTTAGGAACGATATTATGAATTTTAAAAAACTTGATCATGAGCATGTTGCCCAATCTTGGGAAAGAATTAAATTGATGATTCGCAGTTGCCCTACTCATGGTTTGAATTTATGGATGATCATACAAATAAATTATGCCGGTTTGAACTTTGCTTCTAGAAATATTTTAGATTCGGCCGCCGGAGGCACGTTTATTGAAATCACTTTAGGAGATGCTACAAAACTTCTTGATAATATTATGGCTAATTATTCTCAATGGCATACCGAACGATCTACTAGTAAAAAAGTGCATGCTATAGAAGAAATTAATGTTTTGAGTGGGAAGATGGATGAGCTTATGCGATTGTTTGCTACTAAGAGTTCTTCTATTGATCCCAATGATATGCCTTTATCTACCTTGATTGATAATAATAATGAATCTATGGATGTGAATTTTGTTGGTAGGAATAATTTTGGAAACAATTCTTATAGAGGAAACTTTAATTCTAGACCGTTCCCTAGCAATCCCTCTAATAATTATGGCAATTCCTACAATAATTCTTATGGTAATTTTAATAATATGCCCTCTGATTTTGAGAATAGTGTGAAAGAATTTATGATTTCTCAAAAGAATTTTAATGCTTTGCTTGAAGAAAAATTGCTCAACGTTGATGATTTGGCTAGGAACGTTGATAGACTTTCACTTGATGTTGATTCTCTCAAACTTAGATCTTCTCCTCCTAAGCATTATATCAATGAGTCTCTCAAAGCAATGAGAATTTCCATTGAAGAGTGCAAGGAAAGAACCGCTAGATTGCGTGCTAAGAAAGATAGCTTTATAAAAGCGTGTTCTTCTAGTTCCATGACAATAATGATGAAGATCTCAAAGTTATTGATGTGTCCCCTATTAGATCTTTGTTTTGTAATATGAATCTTGAAAATAATGGGACTGGAGATGAGTCAACTTTATTTAGAAGGCGTCCCAAGAATTTGGAGTTTTTAGATCTTGATGCTAAATTTGGTAAAAGTGGGATTAGAGAGGTCATGACTTTAAATAGCATTGAACCCACTATCTTGGATTTCAAGGAATTTGATTATGATAATTGTTCTTTAGAAACTTTTATTTCCCTGTTGCAATCCGTTGTTAATTCTCCACATGCTTATAGTCAAAATAAAGCTTTTACCAAACATATCATTGATGCCTTGATGCAATCTTTTGATGGAAAACTTAATTTGGAAGTTTCTATACCTAGAAAACTTAATGATGAGTGGGAACCTACTATAAAGATTAAAATTAAAGATCATGAGTGTTTTTCTTTGTGTGATTTGGGTGCTAGTGTTTCCACGATTCCGAAAACTTTATGTGATATTCTAGGTTTCCATGATCTTGATGATTGCTCTTTAAATTTGCACCTTGCGGATTCCACCATTAAAAATACAATAGGAAGGATCAATGATGTCCTTATTGTTGCAAATAGAAATTTGGTGCCTGTTGATTTTATCATTCTTGATATAGATTGCAATCTTTCTTGCCCTATTATTTTTGGTAGAGCTTTCCTTAGAACGATTGGTGCGATTATTGATATGAAGGAAGGGAATATTAGATTCCAATTTCCATTAAAGAAAGGCATGGAGCACTTTCCAAGAAAGAAATTCAAATTACCTTATGAATCTATCATGCGAGCTACTTATGAATCAAGTGCAAAAGATGGCACTACTTAGATCTATCTTCGCTTTTATGCCTAGCTAGGGGCGTTAAACAATAGCGCTAGTTGGGAGGCAACCCAATTTTCTTTATGTTCTTTGTTTTTGTTCCTGTTTAGTAATAAATTTTGTTTCTACTTCCTGTTTAGATGTGTTTTCATGTTTTATTTAGTGTTTGTGCCAAGTAGAACCTATAGGATAACCTATGATATGAGTTGATTTGATTCTGCTGAAAAACAGAAACTTTGCACTCACGAGAAAAAATTCAATAAATCACAAGGAACGAGCTTTTGCATTGATTCTTTTTGCTGCTGTTCAATAAACAAATTGTTTAGGACGTCCTGTTTTGGTAGGATTTTTAAGGTTCCAGAAGTTTGCGTTAGCTACAGATTGCTACAGACTGTTCTGTTTTTGACAGATTCTGTTTTTCGTGTGTTGTTTGCTTATTTTGATGTATCTATGGCTAGTATGTAAGGGTATGAACCATAGAGAACTTGGAATACAGTAGGTTTAACACGAATATAAATAAAGAATGAGTTCATTACAGTACCTTATGTGGTGATTTTTTTTCTTTCACTAATGGAGCTTATGAGATTTCCTGTTGAGTTTTGTGTTGTGAAGTTTTCAAGTTTTGGGTAAAGATTTGATGGACTATGGAATAAAGGGTGGCAAAAGCCTAAGCTTGGGGATGCCCAAGGAAACCCAAGATATTCAATAATAGCCAAAAGCCTAAGCTTGGGGATGCCCCCGGAAGGCATCCCCTCTTTCGTCTTCGTTCATTGGTAACTTTACTTAGAGCTATGTTTTTATTTGCTACATGATATGTGTTTTGCTTGGAGCGTCATGTATTATATTAGTCTTTGCTTTTTAGTTTACCACAATCATCCTTGCTGTAACACACCTTTTGGGACAAGCCTATTTGCTTAGGATTTGATAGAATACTCTATGTGCTTCACTTATATCTTTTGAGCTAGATAGTTTTTGCTCTAATACTTCACTTATATCTTTTAGAGCACGGTGGTGGATTAATTTTAAAGAAATTGTTGATCTCTCATGCTTCACATATATTATTTTGAGAGTCTTTTAGAACAGCATGGTATTTTCTATGGTTATAAATTGGTCCTAGAATGATGAGCATCCAAGTTGGGTATAATAAAAACTATCATAAGAAGTGAATTGGATGCTATGATCAACTTGATACTTGATGATTGTTTTTAGATAGGGAGGTAGTGATATTAAAGTCATGATAGGTGGGTGATTATGAATTTAAAGAATGCTTGTGTTGAAGTTAGCAAGTCCCGTAGCATGCACGTATGGTTAAAGTTGTGTAACAAATTTGAAACATGAAGTGTACCTGGCTTGTGCATCCTTATGAGTGGCGGCCGGGGACGAGCGATGGTCTTTTCCAACCAATCTATCCCCCTAGGAGCATGTGCGTAGTGCTTGGTTTTTCATGACTTATAAATTTTTGCAATAAGTATATGAGTTCTTTTCACTAATGTTGAGTCCATGGATTATACACACTTTTACCTTTCCATCATTGCTAGCCTCTTCGGTACCGTGCATTGCCCTTTCTCACCTTGAGAGTTGGTGCAAACTTTGCCAGTGCATCCAAACCCCGTGATATGATACGCTCTATCACACATAAACCTACTTATATATTCCTCAAAACAGTCACCATACCTACCTATTTATGGCATTTCCATAGCCATTCCGAGATATATTGCCATGCAACTTTCCACTGTTCCGTTCATCATCATCATGACATACATTGCTTTTGTCATATTGCCATTGCATGATCATGTAGTTGACATCGTATTTGTGGCAAAGCCACCATGCATAATTTTTATACATGTCACTCTTGATTTATTGCACCATCTCGGTACACCGCTGGAGGCATTCATATAGAGTCATATCTTGTTCTAGTTTCGAGTTGTAATTCATGTGTTGTAATCAATAAAAGTGTGATGATCATAATTAATAGAGCATTGCCCAAAAAGAAAAAGAAAAAGAAAGGCCAAAAAGAAAAAGAAAAGGCCAAAGAAAAAAAGAAAAAAGAAAAAAAAGGAAAAAAAGAAAATAAATAAATAAAAGGGCAATGCTACTATCTCTTTTTCCACACTTGTGCTTCAAAGTAGCACCTTGTTCTTTATGGAGTCTCATATATTGTGCTTCAAAGTAGCACCATGTTTTTCATGTAGAGAGTCTCATGTGTTGTCACTTTTATATACTAGTGGGAATTTTTCATTATAGAACTTGGCTTGTCTATTCCTACGATGGGCTTCCTCAAATGCCCTAGGTCTTCGTGAGCAAGCAAGTTGGATGCACACCCACTAGTTTTATTTTGTTGAGCTTTCATTCATAGCTCTAGTGCATCTGTTGCATGGCAATCCCTACTCCTCATGTTGACATCAATTGATGGGCATTCCCATAGCCCGTTGATTATCCTCGTTAATGTGAGACTTTCTCCTTTTTTGTCTCCTCCACACAATCCCCAATCATTATTCTATTCCACCCATAGTGCTATATCCATGGCTCATGCTCATGTATTGCGTGAAGTTTGAAAAAGTTTGAGATTATTTAAGTACGAAACAATTGCTTGGCTTGTCATCGGGGGTATAGAAGTTGGGAACATCTTTATGTGACGAAAATGAAGCATAGCCTAACTATATGATTTTGTAGGGATGAACTTTCTTTAGCCATGTTATTTTGAGAAGACATGATTGCTTTTATTAGTATGCTTGAAGTATTTCTATTTCTTTTGTCAATATGAACTTTTATCTTGAATCATTTGGATCTGAACATTCATGCCACAATAAACAAAATTACATTGAGAATTATGTTAGGTAGCATTCCACATCAAAAATTCTGTTTTTATCATTTACCTACTCGAGGACGAGCAGGAATTAAGCTTGGGGATGCTTGATACATCTCCAACGTATCTATAATTTTTTATTGTTCCATGCTATTATATTACCTGTTTTGGATGTTTATGGGCTTTATTTTATACATTATTATCATTTTTGGGACTAACCTAACACCGGAGGCCTAGCCCGTATTGCTGTTTTTTTTCTATTTCAGTATTTCGAAGGAAAGGAATATCAAACGGAGTCCAAACGGAATAAAACCTTTGGAAGCGTAATTTTTGGAACGAACGTGATCCAGAGGACTTGGAGTGCATGTCAAGAAGCAGTCGAGGAGGACACGAGAGGGTAGGGCGCCCCCCCCCTATAGGGCGCGCCCCCTGTCTCGTGGGCCCCTCGGGCGGCCACCGACGTACTTCCCTCCTATATAAGCCTACATACCCCAAAAACATCCAGGGAGCAACCGAAACACAATTTCCACCACCGTAACCTTCTGTATTCGCGAGATCCCATCTTGGAGCCATCGTCGGCGTTCTGCCAGAGGGGGATTCCACCATGGAGGGCTTCTACATCAACACCATAACCCTTCCGATGAGTTGTGAGTAGTTTACCACAGACCTTCGGGTCCATAGTTATTAGCTAGTTGGCTTCTTCTCTCTTTTTTGGATCTCAATACAATGTTCTCCCCCTCTCTTGTGGAGATCTATTTGATGTAATCTCTTGTTGTGGTGTGTTTGTCGAGATCCGATGAATTGTGGGTTTATGATCAGATTTATCTATGGATAATAATTGAATCTTCTATGAATTCTTTTATATGATTGAGTTATCTTTGCAACTCTCTTCGAATTATCGGTTTGATTTGGCCTACTAGATTGATCTTTCTTGCCATGGGGGAAGTGCTTAGCTTTGGGTTCAATCTTGCGGTGTTCTTACCCAGTGACAGAAAGGGTTGCAAGACATGTATTGTATTGTTGCCATCGAGGATAAAAGATGGGGTTTATATCATATTAAACTGTCATCTTGCTTAATGCGTTACTCTGTTCTTATGAACTTAATACTCTAGATGCATGTTGGATAGCGGTCGATGTGTGGAGTAATAGTAGTAGATGCAGGCAGGAGTCGGTCTACTTGTTGTGGACGTGATGCCTATATACATGATCATACCTAGATAATGTCATAATTATTCGCTTTTCTATCAATTGCTCAACAGTAATTTGTTCACCCACCGTAATACTTATGCTCTTGAGAGAAGCCACTAGTGAAACCTATGGCCCCCAGGTCTATCTCTTATCATATTTGCTTCCAATCTAATTTTATTTGCAACTTTATTTTCTGCATCTATATTATAAAATACCAAAAATATATTTATCTTATCATATTATCTCTATCAGATCTCACTTTTGCAAGTGGCCGTGAAGGGATTGACAGCCCCTTTATCGCGTTGGTTGCGAGTTCTTTGTTTGTTTGTGTAGGTTTGTGGGACTTGTTGAGAAGCCTCCTACTGGATTGATACCTTGGTTCTCAAAAACTGAGGGAAATACTTACGCTACTATGCTGCATCACCCTTTCCTCTTCAAGGAAATCCAACGCAAGCTCAAGATGTAGCAGGCCGTGAGGGAGATTCACAGCCCATCTCCACAGCCAGAGGACCCTGACCGGGCCCTCGACCCCGGACTTGAAGAAGATTCGGACATATATGTGGAGCTAGTCGACGGGACATTTTACCAGGCAAGACGTGACGACACTCTGGTGGCCATCACTGGCGACTATCCCGGACTGCTCCCTGCATCGAAGGTATAAAAACAGAGTTCTAACTTCCAAAAAGGATTCCTTCTTTTATGCCTTACCTCACGTACATATATTGTACATTATAGAAACGGTTGTCGGGGTGCCGCGCCGAGCCCACGGGGGCTCATCAGCAAAGGGCACCCAAGCCAGGAAGGCTCAAGAGGAAAGCAGTTAGGATTGAGACGCCGTCACAGAGGTATAATTTAAAACATGCTCCGCGATTATCATCTTTGAAATATAACAATGTCCATGGTTTCCCGGCAGAAAAAGTGCTGGCCGAACTGTATCCGGAGAGCCTACGGGTCACGCCTCCACCGGCCGGACTCCGAGGCCGGGCTCAAGGGCGGAGATTAACACGGGAACAATGCCGGATGGTCCTCCTATAGAGGATGCGAATAAATTATCCGCTACAAACTCCAAAGTGGAGAGCACCATGAATCACAGGTGCAGACGGGCCACACTACGCGGCCCTAATTTCTCTGAAGAGGCGTTCAATGCCTTCAACTCAGGGGACGCGTACATCTGAGCTGCTCAAGATGGCCTTGCCAGAGCTACGGAGCAGTACGTGAAGGACATACAGGTAAGAAAATCTTATAAGTATGTATATCAGTAGCCCCTGAGACTTGAAACAGTTAGGACAACTGATTTAAGGATCAATTATATGCATAGGTTCTTACAGAGAAGAATACCCAGCTGTCTAAAGAGCTGGAGGAGTGCAAAGCCCAGCTACGGGCCGCAGTCGCCGGAATGGAGGAGTACAGGAAGGGCTCCTCTAGTAATACTTGTCTTGATCGAAAAGAATGTATTGACATGTACTAGTTTAGTATTCGGCATGCATGCAAATCTAACAATAGACTCTGCAGACAATCCCGGAAACACTCCGGAGATCATATCGTAAAATGAGCAACATGCTCAAAGATAGCGAGAAGCTGGTGAGCGCATGCTTACACAGGTTATTCAAGAGAATAATGATCTCAAGGACGCCAAGACCCGGCTGGACGTTGAATTAAAAGATGTGCGGGGCTAGCTTGCCGACTCCGTGAAGGAGAATAAGCGGCTTCGATGCGGCATTTTTAGTGAGTGCTCGAACGAGCCTGCATACAGTTCGGCGAAGAAATTGGCCAACAGAATTATGTTTGTAGGTATGCTGACGGGTCGTCCCGAAGAGGAGATGCCCGGATCTGCAGGCGATCTTATCCAAGAACTCTCACAACTGCATGGACAAATTCGGCAGGTGATGCATGGTATTGCCCAGGCCTTGTGGCCATCCGCTTCCCTGCCAGGAGGCATGGGGGAGCTTGTGGAGATGCTCAAGGGAGCATGGTGGCGCTTCCAATTATGGAAGATATCGGACTACTGACAAGGTGCAAGGGAAGCCCGGGCCATGGTGAAGACGCGCTACACCAAGACTGACCCGAACCATATGGCCAAGGTCGGACCTGTAGGGTCATATGGGAAAGAGATCCCCGTTAGTCTGGTATATGACCAGGTAGCTTTAGCTGCAAAGTATTCTCAACAGGATTGTAGGCTAGACAGACTATTGGATGGTATAGAAGAAGAATTCAATCAGTCGAAGTGACTTTGTACTTCCAAGGACATGTGTAGTCCCTAGCCGGATTGTAAATCATTTGTCTTGGCGGACCTTTTCGCTTCAGCCTCCAGACCCGGTAGTCCGAAGTGTATCCAAATACCCGCTCAGTTATGTAGAACCGGGGTACACGTGGAAACCAGGCGTAGGGGTCATAAGTGCTTGAACAGACAAGTACCCAACTAGTTATGTTATATTACATGGATAGTAAGAAACATCTTCCAGAGAGAATAGTTCCGTTAAGGGTTCCTTTCCCTGGGTACACATGCATTAATGTGCATGTCCGAACTGCGAACAGAGACGCAGTATACAAAATATCTGGGGATTTATGTTGTAATACATAAAAAGCATCTTTTGTTCACCGACTGAATATTCCCTTAAGAACGCTAGCTTTCGGCTTCACCCAGCCTGAGGTACACATCCGGCTGACCCGGCAGTAACAATCGCAGAGGTGCTCCCCTTATGCCCTAGCCGAATTAACGGGAACATAGGGCATAAACACAAGAGCCAGGCAACCCAGCTTGGCCAAAATTTAAGTCATATCGATGCATATAATGGCGAAAAAGGGCACATATGGAGAAGTTACACATGTGCACTGGGCATGAAGCCCGGACAATAGTTATATTAAGCTTCTGTATAAGAAGCCCCCAGGTATAAGTAGCACACATAGCGCGGCGAAATTGTGTAAACGTGTCACACTTTAAGCCTTCTAGAGATATATAAAAAAGAAAGAAGAAAAAAGAGAGAGGATATAATATAAAAGGGCTGGAGGTAAGGAGACAAACATAGAGTGCGGCGCTTAGGCGTAGAATCTTCGGAGTCTGGCGCATTCCATGAGTTCGGCTCTAATCGATTATCTGATGCATCACGCAGGCGGTACACTCCTCTAGAGAACTTTATCAATGATGAAGGCACCCTCCCATTTGGGCTTGAGCTTGTCCTTTTTCTTCTCCGGTAAGCGTAGAACGAGTTCGTCAATATTGTAAGTTTTGGCCCGCACATCTCTGCTTTGATATCTTCGAGCCTACTGCTGATAGAATGCGGAACGGGCTTTTGCTACATCGTGCTCCTCCTCCAGGGCATCTAGATTCTCCTGCCGATCAAGCTCGGCTTCTCTCTCTTCATACATGCGCACCCAAGGTGAGTCTTGAATAATATCGCAGGGCAATACTGCCTCTACGCCATACACCATAAAGAATGGTGTGTATCCGGTAGTGCGATTTGGCGTGGTCCGCAGCCCCCATAGTACGAAGTCGAGCTCCTCGACCCAGTGCGTATCTGATTCCTTCAAGGATCGCACTAGTCTGGGTTTGATGCCGCCCATGATAAGACCATTTGCACATTCGACTTGACCGTTTGTTTGAGGGTGATAGACAGAGGCGTAATCGAGCTTAATGCCCATATTGCCGCACCAAGTTTTCACCTCATCGGCTGTGAAATTTGAGCCATTGTCAGTGATGATGATGTGGGGGACACCGTAACGGTGCACAACCCCTGATATGAAGTCTATCACTGGTCCGGATTTGGCCGATTTAACTGGTTTGGCTTCTATACATTTGGTGAACTTGTCCACCATGACCAATAAGTATTTTTTTCTTATGGCTTCCCCCTTTAAGAGGTCCGGCCATATCAAGCCCCTAGACCGCGAAGGGCCAAGTTATTGGGATTGTTTGGAGAGCGGTGGGGGGCATATGGCTCTGATTGGCGAAAAGTTGGCAACCGATGGAATGTTGGACAAGGTCATGTGCATCTGCTCGGGCTGTCGGCCAGTAAAAACCTGTACGGAAGGCCTTGCTTACAAGTGCCCAAGCTGCAGCGTGGTGGCCGCCGAGTCCGGCATGGATTTCGGCCAAGAGCTACCGCCCTTCCTCTTCGGAGATGCACCTCTGGAGCACTCCGGTGGAACTTTCTTATAAAGCTCTCCCTCGTGGACTTTGTAGGCTTTAGAGCGCCGCATAATGCAGCGTGCTTCATTTTAGTCCTCAGGGAGTTCTTGCCTATTTAGGTAGGCTAAGAAGGGTTCTGTCCACGGGGTAATGGTAGCCATAATCACGTGGGCAGAAGGTGTTATTTCGGTGGCAGAGCCTCCGATTACATCAGATGGTTCAGTATTTGGGGTTATATTCAGTTCCAGACTGGTATTGCCGGTCTCCCCTTCCCATACCACGGATGGTTTGAATAGCCTTTCCAAGAAGATATTATGTGGGACGGGGTCGTGCTTGGCGCTGATGCGGGCGAGGATATCTGTCGCTTGATTGTTTTCTCGAACCACATGATGGAATTCGAGCCCCTCGAACCGAGCTAAAATTGTGAGGACGGCATTACGGTAAGCCGCCATTTTTAGGTCCTTGGCATCAAAGTCTCCATTTATCTGAGATATTGCGCGGTTTGAATCCCCGTGCACTTCTAAGCGTTGGATGCCCATGGAGACTGCCATCCGAAGACCATGCAACAGAGCCTCGTATTCAGCTGCATTGTTGGAGTCTGTGTACAGTATTTGGAGTACATACTGAACCGTATCTCCGGTGGGGGATGTCAGGACAACACCCGCTCCCAACCCGGCCAGCGTTTTTGAGCCGTCGAAGTGCATGATCCAGTTGGAGTATGCGTCGTACTCTTTAGGGAGTTCGGATTCTGTTCATTCGGCGACGAAGTCAGCCAGTACTTGCGACTTAATGGCTCACCATGGTTTATATGTTATGTCGAACGGGAGGAGCTCGATAGCCCATTTAGCAATCCGGCCCGTGGCAATCGCGGTTATTTATTGTATCGTTGAGTGGTACTTCGGAGGCCAATGTGATTGAGCACTCTTGAAAGTAGTGTCATAGTTTCCGGGATGCCATGAAGACTGCGTATGCTATCTTTTGATAATGTGGGTACCGGGACTTGCATGGAGTCAGGACAGTGGATATGTAGTATACCGGCTTCTGAAGCGGGAACTTGTGTCCGTCCTTTTCTCGTTCGATGACGAGCACTGCGCTTACAACCTGGTGTGTTGCGGCTATATATAATAGCATGGGTTCGCCAGTATTTGGCACGGTCAGGATTGGATTGCTGGCCAAGAGGGCCTTTATTTCTTCCAGTCCGGCCGTGGCCGCATCCGTCCACTCGAAGTGTTCGGTGCGTCGAAGAAGGCGATAAAGAGGTAGTGCCTTTTCTCCCAATCGGGAGATAAAGCGGCTTAAGGAAGCCACACATCCAGTTAATTTCTGGATTTGCTTGAGGTCTGTTGGGGTAGCCAACTGTGACAGAGCTCGGATTTTTGCTGGATTTGCTTCAATTCCTCTATTGGAAACGATGAAGCCTAGCAACTTTCCGGCGGGTACGCCGAAAACACATTTTTCTGGGTTCAGCTTGATGTCATATGTACGGAGGTTGTCGAACATGAGCCTCAAGTCATCTATTAAAGATTCGACATGTCTTGTTTTGATGACCACGTTGTCCATGTATGCCTCCACTGTTTTGCTGATTTGTTTTTCTAGGCATGTCTGAATCATGCGTTGATAGGTTGCGCCGGCGTTTTTGAGCCCGAAAGGCATGGTGTTGAAACAGAAGGGGCCATATGGTGTGATGAATGCCGTTGCGGCTTGGTCGGACTCCGCCATCTTTATTTGATGGTATCCGGAGTATGTGTCAAGGAAACATAATGAGTCGTGTCCTGCGGTAACGTTGATGATTTGATCAATGCGGGGGAGGGGAAAGGGATCCTTGGGGCGGGCCTTATTAAGGTCCTTGAAATCGACACATAGGCGCCAGGATTTGTCCTTCTTTGGTACCATCACCAGGTTTGCTAGCCAATCCGGATGTTTTATATCTCTGATGAATCTGGCCTCGAGTAACTTGGCTAGCTCTTCTCCCATGGCTTGTCATTTAGGTTCTGAGAAGCATCGAAGAGTCTTCTTGACCGGCTTGTATCCCTTCAATATGTTTAGGTTATGTTCGGCTAGCCTGCGTGGGATGCCTAGCATGTCTAAAGGATGCCAGGCAAAGATGTCCCAATTTTCACGCAAGAACTCTCGTAGTGCAGCGTCTATTGTGGGGTTTAGCTGTGTCCCAATGGAAGCTGTTTTTGTAGAGTCCGTTGAGTGGACCTGGAATTTGACTATCTCGTACGCTGGTTTGAAAGAGGTGGACTTGGGTCGTTTGTCGAGTATCACGTCGTCCCTGTCCACTATGGCGTGCAGCGTGGTTAGTTCTTCGGCCGCGGGAGCTTCGGTTAATGCCTCAAGGGCCAGCGCGGCGGTTTTATTTTCGGCGCGGAGTGCGACGTCCGGAACACTAGCTAGAGTGATGATTCCATTGGGCCCGGGCATTTTGAGCTTCATGTACCCGTAATGGGGTATAGCTTGAAAGCTCGTGAATGCATCCCGCCCTAAAAGGGCGTGGTATCCGCTGCTGAATGGGGCCACTTGGAATGTGATTTCTTCGGACCTGTAATTCTCCGGCGTGCCGAATACCACATCTAGTGTGATTTTTCCCGCACATCGTGCCTCCCGACTAGGGATGATTCCCCTGAAGGTCGTGCTGCTCCTCTCAATGCGGCTCTTGTCTATTTCCATCTTGTTGAGGGTCTCCTCGTAGATGAGGTTTAATCCGCTGCCGCCGTCCATGAGCACTTTAGTAAGCCGGAAGTCGTCCATGATTGGACTAAGGACCAAAGCGGCTGGTGCCCGAACTGTTCGGAATTGAGGTTCATCAATGGCATTGAATGTTATAGCCGTGTCGTTCCATGAATTTATTGCTACAACATGGCAGACTTTGGTGAGGTTGCGGAGTGCTCGCTTACGCCTATTATTTGAGGCGAAAGTCTCGAAGACTGTCAGTACCGTATTGATATATTCGACAGGATGTTGCTCTGCGATATGGTTGATGAGGAGATCCTCGCCGCTCTTCGCTACCTGCCGGAGTATCCAACATGCTCTAAGGCTATGTGTTGGTATGGTATCCAGTGTGCTGTGAATTTTGCATGGCCCATTGAGCCATTCCTCCAATACGGTTCCACGCCCTGCAGCGGGTCTTGGTTTCTTGGTAATTGAATCGATGACTTGCGAGAGGTTAGCCTTTTAGTTCGGATGAAGGGTTTAGTGAGAGCCCGAGGATCCTAGAATTTTGTTTGGGTTTTCCAAGCGCTTTCCATCGCACAGTACTTTTGTACTATGGCCGCCAAGTCAGCAAAGCGTACTATGTCGCGGCGACTTATGGTGTTGAGGATTCCCTTGTCCGTGCAATTTTTGCAGAAGAATGAGATTGTGTCTTCCTCGCGACAGTCCTTAACCTTGTTCATTACAAGGAGGAATCTGGCCCAGAAGTGATGTACTGTCTCTTGGGGCTCTTGTCTGATGTGGGAAAGATTGCTTGTATCTGGGTGGGTGGGTGTCTTTAAGTCCAAACCCTGACCCAATCTGAGACCCAGGGGCCGAGAAGCCTCTGAGCTTGGCTGCTCGGGCTCCGGGATATTGCCCAATTTTTCTGGCCCGCCGCCTGATTCTAAGTTCGGGGTTTGGGTCATGTCCTCCCGCGAACAGGTGTCCGGCTCAGAGAGCTCGGAAATCCGGACATAGTTCATCCTCAAAATAGAGGGAGAATCAATGCGTTTCTCTTCCACTACCGCTATCTGATGGGTGGCCGGCGGAGAGTTAATCTCCCTTTGGTCGGGTTTAAGCCCAATCTGATCATAGTTCGTAGCGACACCCAGAGCGGAGATGCGATCCAAGAGCTCATTCATGGAAGAGAGGTCGATCGGATCCATCTGTTCGGCAAGTTTCGAGTTGATATGGAGGCTGTTTTTATGACCTGAGAAGTCATCGTCGGCGCGACAGCCGATCGGGCGGTAATGACGAAGACGCCTAGTTGGAGAGTTTGGCCTAGGGCCAGGGCTCCCCCAGAGGTGGTGTTGTCCTTGACAACGAGGAAAGCCATCAAACCTTACCGCGACGACACAGTGGAACTCTCAATGAAAGCACCAATATCGGTGTCAAAACCGGCGGATCTCGGGTAGGGGGTCCCGAACTGTGAGTCTAAGGCTAATGGTAACAGGAGGCTCGGGACACGATGTTTACCCAGGTTCGGGCCCTCTCGATGGAGGTAATACCCTACTTCCTGCTTGATTGATCTTGATGATATGAGTATTAAAAGAGTTGATCTACCACGAGATCGTAGAGGCTAAACCCTAGAACCTAGCCTATGATTATGATTGTTCTTGTCCTACGGACTAAACCCTCCAGTTTATATATACACCGGAGGGGGCTAGGGTTACACAGAGTCGGTTACAGAGAAGGAGATCTACATATCCGAATTGCCAAGCTTGCCTTCCACGCAAAGGAGAGTCCCATCCAGACACGGGACGAAGTCTTCAATCTTGTATCGTCATAGTCCAACAGTCCAGCCAAAGTATATAGTCCAGCTGTCCGACGACCCCCTAATCTAGTACTCCCTCAGTGCCCAGTAGTGGGTTCGATCTTACGGTGCTTGATCCCAGTGAAAGAAAGGGAACTAACACGTATGTATCATTGCTACTAAGGATAAAAAGACGAGATCCATATCTGCCGCAATAGATAAACGGATCTTGTCTACATCATGTCATCGTTCTTATTGCATTACTCCATTTTTCCATGAACTTAATACACTAGATGCATGGTGGATAGCGGTCAATGTGTGGAGTAATAGTAGTAGATGCAGGCAGGAGTCGGTCTACTAATCTTTGACGTGATGCATATGTAATGATCATTGCCTGGATATCGTCATGATTATTTGAAGTTATATCAATTGCCCAACAGTAATTTGTTCACCCATCGTTTGCTATTTTTCTCGAGAGAAGCCACTAGTGAAACATACGGCCCCTAGGTCTTCTTTCTCATATATTTTCCTTGCGATCTACTTTTTCCTTGTGTTTATTTTCAGATCTATTAAACTAGAAAATACAAAAATACCTTGCTACAATTTATTTGTTCCGCGATCTATTTATCTTATCTACAAATTTACCTCACGTCCTTTGCCTATCTTGAGGCGCCGTACCCCAAAAGGGATTGACAACCCCTTTAACACGTCGGGTTGCAAGGTGTTGTTCTTTGTGTGCAGGGGATGTTTATATTGTGTTACTTGGTTCTCCTATTGGTTCGATAACCTTGGTTTCATATCTGAGGGAAATAACTACCACCGATGTGCTGCATCATCCCTTCCTCTTTGGGGAAAAAACCAACATAGCTTCAAGCGACATCATAAGGAATTCCTGGCGCCGTTGCCAGGGAGGATCTTCAACATAACCAGGTTCCTAATCAGAAATCTCATCTCCTTGCAATTTACATTATTTGCCTCTCATTTTCCTCTCCCCACTTCACAAAAAATTGCCGTTTAATTCGCCTCTCTTTTTCCATTCGCCGTTTTCTTGTCAGATCTATCCTTTGCTTGCAATCATGAGTGATTTTGGTATGGCACCAACAGATGATGGCCTAACTCCTAAATTTGGATGTATGGGCAATCTGGATGCTAAAACTTTTATCTTGGGTCAAGGGAATGTTATGGGAAAAGAACATATTCAAGAATTTTTCAATTGTGTTGGGAATCTAAGTCTTGATGATGCTCCTATACTTACAACTACTAGATCTTATGCGGATGCTATTTCAGCACTAGTTCTGAAGCTTGAAAGTAAATTTACTCATACCCATCCTTCTTTGCAAAGATTGTTCTTTGAGCTCCCTGACATAAAGAATCCTAGGGCCAAAAAGTTGGCCACTCTCGTTCTTATAAATGAATTTGACTACATAATACGGGAAGCTAGGGAAATCTTTGATTTTTATGGTATGAATGGTGAAAACCCCATGATAGATGAAATACTTTACAATAGTGATTATGCACTAGGACATTTGCTTGGGGATAATAAGATCTTTGATGAGAATCTTAAAAAGGAAGTCCCCGTTCTAGATATAATCCAACAAGTTTTTAATAATGTTAATCAACACTACTCTTGGATTGTTGCGGGTAATCAAAGAGGTTATGATGAAAACCAACTAAGAAATGCGAAAGTTTCCATGGATAATATGTTTTATGTTGTGTTTACAAAACCCCATGATGAAAATACCTCTAAGAAAATTAAGAAGAAAAAGGATGAAAAACTTAGATCCTTGCTTTATGCCTAGCTAAAGGCGTAAAACTATAGCGCTTGTTGGGAGGCAACCCAATGAATAAAATTTATTTTTGCTTTTTTCTTTCTGTTCTTGAGTGTTAGCACAATTATGCTACTTTTATGATTGTGTTTTCTGTGTTTTGATTCGTGTTTGTGCCAAGTAAAGCCTTTAGGATCTTCCGGGATGATAGTTGTTTGATCTTGCTGAAAAGGCAGAAACTTTGTGCTAACGAAAATAATTATCATAAATCACAGAAAAGAGATTTTACCCTGATTCTTCCTGCAGAAGATTAATATACAAATTATACTGGTCTTACTAATTTGGTAGAATTTTTGGAGTTACAGAAGTATTCGAAAGTTCCAGATTACTACAGACTATTCTGTTTTGACAGATTCTGTTTTCTTTGTGTTGTGTGCTTATTTTCATGGCTCTATGGTTTTCTTAGATGAGTTTTTGCCATAGAAAAGTTGGAATACAGATATAATACAAAAAAAATAAGAATTTGTTTGACACATCACTTATAGTAGTGGTTTGCTTTCTTTTACTAACGGATCTCACAAGGGTTTTGTTGAGTTTTGTGTGATTGAAATTTTCAAGTTTTGGGTTATCTTACGATGGATGAAAGAAGGATAGAAGAGCCTAATATTTGGGATGCCCTGGCATCCCAAGCTACTATCCAAGAATTAGAAACCAACTAAGCTTGGGGATGCCCTCGAGTTGCATCCCCTTTTTCTTCTAACGACCATCGGTATTTTACTCGAGACTATATTTTTTATTTGTCACATTATATGTGTTTTGCTTGGAGCGTCTTGTATGATATGTGTCTTTACTTGTTTTATTTTTTGTTTAAAGTCATCAATTCTTGCTGGACACACCTATTTGAGAGAGCCAAAATTATGTCATGACTTGTTAGAATTGCTCTCTATGCTTCACTTAAATTTTTCTGAGCAATGGACTTGCTCTACTGCTTCACTTATATATTTTTTAGCATGGTGTGCTTAGTACTTTTTTTGAAGAAATGCTCTCTTGCTTCACTTAGATTTATTTGAGAGTTAGTTAAATTTTGAAGAAATTCTCTCTTGCTTCACTTAAATTATTTTGAGAGAAAGAAAATATGATATGCTCATGATCTTCACTTATATCTGTCGCCCCGCCCCGCCGCCCGGCGCCGCCCCTGCCACCCGGCGCCGCCCCCGCCCCGGCACCCTTGGCCCGTCGCCCCACCACCCCTCCGCCCCCACCCCACCCGCTGACGCCCCGCCGCCCCGCCGCTCGCCGCCCGGCGTCGCACCCGCCGCCCGGTGCCCCCCCCCCACCGACCGTCCCATTGCTCCGGTGAGGGACTACTTCTTTTTTTTCTGTTTTTTCATATTTTTTTTGCTGTTTAATTGTTAGTGCTAGCTAGATTGTGTTAGTGTTAGTGTTAGAAAAGAATTAGAAGAAGTAGAAGGAGTAGAAGTAGTAGAAGAAGTAGAACAAGAAGAAAAGAAAAGAAGTAGAAAAAACATGAAAAAAGAAAAAGAAGAAAAGAAGTAGAAGAAGAAGAAAGGAAGAAAAGAAAAGAAGTAGAAAAAATATGAAAAAAGAAGAAGAAGAAAAGAAGTAGAAGAAGTAGAAGAAGAGGAAAAGAAGAAACGAAAAGAAGTAAAAAAGTAGAAAAAAGATGAAAGAAGAAGAAGAAGAAAGGAAAGAAGAAGAAGAAGAGAAAGAAAGAAGAAGGATAGAAGGAAACACCCTGACCCCCTGACCCCGACACCACACCCCGACCCCCTGAACCCCCTGACCACGACACCCCGACCCCGACACCCCGACCCCGACAACCCGACCCCCTGACCCCTGACCCCGACACCCCGACCCCGACACCACACCCTGACCCCTGACCCCGACACCCAGACACCCGACACCCAACCCCTCGAGGCCGACGGGGTCTTATATTTGTGAATTATTAGTTAGGTCATATATTTTTTTGATTTTGTTATGAAAAACATCATATATAATTGTGTTGATCGGCTTGATTTAAATGTGCAGTTGTTTCACCGCTGCGAGGTTTGGTGTTTGACGACCTCGCCGTACGTTTGACGAGCTCTGCCCCTTCATTCGTGGGTGAGCACAAATGACATGTCCTCCTCTCCCATTAATTATTTTCTTTGTTCTGGTGTTCGTGCCAATGAAATTTGATAGCTAGCTATATATGTGTCTTGAATCATCAGTATGCGTAACCAATATGTGTCTCCTGTTCGAAAGCGTCATAGTTATAAATATGCATGCATTTGCATATTTATAACCTTGATTGTTTCAAATTTTCCAACGCTATCCATGGACAGCCCGAGTATGTGTAGATTGGGTTCATATTCCCATATGCTTTGCTCCGGATCCGACGCATAAATTTCGTCAGTGCCTCCCTTGTTGTTCTCCGGGTACACATCCTCTCTGTTTATTGCAGAGACGTGTATCAGGAGAACAGCAGGGAGGTGCTGCTGAAATTTTGCGTCGGATCCGGAGCATAGCATGGGAAAATGAACCCAATCTACACATACTCGGGTGGGATTAGGACCTATCATTACCTATTAGAGTGTAGGTTGCATGGACGTAATAAAATTGACAAAGTAGATCAACTGATGAATATATATGGTGAATTATATATATAATTGTTGTGTGTCTAGTAGCTCTGAAAGTCAAGATGAGTGATCATGCGTGGATGTATACCGGTCACGCTGGTCAGAACAAATGGAGCGCTGAATGGTTCACAAAAACCAAGGGGTTTGTGCAAGCCGCATTTGCAAATGGCCAGAGAAAAAACTAGTGCCCCTGTTTCCGGTGCGGCAATTGGGAAAAGAGGACAGAGGCTGAAATGGGCAAACACCTATAGAAGAATGGTTTTACGTCCGATTATACGGTGTGGACATTTCATGGTGAGTCTGCCCAACGTGACCGAGCTGAGGTGGATCGTCGTCGTACCGACGAGCATGGTACCGGGATAGAAAACATGGTGCAATACTATGATGATGCTCGGGATTCGGACGAGGAGATGGTAGAATCTGCAAAGGCCTTCAATGAAATGTTGGAGTCTTCAAAACGTTCGCTCCACGAGCACACTGAGCTTAGTCAGTTGGATTCCATCTCACAAGTAATGGCTCTGAAGGCTCAGTTCAACTTGGGCAGAGAATGCTACGACGCAATTATGACAGTATTTGGACGCTTTCTACCCAAAGGCCATGTAATGCCTGCAATCTGTACCAGTCGGACAAAATCCTCCGTGCACTGAAGATGCCCTATGAGAAGATACATGCCTATGAGAAAGGATGTGCCTTATTTAGGCTTGACTATGCGGACTTGAATTATTGTCCCATTTGCAAGTCTTCCAGGTATATTGTGGTAGACAACGTTATGGGTGAGAAG
The DNA here is from genome assembly GCF_018294505.1 of Triticum aestivum. NCBI lineage: Eukaryota > Viridiplantae > Streptophyta > Magnoliopsida > Poales > Poaceae > Triticum > Triticum aestivum. Next base: position 60,164,580 of record NC_057807.1, read on the forward strand.
ACACAGACCAAAATCCTCGTTAGTGTTCTTCGGTATATGTCAATCGTACCAAGACTTTAACGTCTTTTCATGGTCGAAGAGACGGCCAGAAAGATGACATGGCACAAAACAGGAAAAAGAACTGAACTAGATGCAGATGGGAATCTGATGATGGTACGCACATCGGATGGTGTTGCGTGGGAAAAGTTTGATGAATTACATGCTGACAAAGCGGCAGATCCGAGGCATCCTCGAGTCGACGTCAGCACGGATGGGTTCAGTGTGTTTGGTATGACGGCAGTCCAATACAGTTGTTGGCTCGTATTTGTCTTTCCACTCAATCTCCCCCCCCCCCGGACAGATTATGCAAAGAAAGAACATTTTCCTGACGTTGATAATTCCAGGGCCCAACTATCCGAGGAAAAATATGAATGTGTACATGTAGCCGCTTAAGGACGAATTGCAAGAAGCCTAGGATAATGGGTTCAAGACATACGACGCCTATAGCAAACGAAACTTCATAATGCGTGTCTGGTACATGTACTCGACGCATGACTTGCCGGCGTATGCGCTATTCGTTGGCTGGTGTGTGCATGGAAGGTTCCTGTGCCCCACATGCAAGGGAGCTCTTGAGTTTCGTTGGCTTCAGGTCGGTCGCAAGTTTTCTTGCTTCGACATGCATAGACAGTTCCTGGATCCTCGCCATAAGTTCAGGGAAGACAAGAAGAACTTCATCAGAGGTAGAGTTGTAAAAAACTCTGCACCACCTGCGTTGACAGGCCAACAGACCCTGGATCAGTTAAACACTCTCGAGCCAGATCCAGAGCGTCCAGGGTACTTCAAGGGGTATAATTCTGAGCACGCCTGGACTCACAAAACATGCTTATGGGATCTGCCTTACTTCAAAGACCTCCTTTGCCCACACAACATCGACGTGATGCACACTGAGAAGAATATCACCGAGGCACTTTTTGGTACATTGTTCGGCATAGATGGGAAGTCAAAGGATAATACTAAGGCTAGAGTCAATCTGGAGGCACTATGTGATAGGCCATTACAAAACATGAAAGAACCGAAAGGAAAGCAAAACTGGACGAAGCCAAAGGCATGGTTCAATCTTGGAAGGCCATCTATGAGGGAAATTATCTTGTGGGTGAAAATGCAGTTGATGTTCCCCGATGGGTATGCAGCGAATCTAAAGAGGGGAGCGAGTCTTGATAAATTAAAGATATTTGGCCTCAAGAGTCATGATTGGCACATATGGATTGAGCGGGTAATGTCGGTGATGTTGCGTGGCTTCATCCCTGAGGATGAATGGCTAGTATTGGCAGAACTCAACTATTTCTTCCGTGTTCTTTGTGCGAAAGAACTATCGCCTGGCGTGCTAGAAGAAATGGAAGAGTTGCCACCAGAGTTGATCTGCAAGTTAGAGAAGATCTTTCCACCGGGCTTCTTTAATCCAATGCAGCATTTGATTTTGCATCTCCCGACCGAGGCAAGATTGGAGCGGCCCATGCAAAATCGTTGGTGCTACCCAACTGAGAGGATGCAGAAGACGCTTCAAGAAAAATGTAAAAATAAACGTAGAATTGAAGCATCGATGGCTGAGGCATTCATCACTGAGGAAGCGGCAAACTTCGTGACAGCACACTATGAAACCAAAAATCATCATTTGCATAATCCGAAGCCTCGGTACAATGCTGACGAGCCTAAAAAGGGTGGATCCAACCTCAGCCTATTCAAAGGGAATCTCGCACCAGCCAGTGTTTCAAATCTAGTATCTTTGAATAACGAAGAATGGCGGACCATTTCGTTGTATATCTTCAACAACCTGATAGAAGTGCGGCCGTACATCAAGTAAGTTCTCGGTACATTGTTTCGCAACTTCTATTTCCTTTGAACTGCTCTTATTCCTGGATATTTCATACAGTCGATACGTCGCCCTATTCTCGTATGGAGCGGTGATCCAAAAGGATTCCGTCGAAGAGTATGAGCTTCTCGCAAAGCAAGGAGGCGGCTATCCCGGTTTCATCTCTTGGTTCAAACAAACGGTAATTTCTATTAGACAATTTCATTTCATTCGCTAATTTGTGCGTAATGCAACAATCCTTTCATATTAAACTTGTAGGCTAATTCAGAGTCTATGGACGCCGAATTGAGATAAGTCGCTAATGGTTTTGACTATAAGGTCCGTTCATTTGACAAATACGACATCACCGGGTATCGCTTTCGTACCTATGGCAAAGAGCTATCTATGGCCAACTGAAAGTCTATAAATTGTTGTGTATCTGCTATCGGCGAAGGAGGTACCAAGTATTATGGGAGAGTTGAAGCAATTTATGAACTTCTATTCTATGGTGAAAACCCACCGAATGTCGTAGTCTTCAAATGTTATTGGTTTCAGCCGAAGGAGACTAGAAGGACTCATGAACATATAGGGCTAGTTGAAATCAACCAAAGCACCCATTTAGATGTTCCTGATGTCTATATTACGGCTCAACAGGCGACCCAAGTATTCTATCTACCGTGGGCCTGCCAAACTAATCCAAATCTGAAAGGTTGAGATGTCATTTATGAAGTGCCGCCGCGTGCTAGACTATCTCCCCCAAAGGAAGAGGATTATGAACCTCACATTAACCCAGACACATATGAAGGAGAATTCTTCCAAGAGACACGTCTTTCCAAAAAGCGTTTCAAGAACCGGCATACTTCACCCCAAAACATTAAAGTATACAGCGACAGTGAATCCCACTTCACCCCAGAGGAGGAACAAGAAGAGCCGGAACAAGAAGAGGTTACTGCTGCGGATGACCTGTCAATGCTTGACCGATTACGTAAAGATGGCCTTAGACATGTTGATGCCACTGAACGCTATGAGCCCGTCATTGATTATAGTGATGATGATGATTATGCATTTATTGATGATACTGATCGAGATTATTAGTAGTGTCAGGTATTCAATTTTTTTATGTTGTACTTGATGATGATACACTTAAGTGATATACATATTATTATTCATGTCGGTATTTTTTTATGTTGTACTAATTTCGTTTACTCTTTGTCATGGCAGGTGTTGAAAGATGGAAGGGGAGCCGACTGAGGCCAAGGACAAACGTGCCCAAATTGAAGGTGTGCCACACCATCAAGGTAGCTCCAGCTTATATCAGTTCGGGCGGAACTTGGTATGTGGTTTTCTTCATGATTAATGCAATTCATTCATCATGCTAGCTTGAGCCCTTTAATTACTAATTTACTTTGTTTCTCTCTTTCAGGCATGCTACAATAAGACGGATAAGGTGCCAGACGGGTACGACCTGTATGCCATGGCCCACACTGCCTCTTACAAGCAAGTCAAGGGGAAGGCGAGGAAAGGGGAGGAGTTTAACCCGAGCCAGATTCCCATTGATCGAGAGCAGGTGATGATATCTGGTGGCGGGAGATCTCGTGGCTCCATAGCCATTGATCCAGAGATTGCTCCTGAGACCACGGTGAGTTTAATTTGAATGGAGTTACTTGCTAGTCTTAACATTTGAGTGTCATCATGCTAACAAAACATTGGAAATGATCTTTGGTGCAGCGTAACTCCACACAAGCATCACACGATCCTTCTCCAGCTACTGGCACGAGCCAAGCCGCTCCTACACCTCCATGATCAAGGTAAGTTTCTCTAGTTATTTGCTTAACAAATGCATAAAGACCTAGACTTAGCTTTATTTCCTCCAATATGCTTACCTTAATGACCTAGAGTTAGCTTCTTTTCCTCCAAAATGACTTAATAAGCTTACTGACCTCCAAAACCAGCCATTTTACCTAAGTTAGCTCTAAAACGATCTATACTTAGCTTTGTTTCCTCCAAAATGACCTAAGTTAGTTATAATATGCTTAGTTAACTAGGTTTGCTCAATAATGACATGTACTTAGCTTACTTATGTAAAAAATGGCATAATTAGCTTAGTTAGCTCATAAACGATCCATTTTACCTATGTTAGCTCTAAAATGATGCATTTACCGAAGTTAGCTCATAAACGATCTATTTCACCTAACTTACCTCACAAACGATGGCGTGCTTCTTCTTCTAGTCTTCTTCTTCTAGTCACCTTTTCCTAACTTTCTTATTTGCCATTTTGCAGATTTCATTCACTTCTCGGAAGCTAGTTGCTATGATGGAGTGCTTGTTTTTATTTCATTCTCTTCTAGTATTCTTCTAGCTTGCTACGATGGAGCTTGCTATCTTGATGAAACTTTGCATTGTAATATGTATGTGCAACTTCCTAATGGTTGCAACTTACGTGTATGTGCAACTTGCTATGTATGAATGGATGGAACTATATATGTATGTACGATGAAACTTATGTGCTATTAAATAGCCCTGTGAAATATATCTATATATGGCATATATATTTTCTGTGAAAATTGTTGGATTTACAAAAAACAGAAGAAAAAAAAAGCCAATATGCAGGCTCTTTGACGTCCGCCACCGACGGCAATGGGCACTTTGCCAACGGCCGCGGACGGCAAATAAGGCACGTGGCAGCCAACTGTGCTTCCTGGGAGCTGACCCATTTAGTCAGTTTGCCTACAGTGGCAGAGCAGTACGAATTTTGCCGTCAGCAGCGGACGGCAAAGTCCTGCCGTTAGCCACCTAACGGACTAACAGCGAAATTTTTGCCGTCTATATTCTTTGCCGTCCGCTGCTGATGGCAAAGGCCCCTTTGCCGTCAGCCACCAAAAGCAGACTGCAACGTAGCTCTTTACCGGACCTTTATTTGCTGTCCACTTTTGCCATCCATGGCGGACGGCAAAGACCTTTGTCGTCTGCCTTTCGTGCATTTGCCGTCCACCGTGGCGGACGGCAAAGTAGCTGATTCCTGTAGTGCACAAGTCGGCCTCTAAACCCATGGAGGACAAATACAACACATTTAAAAAAATAACAGCCTATTCCATATGTTCAAACGGAAAGTTCAACATTCAGAGCAAAGTAACAGGTCTGATCCACATATAGAGTACTGAACTTCCACATTGACAACCATCATAGCCAAGTTAACTATCTACTCCCACTAATACTCTAGTAGTGTACAAGTACTAACTTACTCTTAGCTAACTAGACGATGTCGGCTGCCATCTGCGGTACATGCTAAATGCCGGCACCGGCATCCTCTGCCTCGCCTCGGACTTGCCAGAGGTGTGATAGGGCGCGTTGCTCGCGCGCGTTGGCCCTTTCCATGCCGGTGTGGTCCACCGAACCTTCGGCTTCTAAGCGGTAAACCCACTTGACGAGCTGGTAGTAAAAATCAGCGTCGCGAACGCGTGCGTGCCCGACAGCCTCCAGGGCTATTTGCCTGGCGCCAGACTCCACGTAGTCGGCCCAGTTGCGGGCGCTCTGCTCGTGACTCAGAGCGTCGGTGCGCTGCTGCTCCATGTCCCGCCGGTGGCGCAAATTGGCGATACGCTGCTCCTCCGCCAGGCGGTCGCGCTCCAACAACTCCTACTCCTCCGCCAGGCAGTCGCGCTCCAACAAGTCCTCGATCTCCGCATTGCCATCCAAAGACCGATAGAATGCCTCTTCCCTCTGTTTGCCTTCCGGTGAAGAACCGAACACTAGTTTCGGCGGTGACCGCCTCCAGCCTCGCCTATCGCGGATGGGCGGGGGCATGGTGGACGTGGCGAGAGCGAGGATAAGTGGCGAGCGACGTCGGGCCGGTGGGGGCTTATGAGGATATGGCGATTTGGGTCACGGTGCCACCGGAGAAGGCCAGGAAACAGTACTTATAGGCGGAAGGTAGCGCGACGGTCATCGGAATTCAATGCATAAGCAGGCATGGCTTAGCGCACCAGCTTGCCGTGGAAAACTAGAGAAACTGAAATTATGACGATGCTGTCCCGTCCCGTCCCGTCCGTACTGGGACGCACGTCGGCATGAAGGTCAAACAAGTGCACTCGAATCATCTCCCTCCTTGTCAATAATGATTCCACAGATTTAAAAGGCCCACAACAATTAGATCGCATCTTTTTCGCATCAGTTAGCTGCCTTAATTACGGCCGGCTGCATGCAGACACTCAAAATCGCTCGCAGCCAGTACGCGGAGCAGCATGCAACGAGTCGCAGCCGAGGGCACCCATGCAGCCACTTAAATTGCTGGAATTAATTAGTCTTAAACATCTGCATGTACTTACTTATTGCCCTGCCTTGGTCTTGCTGCTTTGCTCACGGGACTAATAAACCTGGACGGAGGGAGTACCTTGGTTGGTGAGATTATTGAATGCCCTGCAAACCGGAAAGGAGGTACTAGTACGTGCGTGATCCGCTATTTATTCGTGTAGGATCGAGTAGGTGGTTTCTTGAATTGAGCTCTGCAAACCAAAAAGGAGGTAGTATGATTCGCTATTTATTCGTGTAGGATCGAGTAGCAAGTTTCTTGAATTGAGCCCTGCAAACCGGAAAAGAGGTAGTACGTGCATGATCCGCTATTTATCCGTGTAGGATCGAGTAGGTCGGATAGTGTACATGTAGGATCGAGTAGGTCGGATGGTGTACGTGTACGATCGCATTAGTTGATGAACGTTAGCTGGGAGATAAGGCATTTGCGAACATTTTTGCTGGCAGTTTCTTTAGATTCACATGGCATTTTCTTCAGAGCAGCTTGTCAGTTTCTTCAGAGGTAGGCATTTTTATTCAAAAAACTGCCACTTCGGATCTTGCGTCGCAACTAAAACTGCCAGGACCGCATTACTAGGCTAGCTAGTGATTGATCAGTAACTTGTAAACACTGAGTGAACAGAAATAAGGAACTGTCAATGCATCTCAATGATTCACAGATCATATACAAATATGTAGCTCCAAAAGCAAAGATCAGCCACTTCGGATCTTGCCTTGCAACTAAAACCAACTAGTATGATTCCCATACATAAGATCAACATGTTAATGCATCTCAATGATTCACAGATCATATACAAATATGTAGCTCCAAAAGCAAAGATCCAGAAAAAACATTTGTTCTTCCTACTAACATGGATGCTTCTCTTGGCCAACATTCAGTACAGACTGAAAGACAATTTTGTTTGTGAAGTCTACAATTCCTCTTGCAAACATAAGTGGTTTCACCAATAGCTGGAACCATGAGAATGAACCACACATGATGGAGGAACATCCACTGCAATATGATTTGGTCTTCTCACGATGACAAGGCGAGACTATTTTCGGAATACAAACTTTAACATCGGAAAAATGATGCCCATTGTATAATCAGACCAAAGCAATGAAGCACCTAGTGTTGGCTAATAAATAGTACAGTACTACTTTTCTGCAGTCCATGAAGTGACTATCCAATCTTTCTGTGTCTATTTTCAAATGGCACTGCATGCAGTGACTATACTATTCTCTTGTGCAGTTCAACCCAAATTGCGGTCACTTTGTTTGTTTGCCAAATAGCAACGGGCATACTTTTCTGTTTGCACAAATATCAAGCAGCTAGTAAACATATACCCCACCTTGTATTTTCGGTTTAAACATGTCTCTTCCGCTTAGCATCTGTCATGTTTTGCACTGGACAATTTGATATAGTCATGTTTTGCCCTGGACAATTTCATACTGAATTGATTTGCTGGTTCAGAGCAGAAATATAGCGCCTATTCTTCATTAGACCAAGGATATCCATGTTCGCAGTGATGGAAGAGGTGAAATCGATACAACCAAAATTGAGCATCCAATCATTGAATCATGTCCTGCACCTCCAATGTAGGTCCACCCTGCAAATAAATTCACATGCAAACCACTAGTATTACTATCTAATGACAGTACAAAAAGAGTAGCAAGATAGTAGCAAACCATGTACCTTTGTAATGAACAGCTCATAGTGCCACCAATTGGATATAAAGGTTTGGAAGAAAACATGCTCCTAATGTTTAACTAGTTGGACTTTTTGTGCAGTTCCACTAAAATCGAGCATCCCTGTTTGCATAGATATTGAAAGTGTGATTACTGTAAAAATGACACTAGTTGAAGCATAGACTCACAAATATAAGCATTCCAATTTCTTAATGGGAAAAGGTAGCAAGACTGTTTCTAACCACATTCTTTGAAGGGATAAATAAGGCAACAACAGTTGATGTCAGAAAGGCATATATAGTTCTTTCTGAAAGAATGATCGACTCTTGACCTTTCCTCTTCTTTTAAGCATATTTTGTGCAGCTCAACTAAAATAAAATGCCATCACCGCCTTGACAATTCAGTGACACTGTACAAAAGGTAATGACTTAAGATAACATCATGATGTCAGGTATGTAGTCGACAGGCATTAGAGACAAACATACAGACCTCCTCCGATAACATAATGAATATTAAGTTTAACAAACGTGTGACTAGCTTTACCGGGATAATTTGAGTGAACTCTACACCCTCTGTTCCTTAATATAAGATGTTTTCGCGGTTCAATTTAAAGTACCCAAACGTCTAGTATTTAGAAAAACAGGTAGTAGTTTTATTGAGCACATATCTGGGAAAGCTTGCCACACTTTATTTATGTCCATACGCTAATGCAACACCATTCGAATACTAAAAATATACACTAATCCAGTGGTACAGTACAATGGTTTTACTAAACAGATTTCAATAAACTCTAGCAGTGGAAGATTTCTATAATAATTAACAATACAAAATGTAAAGGTAACAAGTTTCAGCATTGGTATACTATTTGTGCATGAGCATTAAACCAATTACAAAAGTCTGAAGGTAACTAGCATTATTAACTAATGACAGTATAAAAAAATTGCAAACCATGTACCTCCAAGCTAAATATCATTTCGAACTCGTGGGGACCTTAAAAATTGTTATCCCAATCTTGATAATCGATCAAACATAAAAACTTGATCGAACGAATCAAGAGAACAGCTGGAGGAGGAGGTGCCCACTCTTGACCTTTCCTCCTATCTTCATAATTTTTTGTGCAGTTTAACCAAAATAAAATGACATCAGCGCCTTGGCATTTTTGTGACACTGTACAAAAAAATAACTTATCTCATGAAAGTGAGGTATGTAATCGATAAGCATTAACAGTGCAAAAATCTGAAGGTAGTAACAAGTTTCATCGTTGGTATATTGGTTGTGCAACAACATTAGAATGCCTTAGCTGAAAAATCTTTAATACATCCACAATCAACAGCTAACCCTGAAATCATCCAGTGACATTAAATGGCATTGCTTAAATTTATCGGTGGCATTAGACTAAGTGCGGCATTAGTTATATGTGGCATCACTTTAGTAGTAGCATTGCTTGACTTGACTACTGGTGTTATACTAACAGCAAAAAAGTGGCAATAAGAGCATGGGAGTCCCATTCGGACAGTGGGCGCACCAGTACGATGTACCTCCACGGATGCATAGAGTGGTGAGGGAGGTATGGTTGCCCATAGCAACAAATATCTAGGCAGCATATGTGGATTACGTCCCATTTTTGTTCTCTTTAGCCACCTTTTTCCTATGTGAGGACAACAAACTGATCGACCTGGTCATTCTCCATTGCGTTGTCATGCATTTCTACCCTTCTTCAATCAAGAGACACGAGACTCATTCCTTAGCTACTGATTTTCCCCTTTTCAACCTAGATGCGGGTTCGATGCCTACTCTCTTGGACAGTACAGTCTCCCTTCCTTTCCTTATTCAACCCAGACATGGATTAGTCTGCATGAAGTAGGGTTTCCTTCAATAGTGCAAATTAAGGTTTTCGTCTGTGTGACCAGCAGAGCAGAGGATAGCAAATTGGGAAGTTGGTGGAGTGGAAAAAGATCCACATGCAGCGACGTGGCAGATGGGGCAATAGAACAAGGATATGGTTCGAAAAGAGGTATCATACCTGAGGGTCGCGGGAAGTGGCTTCACTCGTGGTCGTCGTCCTCCGCGCACACTACAGCAGCAAGCTTGGGGACGGAGGCCATCCTGCGCGGGCACTAGGTCTGAGAGGACAACCTTGTCGTTAGTGTGTGACCTCGCTCGCTGACGACGAGTGCGTCAACGCTACACGTCCTTTTCTTCCTCGGCGGATCTGTGACCACCGGTGAGGAGGGAGAGAGAGGTTGTCTTTTTTAGATCTGGAGAGAGGGTGATAGTGTGAGAAGCAAGTGGGAAGCCCTTAGCAAGAAAGCACTGAAGCTCCAACCTATATATCTTTTTTATACTACTAGTACTAGAGGTGGAGTAGTGGTAGAGTAGTTTATATTTTCTCTGCATATATAGTACCAGTTAGTCGTGCTTCAAAACTGAACGGCACGCCATTAAAAAAATAAAGGTCGATAACTAATGCGGCACCTCGGGCCAACGCGGCCAGATCGCATTTTGCACGAGAAATTACACACCATGTTTCCTTGACATGTGGTCCTGTTCCAACATGTCAGTGAGACAATGGCGAGTCCTTTTCTACTAGTATTTCCGAACAGACGTGTAGGCCGGGGTGACTCTTCATGTACCGTGGCAAACTGGCAACTGTCCACCGACTCTTCGCCTTTCCCTCTCGATTTGGAACTGTTATCGCATGCTCTTCCTCCCTCCTCCATTTGCCTTCACCCTTCCTTCTGCCATTGTTCGATCATCTTATCCATGGAGGGAACAGGCCGGAAACGACCCTGTTATTCTTGCCCCAAACTGAAAGATGACATGGTGGAGGAACTCATTAATCGGTGCGACGTCATCATCTCGGTTAGCATGGTAGGTTCGTTCAAGACCATTCTCGACTCAACTAATAACATCATTACAAGGAACCCAAGGGTCCAGGAGAGGTTTGATCTCCCCTATCTTCTTTGCTATAAGCCTGTTCGCATGGGCGCGGACGACGGAGGCCTCACCTTGTGCAAGTTGATGATGCATGATAATGATACGTGTGATGTCAAGATGCCATCGCTTAAGGGTAAGGCCTGGGCTGGCGCAAATGGAGATTGGGTTGTTTATATTGGGTACAATTGCGAGTGGGAACTTGTGAATGTGTACACTCGTCAGCGGATTCCACTTCCAAAAATCTCAGAGTGCCCTGAGGCTGAGCACATAGATGATCTACGTACGTTCAAATACGATCATGGTGGTTGTCGTCTACGGAAGATAGCAATTTGTCAAGTTCCCAACCGCTCTTGAAATTACAAGAACTATGAAGTTGTTGCTATCTTTGACAAGCTTGTTACCATCGTTACTGATTCCATGGTTCGTCCATGGATATTGCTCAAAAATCAGTTTCTGTACACGGATGATGAGTACTATGATGCAATTGAATAAGAGGATCTTGTGTTTGCTTCCACCACTCGTGGCACTATTTTTGCATGGGATCCTCGTAGTTTCAGTATGTTTGTATTCCACCATAATTATAATTGTTTCATCCACATGTCTGTGGGTTAGCAAGTTTCCCTTTACTAATTAACCTTCTTCTTGTGTTTCCAAGGTCCTGTGAACATTCCACCACCTATACTTGAAAAAATTATAACCAAGGGGGAGATGACAATGGTGATGATCACGAGCATGAGGACGAGTAGGACTTATATACTTAGTGGCGCCTAGCAACTAATTCTGATGGATCACCTCTTCTTGTCTGTATACAGTGCATTGAGATTGTTACTACTGAGGGAGCACGTGTTGTCTCCCATGGTCGCCCTCTCCGGACCTATTCCAACACCCCTTGCAGGGTATTCGGGATGGATACTAGTGTGCTAGTGCCAACACCTTCTCCCTGGTTCAGTATTGATAGTCTTGGAGAAAACTCGCTCTTCCTTGGACCAAACTATCCAATGATGGTTAAAGGCGATCCAGCTGCTATTGACATAATGTTACTACCATTTATGAGAAGCAATTGTATCTATACCTCGGACATTGCGATGGTTCCCTACCCTGCTCCTGATATATGCCGCTTCAGCCTAGATGATCAGTCCTGTGTTGCTCTCGATATTGACAATAGCTGGCCCTTCCCAGAGCACATTTGGTTCAAAGCAAGCATTTCCAACACTGAGGATTGGTTGAGTTGAAGTTCATTTCATTGCTTGTTATTTGTTGTGTGATGAAAACTTCAGTATTTACTAGAATGTTTTGTTGGAAATAATCTATAATCCAACATGTATCCTCGTTGTCATTGTGTGTTGATGAATTGTTGTACGTAATGAATGGTACATTTGCAAATGCATGTCATAGGCTCAATTTATGAATGATTTTCGAGTCACTTCTTGGAGTGTGAGTACCATAGTAGTATAGCCAGCATCCGGTTAGTATATGAAGTTGCCACATCACATAGAGCCAACCTGCGCGCCACTTCAAATGGCGGAGGAAGTGAGAGGTCGCGTCACCTTGTGTCCAGATCTGAGATGCCATGTGTACCAGATGAATGACTCCAAGTTCGACCACTGTGATGCTAGGCGCAAGCCGAGGAACACTGTTGGAGAGACCCCCCTCATAATTTTCCTACATTGGTCGTTTGATTCATAGGATAGAATGCTATAGGATTTTTTTGATATGTAATCATGTTTTAATTGGCAATCTAGCATCCACTCCAACTTTTCTTTCACTTCATATGTTCCTACGAAGAGAGTACTTGCTCTAAATGATGTGCCGCTGCAAGAGCCGCCTATATTAATTAACCATGCTCTAAAAAGGTGGACCAGCTTTGGCTATAGTAGTACTGTACTAGGTTAGTAGGTGACCTTGCGCTTGGCTCTTCCCCTCTTCCAGAAGTCGAACAATAATGATGGTACTACAGTAGTACTCCTGGAAATCTGACACCAAATGAACTGTTGCACGCCCACCGCTTGTAAGCCACCACGCACACGTTGGCGAGGGAGAAGGTAAGCAAGCTTCTCATTGTTCTGCGAGTTGATGGGACACATCAAAGTTATTTAATAGTACTCTCTTCAAAAAGGGCCGACCATGTCCATGGCTACCATCCCGTGCTCTGTCATTGAGTACATGCACTATTCACGTGCCATCGAGGAGAAAAAATATTGCGTAGTACTAGGTGCCATCGAAGTGCACGACTCACTTACGCACTGCATATCTCCATTTTCTTGCATGACACGCCACCTTGATGCTAGATGTCCCGTGTGTCATGGAGGCATATAGTATGCTTTTTAAAATGGAGGCATATAGATGTCCCGCGTGTCGGCAAAAGGATGAACAAAGCTCATGTCTTAAACGAAAGAGTGGAAGAACATAGATTCCTAATGACCGAGAAGGAGCATATAGTACATAATTGTACATGCATTGCAACAGGTTATCGGATGAGGCCAATCAACAATAGTAGTACACCATTTGTACTAGCTTCACATGCGCATCGGGCGGGTGTTTTTACTGTAGCTGTGAATCCCATCATCCTAGGTCCTCGGATGAGTCTAGTAGAAATTGCATTCTGATGTTTGGGTTCAAACTTTCAGAATTATTGCACTATCTCTATGTTTACGTATATGTAATACAACACATTTTAAACTTGAGACCAGCCACCCACTCTCACAAATAACACTTTTTAACCCAGCACACACTCTAGGAAATTTGGCCACAGTGTGAGGTGGGCCATATGTTAATTTGTTCGACGTACGTAACCAGCACCTCGAATCCTCGATACTACTACTATAAGTAGTAGGAGTAGTAGGGTGGCATGGGCCAGAACAAGCATTCACGTCCAGGAGTACGACACACTCCACCGGCACGACTTCCATCTAACACCATATTTCTTGGAGTCCGTGCTACAGCAATCTCTTCAACCTCGTCGTTTCTCTAACTCAGCCATCGCGCGGCGGGCGAGGTGGGGGTTTGCCAATAGTCGGTTTCCTCAACTGCGGTCCCAATTGTAAGGCCAACTCCAACGCACGACCCCAAATGGACCACCATTTTGCCCGGATTTTGTCTATTTGGGTAGGGCAATGGGGTCGTGTCTGGGCCATTTCTCGGATGCGGTGGCCGTGCTCTTCTTCCCAATACCAAAACTTGCATCCATTCTACACAATAAAATTCTAAGTTAGCACAACTAGTCTAATCCGAGAGCACAACCCAAGATTTGGTCAGGTTCTTCCTCCTTTTGCCAACACGTGGGACATCCAGCATCCAGGTCGTGTCATGCAAGAAAATAGAGTGGTAGTTGAAGCCACGTGATGTGCATCTTGGTTTAAACTATAAATAGAATCTTACTACTCTTTAGTAACTCCAAAAGCGGCCACCAAAGATCTTTATTGGATTTGTTTTTCATCACCAGCACGTCGAGGTGAAAGATGTGCAGGTTCAGTGGGTCCTCTTGCGTTTTCACCGACATGTGGGACCGCATATGAGAAAACAGACGATGGGCTCCGCGCGTTCGCTGGCTGGCTGAGAAGAGAGATAGAGGAGGGCTGAGCACAGACTCCAGGAAATTTGTTCTATGTAACCAGCACCTCGATATAGGTTCGATATAGTGGGGTGGCATGGGCCATAACTAGCATTCACGTCTAGCAGTATGGCACACGCCACCCACACGAGTCCCATCTGACACCAACTTTCTTGGAGTCCGTGCTACAACCATCTCTTCTCCCTCATATTTTCTCAGCCATCGCGCGGTGGGCGGGGTGAGAGTTTGCTGATAGTCAGTTTACTCAACCGCGATCCCACTTGTAAGTGAAAATGCAACACTGCACATGTTGGGGAACGTAGTAATTTCAAAAAAATTCCTACGTACACGCAAGATCATGGTGATGGCATAGCAACGAGAGGGGAGAGTGTTGTCCACGTACCCTCGTAGACCGTAAGTAGAAACGTTATGACAACGCGGTTGATGTAGTCGTACGTCTTCACGATCCGACCGATCCAAGTACCGAACGTACGGCACCTCCGAGTTCAGCACACGTTCAGCTTGATGACGATCCCCGGGCTCCGATCCAGCAAAGCTTCGGGGATGAGTTCCGTCAGCACAACGGCGTGGTGACGATGATGATGCTCTACCGGCGCAGGGCTTCGCCTAAACTCCGCGATGATATGACCGAGGTGGAATATGGTGGAGGGGGGCACCGCACACGGCTAAGGAACGATCCGTAGATCAACTTGTGTCTCATGGGGTGCCCCCCTGCCCCCGTATATAAAGGAGCAAGGGGGAGGGGGAGGCCGGCCAAGGGAGGGCGCGCCAGGGAGGAGTCCTACTCCCACCGGGAGTAGGACTCCCTCCTTTCCTAGTCCAACTAGGAGAGGGGAAGGAAGGGAAGTAGAAGAAGAAGGAAGGAGAGGGAGGAAAAAGAGGAAAGGGGGGCCGGCCCCATAGTCCAATTCGGTTTGGGCTAGGGGGCCACGCGCCCTGCCTCCTCTCTTCCACCACTTGGCCCATGAGGCCCATTGCTTCTTCCTCGTATTCCCGTAACTCCATGATACCCCCGAAAATACCCGAATCACTCGGAACCTTTCCGAACTCCGAATATAGTCGTCCAATATATCGATCTTTACGTCTCGACCATTTCGAGACTCCTCGTCATGTCCCCAATCTCATCCGGGACTCCGAACTCCTTCGGTACATCAAAACTCATAAACTCATAATATAACTGTCATCGAAACCTTAAGCATGCGGACCCTACGGGTTCGAGAACTATGTAGACATGACCGAGACACGTCTCCGGTCAATAACCAATAGCGGAACCTGGATGCTCATATTGGCTCCCACATATTCTATGAAGATCTTTATCGGTCAGACCGCATAACAACATACGTTGTTCCCTTTGTCATCGGTATGTTACTTGCCCGAGATTCGATCGTCGGTATCCAATACCTAGTTCAATCTCGTTACCGGCAAGTCTCTTTACTCGTTCCGTAATGCATCATTCCGTAACTAACTCATTAGCTACATTGCTTGCAAGGCTTATAGTGATGTGCATTACCAAGAGGGCCCAGAGATACCTCTCCGACAATCGGACTGACAAAATCTAATCTCGAAATACGCCAACCCAACATGTACCTTTGGAGACACATGTAGTACTCCTTTATAATCACCCAATTACGTTGTGACGTTTGGTAGCACCCAAAGTGTTCCTCCGGTAAACGGGAGTTGCATAATCTCATAGTTACAGGAACATGTATAAGTCATGAAGAAAGCAATAGCAACATACGAAACGATCAAGTGCTAAGCTAACGGAATGGGTCAAGTCAATCACATCATTCTCCTAATGATGTGATCCCGTTAATCAAATGACAACTCATGTCTATGGCTAGGAAACTCAACCATCTTTGATTCACGAGCTAGTCAAGTAGAGGCATACTAGTGACACTATGTTTGTCTATGTATTCACACATGTATTATGTTTCCGGTTAATACAATTCTAGCATGAATAATAAACATTTATCATGAAATAAGGAAATAAATAATAACTTTATTATTGCCTCTAGGGCATATTTCCTTCAGTCTCCCACTTGCACTAGAGTCAATAATCTAGTTCACACCAGCATGTGATTCAACACCAATATTCACATCTGTATGTGATTAATACCCATAGTTCACATCGTCATGTGATCAACACCCAAAGGGTTTTACTAGAGTCAATAATCTAGTTCACATCGCTATGTGATTAACACCCAAAAGAGTACTAAGGTATGATCATGTTTTGCTCGTGAGAGAAGCTTAGTCAACGGGTTTGTCATATTCAGAGCCGTATGTATTTTGCAAATATTCTATGTCCACAATGCTCTGCACGGAGCTACTCTAGCTAATTGCTCTCACTTTCAATATGTATCCAGATTGAGACTTAGAGTCATCTGGATTGGTGTAAAAGCTTGCATCGTTGTAACTTTTACGACGGGCTCTTTTATCACCTCCATAATCGAGAAACATCTCCTTAGTCCTCACTAAGGATATTCTTGACCCATGTCCAGTGATCTACTATTAGATCAAAATTGTATTCCTTTGCCAAACACAGAGCAAGGTATACAATATGTCTGGTTCACAGCATAGCATACTTTATAGAACCTATGACTGAGGCATAGGGAATGACTTTTCATTCTCTTTCTATTTTCTGCCATGGTCTGGTCTTGAGTCTTACTCAAATTCACACATTTGCATCACAGGCAAGAACTCCTACTTTGACTGTTCCATTTTGAACTATTTCAAAAATTTATCAAGGTATGTACTTATTGAAAAATCTTATCAAGCGTCTTGATCTATCTATATAGATATTGATGCTCAATGTGTAAGCATCTTCACTGAGGTCTTTCATTGAAAAACTTTTTATTCAAGTATCCTTTTATGCTATCCAGAAATTCTATATCATTTCCAATCAACAATATGTCTTGCACATATAATATCAGAAATGCTACAGAGCTCCCACTCACTTTCTTGTAAATACAGGCCTTTCCAAAAGTCTGTACAAAACCATATGCTTTGATCAACTCATCAAAGCGTATATTCCAACTCCGAGATGCTTGCACCAGTCCATTGATGGATCGTTGGAGCTTTCACATTTTGTTAGTACCTTTAGGATTAACAAAACCTTCTGGTTGCATCATATACAACTCCTCTTTAATAAATCCATTAAAGAATGTAGTTTTGACATCCATTTGCCAGATTTCATAACATGTGACAATTGCTAACATGATTCGGACAGACTTAAGCATTGCTACAGTTGAGAAAATCTCATTGTAGTCAACACCTTGAACTTGTCGAAAACCTTTTTGTGACAAGTCGAGCTTTGTAGATAGTAACACTACTATCAGTGTCCGTCTTCCTCTTGAAGATCCATTTATTTAACATGGCTTGCTGATCATCGAGCAAGTCAATCAAAGTCCATACTTTGTTCTCATACATGGATCCTATCTCAGATTTCATGGCCTCAAGCCATTTCGCGGAATCTGGGCTCATCATCGCTTCCTCATAGTTCGTAGGTTCATCATGGTCTAGTAACATGACTTCTAGAACGGGATTACCGTACCACTTTGGTGGGGATCTTATTCTGGAATACCTACGAGGTTCGGTAGTAACTTGATCTGAAGCTTCATGATCATCATCATTAACTTCCTCACTAATCAGTGTAGGCATCACTGGAACTGGTTTATGTGATGAACTACTTTCCAATTTGGGAGAAGGTACAATTACCTTATCAAGTTCTACTTTCCTCCCACTCACTTCTTTCGAGAGAAACTCCTTCTCTAGAAAGGATCCATCTTAGCAACGAATCTTGCTTTCGGATCTGTGATAGAAGGTGTACCCAACATTTTCCTTTGGGTATTCTATGAAGACGCACTTCTTCGATTTGGGTTCGAGCTTATCAGGTTGAAACTTTTTCACATAAGCATCACAGTCCCAAACTTTAAGAAATGACAACTTTGGTTTCTTGCCAAACCACAGTTCATAAGGCGTCGTCTCAAACGGATTTTGATGGTGCCCTATTTAAAGTGAATGCAACTGTCTCTAATGCATAACCCCAAAATGATAGTGGTAAATCAGTATGATACATCATAGATCGCACCATATCCAATAAAGTGCGGTTATGATGTTCAGACACACCATTACGTTGTGGTGTTCCATGTGGCGTGAGCTGTGAAACTATTCCATATTGTTTTATATGAAGGCCAAACTCGTAACTCAAATATTCTTCTCCACGATCAGATCGTAGAAACTTTATTTTCTTGTTACGATGATTCTCCACTTCACTCTGAAATTCTTTGAACTTTTCAAATGTTTCAGACTTGTGTTTCATTAAGTAGATATACCCATATCTGCTCAAATCATCTGTGAAGGTTAGAAAATAAAGATACTTGCCACGAGCCTTAACACTAATCGGATCGCATACATCGGTATGTATTATTTCCAATATGTCAGTAGCTCGTTCCATTGTTTCGGAGAACGGAGTTTTAGTCATCTTGCCCAAAAGGCACGGTTCGCAAGCATCAAATGATTCATAACCAAGTGATTCCGAAAATCCATCTTTATGGAGTTTCTTCATGCGCTTTACACCGATATGACCCAAACGGCAGTGCCACAAATAAGTTGCACTATCATTATTAACTTTGCATCTTTTGGCATCAATATTATGAATATGTGTATCACTACGATCGAGATCCAACAAACTATGTTCATTGGGTGTATGACCATCGTAGGTCTTATTCATGTAAACAGAATAACAATTATTCTCTAACTTTAAATGAATAACAGTATCGCAATAAACACGATCAAATCATGTTCATGCTCAACGTAAATTCCAAATAACATTTATTTAGGTTTAACACTAATCCCGAAAGTATAGGGAGTGTGCGATGATGATCATATCAATCTTGGAACTACTTCCAAAACTCATCGTCACTTCCCCTTCAACTAGTCTCTGTTTATTCTGTAACTCCTGTTTCAAGTCACTAATTTTTAGCAACCGAACAAGTATCAAATACTCATGGGCTACTATAAACACTAGTAAGGTACACATCAATAACCTGTATATCAAATATACCTTTGTTTACTTTACCATCCTTCTTATCCACCAAATATTCAGGGTATTTCCGTTTCCAGTGACCATTTCCTTTGAAGTGTAAGAACTCAGTCTTAGGCTTTGGTTCAGCTTTGGGCTTCTTCATGGGAGTGACAACTTGCTTGTCATTCTACTTGAAGTTCCCTTTCTTTCCCTTTGCCCTTTTCTTGGAACTAGTGATCTTGTCAACCATCAACACCTGATGCTCTTTCTTGATTTCTACCTTCGTTGATTTCAACATCACGAAGAGCTCGGGAATCATTTTCGTCATCCCTTGCATACTATAGTTCATCACAAGTTCTAGTAACTTAGTGATGGTGACTAGAGAATTCTGTCAATCACTATCTTATCTGGAAGATTAACTCCCACTTGATTCAAGCGATTGAAGTACCCAGACAATCTGAGCACATGCTCACTAGTTGAGCGATTCTCCTCCATCTTTTAGCTATAGAACTTGGTGGAGACTTCATATCTCTCAACTCGGGTATTTGCTGGAAATATTAACTTCAACTCCTGGAACATCTCATATGGTCCATGACGTTCAAAACGTCTTTGAAGTCCCGATTCTAAGCCGTTAAGCATGGTGCACTAAACTATCAAGTAGTCATCATATTGAGCTAGCCAAACATTCATAACATCTGCATCTGCTCCTGCAATAGGTCTGTCACCTAGCGGTGCATTAAGGACATAATTCTTCTGTGCAGCAATGAGGATAAACCTCAGATCACGGATCCAATCCGCATCATTGCTACTAACTTCTTTCAACACAATTTTCTCTAGGAACATATCAAAATAAACATATGAAAGCAACAATGCAAGCTATTGATCTACAACATAATTTGCAAAATACTACCAGGACTAAGTGCATGATAAATTTAAGTTCAATTAATCATATTACTTAAGAACTCCCACTTAGATAGACATCCCTCTAATCCTCTAAGTGATTACGTGATCCATATCAACTACACCATGTCCGATCATCACGTGAGATGGAGTAGTTTCAACGGTGAACATCAATATGTTGATCATATCTACTATATGATTCACGCTCGACCTTTCGGTCTCCGTGTTCCGAGGCCATATCTGTTATATGCTAGGCTCGTCAAGTTTAACCTGAGTATTCTGCGTGTGCAAAACTGGCTTGCACCCGTTGTAGATGGACGTAGAGCTTATCACACCCGATCATCACGTGGTGTCTGGGCACGATGAACTTTAGCAACGGTGCATACTCAGGGAGAACACTTCTTGATAATTTTTAGTGAGAGATCATCTTAAAATGCTACCGTCAATCAAAGCAAGATAAGATGCATAAAGGGTAAACATCACATGCAATCAATATAAGTGATATGATATGGCCATCATCATCTTGTGCTTGTGATCTCCATCTCCGAAGCACCGTCGTGATCACCATCGTCACCGGCGCGACACCTTGATCTTCATCGAAGCATCGTTGTCGTTTACGCCATCTATTGCTTCTACGACTATCGCTACCGCTTAGTGATAAAGTAAAGCAATTACAGGGCGTTTGCATTTCATACAATAAAGCGACAACCATATGGCTCCTGACAGTTGCCGATAACTTCGGTTACAAAACATGATCATCTCATACAATAAAATATAGCATCACGTCTTGACCATATCACATCACAACATGCCCTGCAAAAACAAGTTAGACGTCCTCTACTTTGTTGTTGCAAGTTTTACGTGGCTGCTACGGGCTTAGCAAGAACCGTTCTTACCTACGCATCAAAACCACAACGATAGTTCGTCAAGTTAGTGTTGTTTTAACCTTCGCAAGGACCGGGCGTAGCCACACTCGATTCAGCTAAAGTGAGAGAGACAGACACCCGCCAGTCACCTTTAAGCACGAGTGCTCGTAACGGTAAAACCAGTCTCGCATAAGCGTACGCGTAATGTCGGTCCGGGCCGCTTCATCTCACAATACCGCCGAACCAAAATATGACATGCTAGTAAGCAGTATGACTTGTATCGCCCACAGCTCACTTGTGTTCTACTCGTGCATATGACATCTATGCATAAAACCTGGCTCTGATACCACTGTTGGGGAACGTAGTAATTTCAAAAAAAATCCTACGTACACGCAAGATCATGGTGATGGCATAGCAACGAGAGGGGAGAGTGTTGTCCACGTACCCTCGTAGACCATAAGCGGAAGCGTTATGACAACGCGGTTGATGTAGTCGTACGTCTTCACGATCCGACCGATCCAAGTACCGAACGTACGGCACCTCCGAGTTCAGCACACGTTCAGCTTGATGACGATCCCCGGGCTCCGATCCAGAAAAGCTTCGGGGATGAGTTCCGTCAGCACAACGGCGTGGTGACGATGATGATGCTCTACCGGCGCAGGGCTTCGCCTAAACTCCGCGACGATATGACCGAGGTGGAATATGGTGGAGGGGGGCACCGCACACGGCTAAGGAACGATCTGTAGATCAACTTGTGTCTCATGGGGTGCCCCCCTGCCCCCGTATATAAAGGAGCAAGGGGGAGGGGGTGGCCGGCCAAGGGAGGGCGCGCCAGGGAGGAGTCCTACTCCCACCGGGAGTAGGACTCCCTCCTTTCCTAGTCCAACTAGGAGAGGGGAAGGAAGGGAAGTAGAAGGAGAAGGGAGGAGAGGGAGGAAAAAGAGGAAAGGGGGGCCGGCCCCCTAGTCCAATTTGGTTTGGGCTAGGGGGGCCACGCGCCCTGCCTCCTCTCTTCCACCACTTGGCCCATGAGGCCCATTTCTTCTTCCTCGTATTCCCGTAACTCCCCGGTACCCCCGAAAATACCCGAATCACTCGGAACCTTTCCGAACTCCGAATATAGTCGTCCAATATATCGATCTTTACGTCTCGACCATTTCGCGACTCCTCGTCATGTCCCCAATCTCATCCGGGACTCCAAACTCCTTCGGTACATCAAAACTCATAAACTCATAATATAACTGTCATCGAAACCTTAAGCGTGCGGACCCTACGGGTTCGAGAACTATGTAGACATGACTGAGACATGTCTCCGGTCAATAACCAATAGCGGAACCTGGATGCTCATATTGGCTCCCACATATTCTACGAAGATCTTTATCGGTCAGACCGCATAACAACATACGTTGTTCCCTTTGTCATGGGTATGTTACTTGCCCGAGATTCGATCATCGGTATCCAATACCTAGTTCAATCTCGTTACCGACAAGTCTCTTTACTCGTTCCGTAATGCATCATTCCGATTAGCTACATTGCTTGCAAGGCTTATAGTGATGTGCATTACCGAGAGGGCCCAGAGATACCACTCCGACAATCGGAGTGACAAAACCTAATCTCAAAATACGCCAACCCAACATGTACCTTTGGAGACACCTGTAGTACTCCTTTATAATCACCCAGTTACGTTGTGACGTTTGGTAGCACCCAAAGTGTTCCTCCGGTAAACGGGAGTTGCATAATCTCATAGTTACAGGAACATGTATAAGTCATGAAGAAAGCAATAGCAACATACTAAATGATCAAGTGATAAGCTAACGGAATGGGTCAAGTCAATCACATCATTCTCCTAATGATGTGATCCCGTTAATCAAATGACAACTCATGTCTATGGCTAGGAAACTCAATCATCTTTGATTCACGAGCTAGTCAAGTAGAGGCATACTAGTGACACTATGTTTGTCTATGTATTCACACATGTATTATGTTTCCGGTTAATACAATTCTAGCATGAATAATAAACATTTATCATGAAATAAGGAAATAAATAATAACTTTATTATTACCTCTAGGGCATATTTCCTTCAGCACGCATTCCCCCTTGAGCGGTGCAACGCGAACACGGCAGACTTTTCCGTTTGAACTTTTAACTTGTAAATTTTGGTTCTGCTCCATGGCGCGACCGATAGATAGAAATAACAATCTTCCCTAGAGTAATGAGAAGTTTGGTTCTGGCGTGGTTCATGCATGGAGTACATACAAAAATTATGAAGTTGATGTGAAAGGTAAGATAATTACTAGTAGTACCACATACTACTACATGGATTTGATGAAAAGATAAAAATACATACGGATCCATCAACGACATCCTCACGCCCTAGTGCGCCGGATCACCAACCGACGTGTGACGAGCAGCAGCGTTGGCGGCGAGCTCAACATGCTTCTGGACAATGCCGTCCAAGGTTGCCCTGCGGTCCAAGAAGGCCAGCGTCCTATCGTCCTCCTCTTGCATGTAGTAGTTCTTGTGGATGATTTGCGTGTAGACGTGGGTGATTATGTCGATGGTGTCTTGCTGCGCCAGGAGCTGCGCGGCGAGCGCGACCTCGAGGTGGACATTCTCCGGCGCAACGATGGGCAGTTGTAGGGCCATCGGTGCATCGAAGAGGTTGTCACCATAGTGGCCGTTGAGGGTGGCGGGCATCGCAGATATAATGCCCCGGATTCGATGCGCCAGGTGTCTGCCAGTTAATTGCCATCGTTGCCTTGTCATTTGCTTGCGTGTTGCATTTTGCCATGTCATCATTCGCTTTGTGTCATCATGTGCATTGCATTGCATCGCATACGTGTTCGTCTCATGCATCCGAGCCTTTTCCCCGTTGTTCGTTTTGCGATCCGGCACTCCTATGTCTTCCGACGTCCCCGTTTTGTCTCTCGTTGTGAGCGGGTGTTAAACATTCTTGGAATAGACCGAGTCTTGCCTAGCGGCCTTGGTATACCACCGGTAGACCGTCTGTCAAGTTTTGTGCCATTTGGAGGTCATTTGATACTCCAACGGTTAACCGCGTAGCCCGAAACCCTCCTTTCTCTTTGTAGCCCAGCACCCTTCCAAAGTGGCCCAAAACCTAGCAAACTCCCATCCATGCTCTTGGTCGTTCGATCACGATCGCGTGGCCGAAAACCGCTCCTCATTTGGACTCTCCTAGC
Organism: Triticum aestivum; assembly: GCF_018294505.1. Taxonomy (NCBI): domain Eukaryota; kingdom Viridiplantae; phylum Streptophyta; class Magnoliopsida; order Poales; family Poaceae; genus Triticum; species Triticum aestivum. Next base: position 60,188,882 of record NC_057807.1, read on the forward strand.
TCCCTCTACCTATAAATATGTGCCCTTCCCCAAATTTTCGCAGTCCAAACCCTAGATCCATCCCTTCCGCGCCGCCGAACATGTCCGCCCGGTGACCGGACGTGTCCGCCCCGCTCCCCCGTCCAATCGTGGCCTGCCACGTGTCCCCGCCGCCTGTCCCACGCCGCCGCGGCTCACGGGGCCCAAGGCCGGCCCGCCCGGCCCGCGCATCACCGCCGCCCGCGCCCGAAGCGCCCCGCCGTCGACCGTCCTCCCTCCGGCGTGCCTCGCCGCCCGGTGCCGCCGGCCTGGGCCGCCGTCGTCCCGCCGCCGCGGCTGCCGCCTCCACCGCCCGGCCCATCATCGCACCCGCCGTCCGCCGGCACCGCCCACCGCCGCCGCCGACCGCGTCTCGCCGGCCGCCGTCTCCGGCGACCTCTAACAGTGCCCGGCCCCATCGTCCCGCCGCCCCGGCCATGGCGCCGCTGCCCCCGCGCCTCCCATCACCGGAGCCGGCCACCGCGTCCCCCGCGCCGTCCCCGACCTCCTCCGTCGTCCCGTGCCCCTCGCCGGCCTCCCCCTTGCCGGAAAGCTCGCCGGAGCTCTTCTCTGGTCGGGTCCGGAGAAGGTGGACTAGATCCACCAAGACGTCCAACTAAACACCATCCCGCGACCCGGATCCCTCTGTCGCGCTCCGTCTCGTCCCGGGTTGACTTTTCGCGAGGGTATAATTCTGCTAAGTCCCTATATTTTTGACATTATCATGCCATGTTCATCGCATCATAACTCTGTGCATACTGCTCCGTTTTGTGCGTGTAATATGCCAAATTGTTCGCCTCAACGAGTACTTCATTTCATTCCATCGCACCATGTTCATTTGAGCTCATCTTGATGCCTGAATCATCGTTGCAAGAGTGCTATATGATGTTGTCTGTTGTCTGTTAACAGAACTTGCTCTTTTGTCATTTTTGCCATGTTTGATGTGTGCATCCTATGAGGTTGATGTCTACATGTGTTTTGAACTATGCCATGCCATCTTTACAGAGGTGCTTACCATGTATTTTTGTGATCAATGTGGTGACTAGCACAAGCATGCAAACTAGGCTTCGTGATGTTGCTATTTTCAGTCCTTGTTCTGCTGTTATTTTCATGCCATGTAAACTTGATGCTACAGAGATATCCATTCATATTTTGAGATACTTCAGTAAGGGTGTTTTAAACATATGGTTATTCTCTATCCATTCATGCCCCTGTTTGCAATTACGGAGTAGTCTAGCATGTCATTTTCGTGCTCTACTTTTGGTACAAAATGTTTCCTGGCAGATTGTTTACATGTTTTTCAATTTTGCCAAGGTTGTTGTAGTTGATCCTTGCATGCTATGAACTTGTTCTTGCCTTGGTTTGTTTCATAAATATGTCTTCTTGCTGATGATATGCTTATCTTGTCATGCAATGACTTGTGGTGAGTGAATCGAGCTTGTTAAGTAGTGTACTTGTTGTTACTGTTTTGCTAGGTTGAATCTGTTATTTTGTGATGCTATGTAAACCTGATCCTACTAGTCATTCTATGCATAATCTGGAGATGTTCACTAAGGGTGTTTTGTTCTACATGTCATGCTCTATCCATCCATGTCCCTGGTTGCATCTATAGCCTGCTGTAGCTTGTTGTAATCTTTCTCTCAAGTTGCTAAATAATGTTGTTGTCAGCCTGTTAACATTAAGTTCAGTTGTTGCCATGTGTTTTGCTAGTGATCCATGCACCCTATGAACTTTCTCTTGCCATGCTTAGCTTCATAAACATATCTTATTACTGTTGGTTGCCTTGCCATGCCATGTATTGCTCTGTGGTGAGTGGTACAAGCTCATCAACATTCCTACTTATTGTTGTTCCTGCCATGTTTGAATCTGTAATATAACTTGCTATGTTTACATGGGTGCCATCATATCTTCTGATCCTTTTTGGCTCATGGTCAGTAAGGTACTCTTGTTCTATGCAATTAGTAGATTCATGCCATGACTTTGTTTGCCATGATAAGTTCCTGTAACATGTTGTTTGATAGCTCTAAACATTGCAACCTGATGTTATTTTCTGCAAAGTCTGAACTGTTATTATTTGCAATCTTGCCATGTGTGTTTGAGTACGTTCTAGTGATTTTTGGAGATAGCTCAGTGTTCATGTTTTGTTATGCTTTACCTGTACATCATGCCCATGTCTTTTGTTTTCATGTTGAGGTGCTGTAGCATGTTGTTTTGGTGCTTGCAATATGTCTAGTTGCTGTTTTGGACAGCTTGTCCTTTAAACTTGTATAGAGTGCATGTGTTGAACCGTTGCTCCGTTTTGAGTGTGCTCTATATGAAACTTGCTTGATTTTGCATGTAGTTTCATATTATCATGTTGCATCCTTGTTTTGAGGTGTTTGCTTGATGTTTGGGTGCATTTTGCATCAATGCCATGTTTGACTTGTTTTGCTCATATCTTCTAGGCCGTAGCTCCAAATTAAATGAACTCTATATGTAACTTGACTAGAATCTCATGTAGATCATCTTGGTGCATCTTAACTTGCTGTTTAACAACTTGAACATAAGGTTTATTCAGATCTGGACCAATTTCGAAACTTGCATATGAGGACTTACCGGAATTGTTATATGTTGTTCCTGGCCTCATTTAAACTTGCCTTGATGTGTTGCTCTTGTTTGCATCATCTCTTGCCATGAGTAGCTTCATGTAGCTTTGTCATGCATCATGCTTGGTTGTGCATCATGTCTTGTATATGCGTGGTGTGTTTACTATGTTGTGTGCTTCTTCTCGATAGTTCCCGTTTCGTTGCGATCATGAGGATTCGTTTGTCTACGCTTGGTTCGTCTTCGTGGCTTCATCTTCTTCATGGACTCGTTCTTCTTCCTTGCGGGATTTCAGGCAAGATGACCGCTACCCTGGATCTCACTACTATCATTGCTATGCTAGTTGCTTCGTTCTATCGATATGTTGCGTTACCTATCTTTTGCTCATCAAGCCTCCCAAATTGCCATGAACCCCTAACCTTTGACACCCTTCCTAGCAAACCATTGCTTGGCTATGTTACCGCTTTTGCTCAGCCCTCTTATAGCGTTGCTAGTTGCAGGTGAAGTTGAAGATTGCTCCATGGTGGACAGGATTTTGTTGGGATATCACAATATCTCTTATTTAATTAATGCATCCATATATTTGGTAAAGGGTGGAAGGATCGGCCTTATGCCTGGTGTTTTGTTCCACTCTTGCCGCCCTAGTTTCCGTCATACCGGTGTTATGTTCCCGGATTTTGCGTTCCTTACGCGGTTGGGTGATTTATGGGACCCCCTTGACAATTCGCTTTGAATAAAACTCCTCCAGCAAGGCCCAACATTGGTTTTACCATTTGCCTCACCACCACCTATATTTCCCTTGGGAGTAATTAACCCAAGGGTCATCTTTATTTTAGCCCCCCCCCCCGGGCCAGTGCTTGTCTAAGTGTTGGTCCGAACCGAGCAGCCTGCGGGGCCCCCTCGAGGAAACTCGAGGTCTGGTTTTACTTGTAGCTTGACTTATCCGGTGTTGCCCTGAGAACAAGATATGTGCAGCTCCTATCGGGATTGTCGGCGCATCGGGCGGCTTTGCTGGTCTTGTTTTACCATTGTCGAAATGTCTTGTAAACCGGGATTCCGAGTCTGATCGGGTCTTCCTGGGAGAAGGTATATCCTTCGTTGATCGCGAGATCTTATCATGGGCTAAGTTGGGACACCCCTGTAGGGTATAAACTTTTGAAAGTCGTGCCCGTGGTTATGGGCAGATGGGAATTTGTTAATGTCCGGTTGTAGATAACTTGACACCTGATTCGAATTAAAACGCATCAACCGCGTGTGTAGCCGTGATGGTCTCTTTTCGGCGGAGTCCGGGAAGTGAACATAGTTTTTGGGTTATGTTTGACGTAATTAGGAGTTCAGGATCACTTCTTGATCATTGCTAGCTTCACGACCGTACCATTTGCTCTCTTCTCGCTCTTATTTGCGTATGTTAGCCACCATATATGCTTAGTCGTTGTTGCAACCTCACCACTTTACCCCTTCCTTTCCCTTTAAGATTTGCTAGTCTTGATACCCATGGTAATGGGATTGGTGAGTCCTCATGGCTCACAGATTACTACAACAACAGTTGCAGGTACAAGTTATGCGATGATCATGACGCGAGAGCGATGCTTTCTTGCGTTGAGTTCTTCTTCTGCTTCTTCTTCGATCAGGGGATAGGTTCCAGGTCGGCAGCCTGGGCTAGCAGGGTGGATGTCGTTTGAGTTTCTGTTTGTGTTTCATCCGTAGTCGGATGGTGATCTTATGTATTGTGATGTTGTATTCATGTGGCATTGTATGCCTCTTGTATGTATCCCCATCTATTCTGTAATGTTGATGTAATGATATCCACCTTGCAAAAGCGTTTCAATATGCGGTTCTATCCTTGGTGGGACCTTCGAGACTCTTTAGGATAGTATCGCATATTGGGCATGACAGCAGAGCCTGGGCGCGTCGGCTGGAGGCATATGTCAAGGTTGTCCGCAAGCTTCTTGATGACGGTGAACTTGTCGAGGAAACCAACGAGGACCTCGTCGAACAAGGAGACGAAGTTTTTGTCCAAGCGGCCCCTCGCCCTGGCGGCCTCATGCACTACCTGGAGATGTTCCTCGGTGTCGGGCCGCAGGCCGGCGTCGTGGACCATCTGGCACAGCCGGCTGATGCTCATGCTCATCGCCTCCATGGGTCTAGCTTAGAGGGTGCTTGGATCCAAGGGACTTCTAGTCAACTGATCTTGCAATTCGAGTGATCACTCTTGCCCTTGGTTAGTGTGTGTAGGTGTGTAGGATTTCGTACTAGATTGGACTAGCGGGGAGCCTTTATATGAGAAGTGCAGACTGCATTGAATTCACGTGCGTGTTGGCCATCTACTCCTCGGCCCTCTACTGCACCCTGCCTTTGGCTGTATGACAGGTGGGCCAGCCACCCGTTGGGCCCACGTGTCATTCACCCAAAGGCAGTTGCAGTAAGTCAATGAAGCTGCGTCCCCCTTCGTGCCGGTGCAGTATAGTCATCTCACATGACCTTTAGTTGGGGCCAAACGAGAGAAGTTTGATGTTTACTGCTCTTGATGGTGAGGATGTTATTGATTGTGAACCCATATTAGGCTATTTACACAGAGGAATGGAAAAAATCACGGAAAACCTTTATTGGTCCCCTTTGCATTTTGCGCCAAGTTTTGACCTTTGATTTAACTAATAAAATGTTAATGCATGTAAACAAAAATGTTGTGTAAGTCACCTTACGAAAACCAAATAATCCCAAAACACTTAGGCACGGTACATTAACTCCCTCCTCGTTTCTTATTTCGTGACATATCAACCAATGAGAGATGTGGGCCATGCATGCTTTCAATGACTTGAGACTACCAAACATGACATGCAGTGTTTAGTTCATTGCATGTAATCCTATTAATTAGCAAAAATACATTAAGTTCTCTCATCAATAGGAATAAAACAATACACCATTTATTTATTTACAGAGGGAGTAGTACATTTTTTGTGACATGCATTACTAAATATTGCTAGTCAAATACTAAAATCCAGATGGACGTGGTAGTACTCCTAAATCCAGACGGTGGTGCTAGTAGTACTAGTAGTAGTACTACCAATGTAGTAGCACTGTACTACCTGTTGGTCAAATTATATGTGCCGCTCCTCACAATGAAGTGACAAGACCCTGCGCGGGAGATGACACCTGAGTATAGGCGCCGTGTTTGGCATACCATAGTCAGCCTCACCATCTGCAGTCACTATCATCCTGGCTGTAGAGCTAGCCTGCTTACAACTAGCCGTGTTTGACATAATTTCCCGTGCGTAGATGCCCGTGCATTGCACGGAACACCAAGATTGGGGGTGGATGGCGCCGGCTGCGGCTATTGCGCTAGATTTTTCCATGGCCTTCTAGATGTGGTGGGGAGGAGATAAGGCTGATTATGAGAGAGAAGGAGTTGTTTGTAAATAGGGAACAAGTGTGGGTATCTTTTTGAAAAAATGGAGAAGTTTGGTTTGTATGCGTCAGATCTAGATCCGACGACTATTGGTGAAAGATGGGAGGCACAACATCATCACCAACTCAAGACCTGTTTGATTCGCAGGATTTTGAAAACGCAGGAATAGGACACGACAATATTACAAGTTTCAAACTAATATTACAAATGTTAGGAGTAATGTTGCACCTACGAGGAGGGAATTACTAGGAAGTTTACGTAAGAACTTTCGTTACTTTAGGTGGATGCAGCATTATCGTACAAACTAAAATCCACCGCCCTGACAAGTCACTAATGGGAAAATAAGTTTTCAAGTCTCTGGCCACTTGATGTTTCAAAAACAAATTCAGCTTCTGCAAAGACTTTGTCATTTAGGCTTAGACGCTTGCGGTGATCAGCACACCATTCATTGTTGCGCCGGAGAACGCCAAACCTCATTATCTTGAGCACACTTGCCTCCAGAACAAAGAACCTGGCCAATTTAATCTCAGATGTGCTGCCTCGGTAGTCGATCAAATCAATTTCTGTAAGATGGGGATCAAGGCATTCGATGAGATTGTTATAGTGCAGCACATTTTTCACTTTCGGGTCTTTTTTTATCTGCAAAAGAAGAGAACATATTAGAGCAGCTGGCTATATAAGATTGCCGTGTCATCAAGAGGTACCAATATCATTCGCTCATACGATAGGGTTAACTGGCTAGTTATTCTCTCTCTCTCTCTCTCTCTCTCTCTCTCTCTCTCTTTTTCTATTTCCTCTCATTTACCTAGGAGCACGTGAAGAGCTTGGGCATTTGTTGCCTTCCACTATGTGGCCAATGCCATATTTCACAAAAGTATGCCACATAATACGCATCAATGTCAAATCAAAAGATTTTGGCACCGCTCTTGCGATGTGAGAGAGTTGGCACCACTGTGCACATAGACCGACATGTATAAACAAATCAATCAAACCAACTACACCAGCCCTCTCACTCTCCCAAACAAGTGTTTTTTATTGCCTCAATCCTCTCTCTCTCTCTCTCTCTCTCCCACGCAAGTGTTTTTTTCATTGCGTGAGTTAATTTGGCACCAGAGCAAAGTAGGTGATCCAGATTGGGGCACCAGGTGAGCAATGGAGGGGCATCGATGCCGAATCGCCGAATGCATCACAAGTGAATTTGGCATGTGTTTTGGCCTACATAGTGGAGGGCCGTTATAGCCCACTTTTGTACTACCTCGTATTTAGTATAAAATTTTGACCATAGATTTACCTAAGAAAATGCCAATGCATGTCAATAAAAATTACACCATTTGAAATTATGTTCAAATACAAATCCAACAATATAGTTCTTAGTGACATGCATTAACATTTTGTCAGTTAAATCTATGGTCAAATTTTGATACTACAAAATTGGAAGAGTAAACCAGGACGGAGGTAGTACTTGCTCTTAGGGTAACCATAGAGTTACTGGAGTAGTCTAAGTTACTTTCCACTATGACTAGCCTAGGCTACTATAGTAGTACAACAACAAAAAATGGTGCAGGTGATCACATGAGAAAAAAATACTAAAAACATTACTTTCGGTGTAGTGTGTAGATGCAGTTTTGAACACTACACTTGTCATTGTAATTTGGGAAAATTACAAAAAAAATTGAGCTACGTTGTGATTACCATTTACTAATAGGAAAGAAGTTTCACCTCGATGAGTAGCTTCTCCGTGCATGGAAAGCATGTAAGGAATCCAACAACTTGATCAAGATTGGGGCTGATAGATTTTATTGCCAAGATCTTCACTGTGCGCATAGACTGGGTCAAGCTTGTGGGAATCATTTTCTGGAAGACGGTCGTAAATACATCAAGAAGAAATTTAAAAATGTGAATTTCAAGAAGACGGAGACGAAGATGAGTGTTGTACCTGAACGATTACGGATCCAATAAAGAGTTCGGAGAATTTGGCAGACGAGTACACTAACGTTGTCAATTGCGCGTCAATGACCCTGATTTTTGTTCGGCCTTCTAGATCCGATACAAGCAATCTCTCAAGGAAAGGCGCATTCTCAATGACCATAACGTGGAGCAGCTGGAGTGATATCTTCCCAATTGATGTCTTGTTGCGGGGCCAGCAAGACACATAAATCCATCAGAGATTCATCGAGGCGATGTGGAGGCTAATGAACCCGTGGATCTGCTTAAGACGAAGGTACTCGAGCGCAGTACAGCTACGGAGCAGGTGCTCCATAGCCTTCTTCGAGATGACAACGTCAAAGAGGTCGAGCTACTTGAGTTGAGGGAGAAGAAGGGCGGGCGCGGTATTAATCTGGGGAAGATAGCAGGAGCTGAAACTGGCGCGGCGCAGCATTGGCGTGAGGCGAAGCGCGGAAGGCGACAGAGAGCGACAACGTCCAGCTTCAAAGTTGAGCTCCTCGAACTGATCTAGGGCGGGGGATAAGAACCACTCGTCGAACTTGGGTTGGACCTTGCAGTTGGTACTGAACATGCGGATGTCAAGGCGTCTGGCTGGCCCAGAGTGCGATGAAAGGATTTTGGAGATTGCGGCCATGCGTTTGCAATCCCGATCGCAGAGGCAGCTGTCGACGGTGAGGTTGAGGGACACGCGGCGCCAGAGGGGGCACCACTGCCGGGAGAGCAGGGCGGTCCGCAGGGCAGATTTGGTGGGGAGGAGGCCAATGATGACGAGTAGCATGTCATCGGGGAGGCTACTGATGAAGTCCAGGCTCGCCGGATGCGGTTTTGGCTTGAGCCACCTCCGCTTGTTGGCTGCCTCGCCGTCCATCTCAACCGGCGGTGACGTCAGTGTACACGTGTGCTGGTGTGTGTTGTGTGCTGGGTGTGCGCGAGTGCGTCCTTCGGTGCATGACGCCGCATAGTGGTGAATTGTGCGCGAGTGTGTCCTTCACGCAGAAGAAGTGTGTCCTCAATGCGACCTCAATTTACTAGCGTGTGGGGTGCTACCCCGAGTGGTTTCAACTTTGTTTACTTCATCGCGTGTCGGATGGGCCTCTAGTTTACTTACGTTCACCCACTGCCACATGGGCCAACACACAAAGATACAGAACACGAGCTAACAAGGCAGCATGTGGACTGGTTGACCGGTCAACAACGATATACGGGGCTATACGCTGACATAGTGAGCGTATAATCTGTCGGTATAGAGAGGTCGAGTGAGAGGGGAGGCCCATGAGAGATAGCACAGAAAGAGAGAAAGAGCTACTCCCTCCGTTCGATAATGTAGTTCCAACATTTTTTTAAAAGTCAAACTTTTGAAACTTGACCAAGTTTATAAAGAAACTATGTATATCTACAATACCAAATATAAATGATAGTATGAAGTAAGTACATGTTGTGATGAATCTAATGATCATTCCAGATGTAAATGTTTTTCTCCACATATACCTGGTCAAACTTTTCTGAGGTTGGACTTTTCAAAACATCCATATGCTTATGGATGTGAGAGAGTCCCTAACTAGAGAGAGAGAGAGAGTGGAATAGAAAGAGTGAGTGAAAAAAGTGTGTGTGCGTGTGTGAAAGAGACATGGACAACACACGATAAAAGTAGAGAAAAAGCGCGTGTGTCTTATGCAAACATATCACACATGCATCTTCGACAACGGAAGCAAGGTGAGGAGATAGTGTGTGGTTGTTTGCAACCGAGAGAGCAAGACCCCTAGCACATGGCCAAGAGGGGTCTGACAAACAAGGGAGAGAGGTTGAGAGAGACGTACGGAGAAAATGCAGACATGGGGAGGAGAGAGTGTATGTTTGTCATAGAGACATCCCCTGGAGATCGTGATGGGCTTACATGGGTGGGAGATCGAGTGACAAGGTGTGTGCGTGATATAAGATACCCCAAGAGATATCGAGGTAGACGTATGGATGGAAGGAGATAGTACGTGTGTTCCTGATGGCTAGTGAGAGATAATCATACTTAGGGGGGGTGCTTGCGCCTATGATGGAGTGAGGGATTATGGTACTTAGGGGGATGCGTGTCACATAGAGAGAGAACAAGGGCGGAGAGTGTTGGATGGGTCTATATGTATAGTGGGAGCGAGACATGTGTATGTGTGAACCAGGGAGATATAAAGTTTGAGAGAGATTGAGGAGCCCCGATAAGGCTGAGTGGTGCGTCAGATAGCTGAGAGGGGGAAAGAGGTATTACATCCACTCGATAATGCAATGCATGTAAATTTTTTAGAACTCAAACTTTGGAAACTTTGAATAGGTTTACGCAAATGTTATTTATATCTACAATACCAAAGATACATCATACGAAACTACATCTCATGGTGAATCTAATGGTATATGTTTGCCGTTCTAGATATAATTGTTTTTCTCCATGTACATGGTCAACCTTTGTGATGTTTGACTTTTCAATATATCTATATGCTATGAACCGAGGAGAGTGCCTAAGTCGAGAGAGATCAAGTCCGTGTGAAGGAGATTAAATAAGTGTGCAAAAAGAGTATGTGTGTGAAAGAGAAAGTGACAACAAACGATAAATTAGAGAGAGTGTGTGTTTTTCGTTTCTTATGCGAACATATCACTGATGACCCACAAGTATAAGGGATCGCAACAGTTTTCGAGGGTAGAGTATTGAACCAAAATTTATTGATTCGACACAAGGGGAGCCAAAAAATATTCTTAAGTATTAGCAGTTGAGTTGTCAATTCAACAACACCTTGATAACTTAGTATCTGCAGCAAAGTATTTAGTAGCAAAGTAGTATGATAGTAACGGTAACAGTGATAAAAGTGACGGTAGCAGTTTTGTAGTAGTTGTAACAGTAGCAACAGTAAAGTAAATAAGCAAAGCACAATATGTGAAAAGCTCATAGGCATTGGATCAGTGATGGCTAATTATGTCGGATGCGATTCCTCATGTAATAGTTATAACATAGGGTGACACAGAACTAGCTCTAGGAGCATCAATGTAATGTAGGCATGTATTCCGAATATAGTCATACATGCTTATGGAAAAGAACTTGCATGACATCTTTTGTCCTACCCTCCCGTGGCAGCGGGGTCCTAGTGGAAACTAAGGGATATTAAGGCCTCCTTTTAATAGAGTACCAGACCAAAGCATTAACGCATAGTGAATACATGAACTCCTCAAACTACGGTCATCATCGAGAAGTATCCCGATTATTGTCACTTCGGGGTTGTCGGATCATAACACATAATAGGTGACTATAGACTTGCAAGGTAGGATCAAGAACTCACATATATTCATGAAAACATAATAGGTTCAGATCTGAAATCATGGCACTCGGCCCTACTGACAAGCATTAAGCATAGCAAAGTCATAGCAACATCAATCTCAGAACATAGTGGATACTAGGGATCAAACCCTAACAAAACTAACTTGATTACATGGTAAATCTCATCCAACCCATCACCGTCCAGCAAGCCTACGATGGAATTACTCACGCACGGCGGTGAGCATCATGAAATTGGTGATGGAGGATGGTTGATGATGACGACGGCGACGAATCCCCCTCTCCGGAGCCCCGAACGGACTCCAGATCAGACCTCCCGAGAGAGATTAAGGCTTGGCGGCGGCTCCGTATCGTAAAACGCGATGAAACTTTCTCCTTGATTTTTTTCTCCGCAAAGCAAATATATGGAGTTGGAGTTGAGGTTGGTGGACGTCCAGGGGGCCCATGAGGCAGGGGGCGCACCCAAGGGGAGGGGGCGCCCCCCCCACCCTCGTGGACAAGGTGTGGGCCCCCTGCCGCTATTTCTTTTGCCAATATTTTTTATTAATTCTGAAAAGTTGCTCCATAGATTTCTAGGACATTCCGAGAACTTTTATTTCTGCACAAAAATAACACCATGGTAGTTCTGCTGAAAACAGCGTCAGTCTGGGTTAGTTCCATTCAAATCATGCAAGTTAGAGTCCAAAACAAGGGCAAAAGTGTTTGGAAAAGTAGATACAATAGAGACGTATCAACTCCCCCAAGATTAAACCTTTGCTTGTCCTCAAGCAATTCAGTTGACAAACTGAAAGTGATAAAGAAAAACTTTTACAAACTTTGTTTGCTCTTGTTGTTGTAAATATGTAAAGCCAGCATTCAAGTTTTCAGCAAAGATTATGAACTAACCATATTCACAATAACACTTAGGTCTCATGTTTACTCATATCAATGGCATAATCAACTAGCGAGCAATAATAATAAAACTCGGATGACAACACTTTCTCAAAACAATCATAATATGAGATAACAAGATGGTATCTCGCTAGCCCTTTCTGAGACCGCAAAACATAAATGCAGAGCACCTTTAAAGATCAAGGACTGACTAAACATTGTAATTCATGGTAAAAGAGATCCATTCAAGTCATACCCAATGTAAACTACAAGTAATGCATGCAAATGACAGCGGTGCTCTCCAGCGGGTGCTTTTTAATAAGAGGGTGATGACTCAACATAAAAGTAAATAGATAGGCCCTTCGCAGAGGGAAGCAGGGATTTGTAGAGGTGCCAGAGCTCGATTTTGAAATAGAGATGAATAACATTTTGAACGATATACTTTCACTGTCAACGTAAAAACTATGAGATCTCGATATCTTCCATGCTACACACATTATAGGCAGTTCTCAAACAGAATGGTAAAGTTTATACTCCCCCTCCACCAACAATCATCAATCCATGGCTTGCCCGAAACAACGAGTGCCTCCAACTAACAACAATCCTGGGGGAGTTTTGTTTGCAATTATTTTGATTTGATTTTGATCTTTGGATCATGGGACTGGGCATCCCGGTTACCAACCATTTTCTCGTGAATGAGGAGCGGAGTCCACTCCGCTTGAGAATAACCCGCCTAGCATGGAAGATACAGACAGCCCTAGTTGATACATGGGTTGTTCGAGTATACAAAACAGAATTTCATTTGAAGGTTTGGAGTTTGGCACATACAAATTTACTTGGAACGGCAGGTAAATACGGCATATAGGAAGGTATGGTGGACTCATATGGAATAACTTTGAGGTTTATGGAGTTTGGATGCACAAGTAGTATTCCCGCTTAGTACAGGTGAAGGCTAGCAAAAGACTGGGAAGCGACCAACTAAGAGAGCGACAACAGTCATGAACATGCATTAAAATTAATCAACACTGGGTGCAAGCATGAGTATGATATAATCCACCATGAACATAAATATCGTGAAGGCTATGTTGATTTTGTTTCAACTACATGCGTGAACATGTGTCAAGTTGAGTCACTCGAATCATTCAAAGGAGGATACCACCCTATCATACCACATCACAACTATTTTAATAGCATATTGACACGCAAGGTAAACCATTATAGGCTCCTACCTAATTAAGCATGGCATAAGCAACTATAATCTCTAATTGTCATTGCAAACATGTTTATTCATAATAGGCTGAATCAGGAATGATTAACTCATCATATTTACAAAAACAAGAGAGGTCGAGTTCATACCAGCTTCTCTCATCTCAATCAGTCCATCATATATCGTCATTATTGCCTTTCACTTGCACGACCGAATGGTGTGAATAATAATAATAGTGCATGTGCATTGGACTAAGCTGGAATCTGCAAGCATTCAATTCAAGGGAGAAGACAAGGTAATATGGGCTCTTTGTTAAATCAACAATCATGCATATGAGAGCCACTAAACATTTTCATTATGGTCTTCTCCTCTTGATCCCACAAAGAAAAGAAAAGAAAACTATTTACACGGGAAAGTTCCCAACAAGAAAAAGAATAATAAGAAATATTTTTGGGTTTTCTTTTAGTTACTACTACAAGCATATAAATTAGACTAACTAATTTTTTTTGGTTTTTCTTAAGGTTTATCAAACACACTAGAAGAAAACTAGAAAAAGAAATTAAACTAACATGGATAGTACAATGAAAGAGTATGAGCACCGACAACGAGAATAGTGTGTGAACATGAATGTAATGTCGGTGAGAAATACGTACTCCCCCAAGCTTAGGCTTTTGGCCTAAGTTGGTCTATGCACATGGACCACGGCTACTCTCCCCGGTGTATTGAGGAGTGTCATCGTACTGCCACTGGCTGGCGATCTACTCCGGATCCCACTGATAAGATGATGGACGATAAGGGTCCAGTGGTGATTCCGGCTCAGGCTCTTGAGCTGATGTCTGGCCTCGATGCGCATAAACAGCCACCGGCAAGACGAGGTAATGGCCTGCAGTTAAATAAAACAAAGAGGGCGTAGGCAAGATAATAATATCATTGTGTTTCTTATTAAATCTCAAATTGTATAGAAGCATCTTATCATCATTGTTAACGATAAACTCATGTGCTACCATACTCTTATAATCTAGAAAGGTAGGGGGCAACAGTTTTTCCTCTTTCTCATAATGCCTAATAGGTATCTCGAAGTGTTTACCAAGGCGTGCAGCATAGATACCTCCAAAGATGGGGCCCTTTATACGGTTCAGACTTAATCGTTTAGCAATAATAGCACCAATACTAGTAGAGTTGTCACGAAATAAAGCATGGAACAAAATAATAATATCAGGAACACTGAGGTTTCCACAGTTTTCGCGACCAATTAAGCATCGACTAGCAAATATGGCAAAGTAGCGTAAAATAGGAAAATGTATGCTAGTTATTCTTGCATCGGAAACCTTCCTCGATTCCCCTACAGTAATAGTATCAATAAAACCATCCACATCTTTACGATGTGGTTCCTCTAAGCTACCCTCGAAGGCTATTCTGCAAACCGCGCAAAAATTACGTAATGACATCTCCCTAGCATCATCATATAAATGAAAAGCTACCGAAGGAGGTGAATTCTTAGGATAATAGTAGAAGTTTTGCACGAAAGTATTGGTGAGTAAGAGATACTATTCGATCCGGTCGTGGAGGAAGTCGGTGAGGCCCGCATTATCAGCCAAATAATAAAAGTCTTCATAAATCCCTGCTGCTCTCAAGAAATCATCAAAAGGCCACTCACACAGCCGTACTTCCGCCACGCGAGGAAGATTATACTTGGCCTTTTCTTTCTCCTTAGCTTGTTTGTCCTTGGAGCCTTGGCTAGAAGAGCCCCTCAAAAATCTCTTTATCATTTTCTGAAAATTTCTGAAATTTTTAGTAACTCAAAATAAAAGTGAATCAAACTCAACAAAATTGATAGCAACTACTCCCACAAGTGCCTAGAGCCTATATCATGCATTAGAATTACTTGGGACCATGTAAATTTGACATGAAAGCTCAAGAACAGGGTCACCTAGGAAGCAAAAATTTGCAATAAATAAAGCACTAGAACAAAAACTAATTGGACCATTGGAGGAGTCACATACCAAGGAACAATCTCCCAAAGCAGTTTTGTGAATGGAGCTTTGAGCAAGGAGATCGAAAATCGTAGCAAAATGAGCTAGAACTCGTGCTTGAGCTGGATGGTGATTTTTTTGGGAGGAAGATGGAGTGTGTGGGTGCAGGAATAAGTGGAGGGGGCCACCATGGGCCCACGAGGTAGGGGGCACGCCCTGTAAGGGTGGGCGCGCCCTGGACCCTCGTGGCCAGGTGCCAGCTCCTCCTGTTGTGTTCTTAGTGCCAAATATTCTCAAATATTATAGAAAAAATCATACTAAATTTGCAGGGCATTTGGAGAACTTTTATTTTTGGGATATTTTTTATTGCATGGGTAATTCAGAAAACAGACAGAAAATACTATTTTTACTTTATTTAATCTAAATAACAGAAAGTAAAAGTAGGGTATCGAATGTTGTGCCTTCTAATTTCATCCATATCATGCTCATCAAAAGGAATCCACTAACAAGGTTGATCAAGTCTTGTTAACAAACTCATTCTGAATAACATGGAACCGGGGAAATTTTGAATAACACTAAGTTACCTCAACGGGGATATGCACATCCCCAATAATAAGAATATCATAATTTTTCTTGACAGTAGGAATAGGAAATTCAAAACCTCCAATAATAAGCGTTGGAATTTTTCCAATAGAATTGATGTTATGAACTTGAGGTTGTTTCCTCGGAAAGTGTACCGTATGTTCATTACCATTAACATGAAAAGTGACATTTCCTTTGTTGCAATCAATAACAACCCCTGCAGTATTCAAAAAGGGTCTAGCAAGGATAATCGACATACTATCGTCCTCAGGAATATCAAGAATAACAAAGTCCGTTAAGATAGTGACGTTTGCAACCACAACAGGCGCATCCTCACAAATACCGACAGGTATAGCAGTTGATATATCAGCCATTTGCAAAGATATTTCAGTAGGTGTCAACTTGTTCAATTCAAGTCTACGATATAAAGAGAGAGGCATAACACTAACACCGGCTCCAAGATCACATAAAGTAGTTTTAACATAGTTTCTTTTAATGGAGCATGGTATAGTTGGTACTCCTAGATCTCCAATTTTCTTTGGTATTCTACCCTTAAAAGTATAATTAGCAAGCATGGTGGATTTTCAGCTTCCGGTATCTTTCTTTTATTTGTAATAATATCCTTCATGTACTTAGCATAAGGATTCACTTTAAGCATATCAGTTAAGCGCATACGTAAGAAGATAGGTCTAATCATTTCAGCAAAGCGCTCAAAATCCTCATCATCCTTTTTCTTGGATGGCTTAGGAGGAAAAGGCATGGGTTTCTGAACCCATGGTTCTCTTTCTTTACCGTGCTTCCTAGCAACAAAATCTCCCTTATCATAATGTTGATTCTTTGATTGTGGGTTATCAAGATCAACAGCTGGTTCAATCTCTACATCATTATTATTGCTTGGTTGAGCATCAACATGAACATTATCATTAACATTATCACTAGGTTCATGTTCATCACCTGATTGTGTTTCAGCATCAGAAATAGAAATATCATTGGGGTTCTCAGGTGTGTCAATAATAGGTTCACTAGAAGCATGCAAAGTCCTATCATTTTTATTTTTCTTCTTTTTAGAAGAACTAGGTGCATCATTATTATTTCTCTGAGAATCTTGCTCGATCCTCTTAGGGTGGCCTTCAGGATACCAAGGTTCCTGAGTCATTTTACCAGTTCTAGTAGCCACTCTAACAGCAAAATCATGTTTATTATTTAATTCATCGAGCAATTCACTTTGAGCTTTAAGTACTTGTTCTGCTTGAGTGGTAACCATAGAAGCATATTTACTAATGAGTTTAAGTTCACCTTTAACTCTAGCCTTATAATCACTCAAGCGTCTAATCATGTAAGCATTACTCTTTAATTCTCTACCTACATAAGCATTGAAATTTTCTTGTCTAGCCATAAAGTCATCAAATTCATCCAAACATTGGCTAGGAAACTTAGTAGACGGGATTTCAACTTTATCATATCTATAGAGAGAATTTACCTTTACTACCTGTGTCGGGTTATCAAGACCATGTGTTTCTTCAATATGTGGTATATTAAGACCATGTATTTCTTCAACAGGAGGTAAATTCTTAACATCTTCAGCTTTAATACCTTTTTCTTTCATAGATTTCTTTGCCTCTTGCATATCTTCAGGACTGAGAAATAGAACACCCCTCTTCTTTGGAGTTGGTTTAGGAGTTGGCTTAGGAGTTGGCTCAGGAATTGGCTCAGGAAGAGTCCAACTATTTTCATTAGTCAACATATTATTCAATAGCAACTCAGCTTGATCGACTGTTCTTTCCCTGAAAACACAACCAACACAACTATCCAAGTGGTCCTTAGAAGCATCAGTTAGTCCATTATAAAAGATATCAAGTATTTCATTTTTCTTAAGAGGATGATCAGGAAAAGCATTAAGTAATCGGAGAAGCCTCCCCCAAGATTGTGGGAGACTCTCTTCTTTGATTTGCACAAAATTATATATTTCCCTCAAGGCAGCTTGTTTCTTATGAGCAGGTAAATATTTAGCAGAGGAGTAATAAATCATATCCTGGGGACTACGCACACAACCAGGATGAAGAGAATTAAACCAAGTTTTAGCATCACCCTTTAATGAGAATGGAAATATCTTGAGGATATAATAGTAGAGATATTTCTCATCATTAGTGAACAGGGTGGCTATATCATTTAACTTAGTAAGATGTGCCACAACAGTTTCAGATTCATAGCCATAAAAAGGATCAGATTCAACTAAAGTAATTATCTCAGGATCGACAGAGAATTCATAATCCTTATCAGTAACAAATATAGGTGAAGTAACAAAAGCAGGGTCATATTTCATTCTAGCATTTAGAGTTTTCTGTTTTAGTTTAGCTAATAACTTTTTAAGATCAGATCTATCATTGCAAGCAAGAAAATCTCTAGCAGTTTCTTCATCCATAACATAACCCTCAGGAACAACAGGCAATTCATACTTAGGGGGAGAGCCTTCATCATCACTATCTTCAATAATTTCATTCTCAATAATTTCATTCTCTCTAGCCCTAGCAAGTTGTTCATCAAGAAATCCATCTAATGGCACAGTAGTATCAAGCACAGAAGTAGTTTCATCATAAGTATCATGCATAGTAGAAGTGGCATCATCAATAACATGCGACATATCAGAATTAATAGCAGAAGCAGGTTTAGGTGTCTCAAGCTTATTCATAACAGAAGGAGAATCTAGTGCAGAGCTAGATGGTAGTTCCTTACCTCCCCTCGTAGTTGAGGGATAAATCTTAGTTCTTTCGTCTTTCAAGTTCCTCATAGTGATCAGCAGATATAAATCCCAAGTGACTCAAAGAATAGAGTTATGCTCCCTGGCAACGGCGCCAGAAAATAGTCTTGATGACCCACAAGTATAGGGGATCGCAACAGTTTTCGAGGGTAGAGTATTCAACCCAAATTTATTGATTCGACACAAGGGGAGCCAAAGAATATTCTTAAGTATTAGCAGTTGAGTTGTCAATTCAACCACACCTAGATAACTTAGTATCTGCAGCAAAGTATTTAGTAGCAAAGTAGTATGATAGTAACGGTAACAGTGATAGAAGTGACGGTAGCAGTTTTGTAGTAGTTGTAACAGTAGAAATAGTAAAGTAAATAAGCAAAGCACAATATGTGAAAAGCTCGTACGCATTGGATCAGTGATGGATAATTATGTCGGATGTGATTCCTCATGTAATAGTTATAACATAGGGTGACACAGAACTAGCTCCAGTTCATCAATGTAATGTAGGCATGTATTCTGAATATAGTCATACGTGCTTATGGAAAAGAATTTGGATGACATCTTTTGTCCTACCCTCCCGTGGCAGCGGGGTCCTAGTGGAAACTAAGGGATATTAAGGCCTCCTTTTAATAGAGTACCGGACCAAAGCATTAACACATAGTGAATACATGAACTCCTCAAACTACGGTCATCACCGAGAAGTATCCCGATTATTGTCACTTCGGGGTTGTCGGATCATAACACATAATAGGTGACTATAGACTTGCAAGATAGGATCAAGAACTCGCATATATTCATGAAAACATAATAGGTTCAGATTTGAAATCAGGGCACTTGGGCCCTAGTGACAAGCATTAAGCATAGCAAATTCATAGCAACATCAATCTCAAAACATAGTGGATACTAGGGATCAAACCCTAACAAAACTAACTTGATTACATGGTAAATCTCATCCAACCCATCACCATCCAGCAAGCCTACGATGGAATTACTCACGCAAGGCAGTGAGCATCATGAAATTGGTGATGGAGGATGGTTGATGATGACGACGGTGACGAATCCCCCTCTCCGGAGCCCCGAACGGACTCCAGATCAGCCATCCCGAGAGAGATTAGGACTTGGCGGCGGCTCTGTATCATAAAATGCGATGAAACTTTCTCCTTGATTTTTTTCTCCACGAAAGCAAATATATGGAGTTGGAGTTGAGGTCGGTGGACATCCAAGGGGGCCACAAGGCAGGGGGGCACGCCCAGGGGGAGGGGGCGCGCCCCCACCGTCCTGGACAGGGTGTGGGCCCCCTGACGCTATTTCTTTTGCCAATATTTTTTATTAATTCTGAAAAGTTGCTCTGTGGATTTCCAGGACATTCTGAGAACTTTTATTTCTGCACAAAAATAACACCATGGCAGTTTCTGCTGAAAACAGCGTCAGTTCGGGTTAGTTCCATTCAAATCATGCAAGTTAGAGTCCAAAACAAGGGCAAAAGTGTTTGGAAAAGTAGATACAACAGAGACATATCAATCACGCATGCATCTCCGAGATAGAAAAGAGAGGCGAGGAGATACACGAAGATAGCTAATGTGTGATTGTTTGCAACGGAGAGAGACACCCCTATAGCACATGTCCAATAGAGGTTTGACCAACAAGGAACAAAGGTCGAGAGGGACACATGGAGAACATGGACGCATGGGGAGGGAGAGAGGGTGTGTTTGTGATAGAGAGATCCCCTAGAGATCGTGAGGGGACTATATGGGTGGGAGATCGAGGGGATGCGTGCGCGATAGAAAGATGCCCCGAGAGAAATCGAGATAGACCATGCACATGTTTGTGATGGAGACTAAGATTAGCTAGTCATATACATATAGGGGGGATTGCGTGTGCCTACAATTGAGTGAGAGACCATCATACTTGGCTAGCTAGGCATGAGATTGTGTGTGTGTGTGTGCGTGTGAGATGGAGAGAGAACGAGGGAGAGAGATAGGGCTTTAGATGTGCCTATCGAGTGCGAGTGAGATATGCATGTGTATGTGTGACCCAGGTAGATGGAGAGTTTGAGAGGGGGGGAAGAGCTCCGAGACGACAGAGTGGTGCGTGAGAGAGTTACAGGCAACGAGCCAAGGAATTTGTGTGCGTATGATGAGTGCACCCAAGATATCTAGCTTGGACTAGAGTATCATACATAGTGTGCAAGAGAGACCTATAGATGGAGTATATATGCATGCGAACTAGAAACACCCCCCCCCACACACACACACACACACACAAAGAGAGACAGAGAGAGATGGAGAGAAAGGGAGAGGGACCAACAAGGTTTGTGTGTCGGATGCATGCGACGGAATTGAAGATTGTCGGAGAGAGAGAGAGAGAGAGAGAGAGAGAGAGAGAGAGCAGGAGTCCGGGAGAGGGGAGGTCGCGTTTTATGCATCAAAGATTGATATAAACCATGTTTTGATATAAACTTGCATTCAAATATTTAAATTGGAGAACATGTCTGCAATCCACACATAAACGGATATATGCGTATATCAAACAAGTTCATTAATTTGACTTTCAACATGTTCATGGAGTACTATAATACTGTACAACATGCTACTCGATTGAGGTGTTCAATTTTGGATTTAGTTCATTATCTTGACCTAGTGAACGAGCTATTTCATTGAATCGAGATATTTCATTTTGGGTTTAATTCCCGTTTTTGAGTGGGTCAACTATTTGTCATATAGTAAATCGCTGGCAACGAGCATGTAAAAACACATTACACCCGAGCATCATCTCTCCATCTAAAAAAGAAGTGGCAAGCTAATATTTCAAATTTTGATTCAAATCGACTTGGTAAGGTAGACGTGGATGCTCGTTCTCCGAAAATTTGAATGAACCGTTAAACATCCTCTGCTCGGTGGAATTCGCCCGAGCAAATAATGGGAGACGCGAAATTACCATCCTATGTGGGACACGCATCAATTGGCCCGTTGTACATCGAGGGTAGGTTCGTAACTTCATCCAAGCGCGCCTTCTCCTTAGCCTAAATGACATGTGCTGAATAATTCATAAACCATGGTCGGCAAAACACGCTTTCCTCGCCTGAAATAGCTCGCGCCCACTATTTCAAAACACGCTCTCCTCGCCCGAAATCGCTCGCGCCCACTATATTTCAAAACAAGCCCTCCTCGCCCGAAATCGCTCCCTCCCACTATTTGGGGACAAGCAAAGTTACTCGACTATCCCCAACCCTCAGTACACATACCCAAGCCGAGAAGCCTAAAGGCAGGGGTAGAACTGTAACTCCCCCTCACATTTCAAACAAATGCGTCCGTAAGACATGGTTCCACTCCCCTCCCAATCCCCTCCCCCCCATTCATACCTCATGGGCGCCAAATCACCTTCTCCCCAAAAGCTCCCTTCTCCCGAGTCGTGAAACCTCAGCCCCTCCTCCATGGAGCCCCCCACCGCACCAATTTCACAGCCGCCCTCCTCCCTAATGCCGGAGACGTTGTCCATTTGCCGTCATGCACTGGGCCGTGTGCCTCTTACTCCATGCTGCTGGAGCTGCCTCAACGACGGTCGCATGAACCGTACCGGAGCTGATTCACCCCACTGTTGTTCATGGCGCCAGAGCGGCTCCAACTTCGGATCCGTCCAGAGTCCCGACGCTGCTTTCCCGTAGCCGTTGACCGTCGCGACATCATTCTTTCCCTGCCGCCGGTCGCCACTGCAACTATGCCGGCCTCACCGACTCGACAGCTAGACCTGCCTACTTCACCATGCCGCCAGATAGGTCACGCCCTCATCTCAAATCACTTTATTTAGGCGTCAGTTGTCTGAATTTTTATTCTGGGCCAATCGATTCCCAATGGGAAGCAGCACCCCTCGAGGCGGCGGAGCTCCTAGGCTGCCGGTTGGCTGGTGTCTAACGTAAGGGTGCAGGGCCGCAAGTTCGCCACGGAAGCAGTGCTTAGATGGCTATCTTAGAGTTGCGTGAGTTGAAGGTACTGCCGCCGCCGGATCTGGATGACGGGGAGTCTTTATGGATTGGCCTAGGGGCGGCGCAACGACGGCAGTGTGGTGGGGCGGGGAGCAGGGTTTTGGCCGGGGCCACGGACGGCGGAGGCAGACTGGTTTGCCATTGGTCGTTGGCTCTTCGGGGAAGATTCTGAACAGTGTTAGCTGGGAGGCACAAGACGGCCATCAAGCCATCCGGCGTAGATCGGGCAGTACCAAAATAAAATAAAATCATGTGACCCCAATTTAGTCTTCAGTCAACAGACATGTGACCAAAGAGATGTCTTAGTGTATTTCTTAGTGTATTTCTTCAGATCAAAGAGATGTGTCATTCTTAACATTATGTGTTATCTGCATCTTCAGCCACACCGTCTTCCGACTCACCGCAGCTGCTCCAACAAGGGAAGCATACACCAGAAGGGAGCTATAGTCCCCACTCAATAGTTCCCTGCATCAAATGCGCGTGCCCGACATGGACAACCGCAACAACTGCAGGGCCATCGACAAGTCAGCACATGATGCTCACTCCGATGGATGGCGACCAAATAGGGTTGTACCCTCATCTTACTTGTGTGCAACATTTATGGCTTTCTTATTCATCTAAGCATGGAAAATAGATTATCACATTTCACTGTATATTCATGCTGATCTCTTACGGGTCTTGTTCTGGAGTTAACGTTGTTCCATAGTTATCATCCATCAGCCAATGATATCCCACAGGCTGGTGATTATAGTATTATACCACTTCTAGTATTACCTATGTTGTTCTTTAATACTTTTGTGTGCCATCTAGTTAATCTCAAGTACAAACGATACATATTCTATAGCTTTCATCTATGTTCTCCCTTTAGTTTTTGAGACTTATTGCTACTAGTTAACCCCAGTCCTACTATTTATGGTGTATCCTACATGCACTCATTACATAAATCTAACTACTAGTTGTCTTCCATGCATGTCAGATATAATTGCACACACTGATATATCCACGAGAACCTCACGGAGCAATGTAAAGGCCAATAAACTTGATGTCAGTGATACCCAATATGATGGAACATGTAAAGGCAGTTCTTCAGAAGACTTGCAGAAAGATGACGAATCCTCTTCACCCCACAAGGTCCTTGCTCTAACTTGCCCTGAGATATGGGTACAACATGCATATAATGTCCTGGAGTGTATCTACTCTGTTGGAATGCCATGTGCTTAGCATGCTGATCATGCATGTAAATATGTCACGCCTTCCTGTGTTTCAGTACCTATTCCATTCAAGATAACATGTTTTCAAATTCAAGTACTATCATTCTACTCTACCGCAATGCCATCTGCTTAATTTGGATATCATGCTTCTGAATATCTTATGCATTGTTATTCATCAGTATGTACTTCATCTGTTTACCATACCATGTTTTTTACATTGAAGTGTTGTTCTAGTGCTCTGTTGCAATGCCATCTTAGTTTCCCAATCATACACGTGCATGTTGCCTTAGTTTTTTCTATACGTATTCCGCTAGCATACAATTTTACATTCAACTAGTGTTTTTTTACTGTTTTGTCCTGTTGTATCCCTAGCTCTTACACCATACTCCCTCCGTCCAGATTACATGTTGCCGAAATGGATAAAAAGGATGTATCTAGAACTGAAATACGCCTAGACCCATCCATTTTTTTCTGGATGGAGGGAATACATGTCAATATGTCATGCCTTTCTATTCTTCAGTACCTATTCCATCTCTCTGTTGTAGCATGTTTTATAATTAAAGCATCATTCTTCTATACAAGGCATGCAAGGGGAAGACGACTATGTTAGAATATAAAGGGTTACAAACAAGGCCTTTGCAAAAGATCCAAACGCCAGGAGATAATAAACCAACTCCAGTTTTTATAGATACTGCTCCAGTACAGAGAAACCCAATTCCTATTGATAATAAGCAGATTCCAGTGGCCAAAGAACTAGTCCGCTCCAGTCCAGCAAAAATAGGTCAACTCCATTCTAAGAAGCGTGTGCGTATCCTTGCATCATGAAATTTTATAGCATGCTGATCATATTTTCTACATGTTTCTTACCCATCTCTTTTAGAAATTAAGCTTAACAGATAGAAGAATTTCTGCACTGGTATCGTCTGTGAGGAAAGATTCTTGTAGGAATTCTCTGTGCTCCAATGCAGATGTAAGTACCTGTTGTATATCACTATATTTTTACATCAGCATGTATTTTTTTAATCGGCGTGAATCCAACCTTTATCTAATCTAAAATTAGTTGTAGCAAAATGTTAAAGGCGCCAATGTTGATTTTTGTAAAGAAAATTGCCTGGTAGTTTTGCATACTGAGCTGCATGAGTGTACTATCTCATATCATGCACATTACTGAATGTAGTGCTACTCTGGTTGCCCATTCATTCATTGTGTCAATGTTGCTTTCGTATTACCTTACCTGGCTGATGATAGCTGTGCCATATTGTGTTAATTTGGTGTAGGCTAGTTGCTCAAACGTTCGTTGTACCAATGTTGCTTTCCTATTATCTGTCTTGGCCAATGATAGCAATGCTAGTGTGTTAATTTGGTGCAGGCTGCTGAAGATAAGAAGACAAACTATAAAAACAGCAAGGCAACCCCATTGTTTCTTTCCAATAAATCTAGGCCAGGTAATATGGCAACAACTCATGATTAATCTGTTTGGTTTCCCTCCTAATTTATGTTATGATGCAGTGGTCGAGACACTCTCGACTATCAATACTACAAGCCTGCCAAAATCGCCATCTGAATCTGTTCAGTATCCTCTGTCTCGAATGCAACGGAAAAAATGTATGTTTGTGAACCAATTAATGGCTGAAGCAATGATGGAAATGGTGGAGGAATCAGAGGTGCAGAGTCGTGCGACACAACAACTGATCAATGTTTCCAAAGATAGTGTAGCAAAGCAGAAAGAACTTGCCCACATGCTTATGAGCGTCATCTGTGCTGAGGTTGCAGATTGTGACCTTGTAGATTGTTAGGCTCTGTTCATTTATTTGCACAGGCATCAATCTTTGATTGCCCAGTGGACGTAATTTCCTGTAATATATGCTGGATGTGCAACGCTTTTCCCTGTATGTCATACCTTTGCTTGATCGGTTTTGGTCCTGTGCATAATTGCTCGTCGTAATGGGCTCAAATTATCTAATTTGGCCTAAAGACATGTACGAACTTTAGTGGGCCCATTAAGTTAATGGGCCGTTACGAGGCCGAAAGTTAATGGTCGGCCCTCTTACCTCCCGGGTCGTTAACAGACCGACATCGAAGCGGGCAACAGGTGAGCCCAATTGATTTCACGAGTCGTTAGCATGCCATTACTAAGTTCGGGCTACATATGACCCAACTATACTGTGGGCCTTTAGCAGGCCGAAAGAGACATCGGGCATGTACTGGACCATGAAGAGCATGGGCCACTAAGAGGCCGAAAGTCAGGTCGTATTGAAAATGGCCCAACTATGTTGTGGGCCTTTAGCAGGCCGAAAGAGAAACCGGGCTGGTATTGGACCATGAAGGGCATGGGCCGTTAAAAGGCCGAAACTCAGGTCCGATTACAAATGGCCCAACTCATTTATGGTCCGTTGGCTGAAAGGCACACAAGGCCAGGAATTGGCCCAACACCTAAATGGGTCGCTAAAAGGCCAAAACTCAGGTCCGACTACAAATGGCCCAACTGATTTATGGGCCGTCAACAGGCTGAAAGACACACTGGGCCAGAAATTGGCCTAACACTTAAATGGGTCGCTAAAAGGCCAAAACTCAGGTCTGAGTACAAATGGCCCAACTGATTTATGGGCCGTCAACAGGCTGAAAGAAACATCGGGCCAGAAATTAGCCCAACATTTAAATGGGTCGCTAAAAGGCCGAAAGATGTACATCCTGAAAATTGGCCCATCCATTGAATGGGCCGTTAACAGGCTGAAATCTCATCGAGCCGATATTGAGCCCAAATATATAGCGGGCTGTTAACAGGCTCGAACTGACGATGGCTTGCAATGGTGTCAAATCTTAAACGGGACGTTGATGGACCGAATTGGGACATCTCGTATGGGCCGTGGGCTTAAATGGACCTGACACAAGTAGGCTTTATATGGGTCGGCCTGCTAATTTTTACTCGGCCGACCATTTTCACCGGAATGGGCCACTGTTGGGCCGTGCCACGTGTTGACCTATCATTGGCGCCTCCTGTCCAATGAGTGGATAACATCTGTCCCAACGGTGAGGAAACACGTGTTTCCTCCTGCCAATGATGATTTTACATGTGGAAAATCCCCATTGGTCCCGGCTGTTAATGAGTTATCGGACCCAAAACCGGACCCGATATCTTAACGGCATTCCGTTATGGTGGATGCCACGTGTCGGTCACCCTTGATGAAAGAACTTCTGTGACGTGTGATTTATCGTCATGGAAGTGGACACTTTTGTGATGATAATTTTGGTAATGTCATGGAACACTTCTACGACAGCATAGATATGACTATCTTGATTCTGTCATAATATCGTCATGGATGTACATGCATGACAAAAAATGCGACCTACTGTGACAAACACATATCATCACGGAAGTGTATTTTTTTGTAGTGTACCAAACTACACCGCTACTTACAATTTTAGCACTTGCAGACATTACCTTGCTGAAAACCACTTGTCATTTCCTTCTGCTCCTCGTTGGGTTCGACACTCTTACTTATTGAAAAGGGCTACAATTGACCCCATGCACTTGTGGGTCATCAGCAATCTACTTCAGTAAATAGGACATTGAAACCGAAATCGGCTAGTCTAGATACAGAAAGTAAATTATAGCCAAGAGATTCAACGAGCATAATATTTTGTATGGAGTTGTCATGTGAGATGGCCACCTTACCAAGGCCAACCACCTTACCCTTTGAGTTATCACCAAACGTGACATACTTTTGAGGGTCGTTGTTTTCAGCAAGCTCACGAAACATATCCTTGTATCTGGTCATGTGATCGGTACATCCACTATCAAGAACCCATTCCTTTACTCCAGCCATGTAGTCGCGAAGGTTAGCCATAAGACCAAAGTGTCTCATAGCCTCATCGAGATCATAGTCACTATCATCATCCCCATCATAGTATCCATGTTCAACATCGTCTTGTGATTGATCATTTCCTAGATAGAGTGATTCATTAGATTGATGATCATGACAATGTGCATCTCTATGAATTCTAATGACTTCAGATATGATGTTACTAATGATTCCAACATCTCCTTTGGCACGCATAAGGTCATGAAGCTCAAATAGACAATCACCAAACTTAGGATCATTAGGACTCATCTTATTTAAAGCAATGGACTTGTGAAGAATCTCATCTAAGTTTTTCAAGGAATAGTCTGGAAAGCGTTCCTCAAGATATCTCCATATAGTGTAAGCACATTCAAGAGTTGGCAAGCAAGTAATCAAATTTCTAGGCAATCCTCTAGTTATAAGATTGATAGTTCTAAGATTGTGAATCATGTCAAGAGACACATCGGGGGTAGGATGCAATGGATCAACAAGGGATGCACAAGGGCTAGTAATGTACTTGTTCAATTGATATTCATTGAAAATCTCAAGCATCTCATTTTTCCAAGCACTATAGAACTCTCCATCAAGCATAGGCACTCTACGTCTAATACTCCCAATCGTAGACTCATCCATCTTCCTCCAATGGTGATTAAACCAAAGAAATGGAGACCAAGGCTCTGATACCAATTGAAAGGATCGAGAATAGGTGTCTAGAAGGGGGTGGTTAGACCCTCAACATGTAAAGATAGCGGTTTTTAAGTTTTTCAAGTTAAGGTTGGAGATTAGCACAATTTCAACCATTCATAATACATTTCAAACAAGCATGGCAAGAGTATATGAGCGGCGGAAAGTAAAGCATGCAATTTGCAAGAAAGTAAAGGGATGGGATTGGAGTGTGCAAACGCAATTGGAGGCACGAATTTTTTTGGCGTGGTTCCGATAGGTGGTGCTATCGTACATCCACGTTGGTGGGGACTTCAACCCACGAAGGGTAACAGTTGCGCAGTCCACGGAGGGCTCCACCCATGAAGGGTCCACAAAGAAGCAACCTTGTCTATCCCACCATGGGCATCGCCCATGAAGGACTTGCCTCACTTGGGTAGATCTTCACGAAGTAGGCGATCTCCTTGCCCTTACAAACTCCTTGGTTCAACTCCACAATCTTGACGGAGGCTCCCAAGTGACACCTAACCAATCTAGGAGACACCACTCTCCAAAAGGTAATAGATGGTATGTTGATGATGAACTCCTTGCTCTTGTGCTTCAAATGATAGTCTCCCCAACACTCAACTCTCTCACACAGATTTGGATATGATGGAAAGATGATTTGAGTGGAAAGCAACTTGGGGAAGGCTAGAGATCAAGATTCTTGTGGTAGGATTGGAATGTCTTGGTCTCAACACATGAGTTGTTGATTCTCTCTCAGAAAATGAGTTGTGGAAGTGTAGGCACGTTCTGATGGATCTCTCTCGAATGGAGAAGGGGGTGGAGTGGTATATATAGCCTCCACACAAAATCTAGTCGTTACACACAATTTACCAAACTCGGTGAGACCGAATAGTGAAACTCGGTCAGACCAATCTGGTTCAAAATGTGAACGCTAGAGTTTTCGGTGGGACCGACAAGGTCAACTCGGTGGGACCGATGTGCTAGGGTTAGGGCAAAACCTTATCTCGGTGAGACCGATTGCATGAACTCGGTGAGACCGATTTCAGCAATAAGCAAACATAGACTTGGTCAAGCAAACTCGGTGGGACCGATTGCACATCTCGGTGAGACCGAAATAATTGCAATAAGCAACATCGAGTTTGCAAGGCCATCTTGGTGAGACCGAACTGATTAGGGTTTCTAGCCGTGGCTATGTCAATGAACTCGGTGGCGCCGGATGAATCAAATCGGTGGGGCCGAGTTTGACTTTAGGTTTTGGACATATGTGGAAATGAGAAAGTGGTTGAGGGCTTTGGAGCATATCACTAAGCACTTTGAGCAAGTAGACCATTAAGCAACACCTCATCCCATTTTAATAGTATTGGCTTTCCTATGGACTCAATGTGATCTTGGATCACTAAAATGAAAATGAAGAGTCTTGAGCTTTTGCCAATGTTTGTCCTTAGCATTTAGAAGGGATTCCACATCCTCTTGTCCTACCACTTCAATGTTGAACTAATCTGAAATATACTAGATAAAAGTATTAGTCCAACAAGAGGTATGTTGACATTAATTACCAAAATCATCCAGGGAGCACTTGTGCTTTAACAGACGTCGCTGCTTCCCTATCACTGGAATGGAATATGGCCTTAGTCACACCTCGTCGTCCTTATCCTGATGGCGGGACGTCACCCACATGACGGGCACAGAGCCCCGCGGCTGACGCCGCACGCTCTGCCTCGTGGGGCGCCCTCACCAGGGGAACCTCGCGAGGCGACCTGGGACTTGACGGCCTAGGCGGGCTCTGCCTGGCGGGCGGCGAGAGGGCCTTGCGAGGCTCGCCCCTCGCAAGGCATCTTCTTGCGGAGTGGCCAAAGCGGGGCCACCTGCCATGAGCTGGCCCAAGCGTGGTCCTTTGGGCCCAAGGCGGATGGGTCGTGGTACCCTGGTTCTCACTGGATCAACACTTACTATCAAAGAAGGCCTTATGTTGGCCTTGCAATGGATCAGGCTCCCCATAGACATCTAATCTGATTGTCTTGAAGCAGTGAGGATGGTGCAAAATGAAGGAAGTACCAGATCAAAATATGTCATTCTGGTGCAGGAGATCAAGGAGAATCTGAAGGAACGAGATTCATGTATTACTGATATACGCCGTTGTCAAAATTCAGCTAGTCATGTTATGAAGAACTTTGGAAAATCTCAAGCACGAACAAAAGACCATATGCAGATAATGAAGAACCATAAGACTGAATGACTTGTGATGCATGTGCCCACAAGAAATCTCGAAGCAACCCATTAATCTTAATGGAACTCTGTGCAAAGCCCCCCTCCCCCGTGTAATATGAGTATCCCAAACATCCAACTGCATTTTTCAACTGAAATGAAAAATGACTTACGAAATTGCATTGTACATCCAGAATAAACCTAAGAAAACATGATCCTAGGCAGACACTTGACATGTTCCCCCTCAGCCTCCAGGCCCATCGCAAGGAAAGCGAAAACCTAGATTTGCTTTATCGGATATCAAACGGGAACTCCGAGCAAATAAAACACCTTTCAAAAGCAGTGGCTTGGATCGGGTCCAGACGACGCCATTGATATTGTTCGTCTTGATCGTAGCACTTGATTTTGAGTAATACAAGGATTATTTGGAATTCCCGCAAAAAAAAGAATTATTTGGAAAAGGAAAGGAAACGAATTATATTGTTCATTGACACGGTCGCCCACGACTCTTGTAACATGTGACGAAAGGAAAGGAGAAGAAGAGAGAAGAGGGGGAGAGGGGGAGAGTGAGACCGACGCGACGCGACGCAACGCGGTCTTCTCCGTCGTCTCCAACCTCTCGTCCGCCTGCCAAATAAATCCATCCCACAACCGCCGCTGTCTGCCCGTCAATAAGTTTTTCTCCGCCATTTTCCCCTCCGCGAGAAGCGCCTCGAGGTCCCCGTGTGCAGCTAGATCGGTGGCGCCTCCCCTCCTCCCCCGCGGAAGGCGCTCTCCCCCTTCATTCCCGGAACCGATTCTTGCAAGGGATTCCTCGCTGCTCGGTTCTTCTTGAGGTGAGCGTCGAATCCGATGTTTTTTCTTGCTCCCCCGTCGATTTGGTGGCGCGGCTACTCGCGCCGCGATCACGTCGCGCTTTCCTGGAGAAATCGACCTGGAAACATCAGAGGGTGGGCGTATGCTGGAGCAGGATTTGGGTCCTCTCGAAATTGGAGCTTCACCTGGCGATTCCAGCAGCCCCCGTGCTAATTGATCGCGTTTCGACGGCCCTGCGACAGAGCAGGGTGCTGATATGCGTTGGGCGATAGGATCCGGATGGAGCAGCGGGCAGAGCATATTCGGATTGGTGTATGGAAAACTCTCTGACGCCACGGCTTGACTGGCTTGGTCGGAATTTTGCAGGCATGCAGAGCCAGATCGTGTGCCATGGGTGCAGGAGCGTTCTACTCTATCCCAGAGGGGCCCCGAGCGTGTGCTGCGCCGTGTGCCATGCCGTCACCAACGCGCCGCCTCCAGGTAACGGCCATGTCCGAGCTCTGGTTTCGCCACTTGTGCAATTGAACACAAAAGGTGCAAACAAGATCGTGTCATGTTCAGTTTTGTTGATAATGTTCTGGATCATATGCTATGCCTATATGTAGTAGAGGGATGCTGATGAATGGGTAGGGAAATGAAGGAGGGACACACTTGGAGTAATTTATCCTATAGCAGGTTAAGGGAAACCTCACATACCAATTTTATAGCCTAAGATAGTAGATGGATTCCTAGAATGTGCTGTCCATTTCTAGGTTTGATTCTACTAGCTTAACATGCGCATTCATCAACTGTGGTTCGCACTGTTTGGTGGATCGATCAATGCTGTATCGTGTGGTGCACTACCCAGAGAAATGTTAAATTCGATCAGTATGGCGTGGGGTTCAGAAGATTGAGGTTGCTACTAAGAGCCTATTTTGATTGTAGATTTTCCCATAGGAATCATGGAGGGTTTGAATCCGTGGGGATTTTTCCTATAATTGCCCTTTAGATCATTGGACTGGGGGTGCTGATATGACATTTTGGGTGACTGGTGGCAGAAACATGAACTTTCCCTTCCTTATTTGATCCATCTACCTACTTTTGTGTACTTTCAACCCACTTATGCTCAGTTCCCTTACAAATTTGTCTTCTGGTTTAATCCATATTGGTTCATTTTAACAAAAAATAGTAGCTGATAGAACCCTTCTAATCTAGCTGCCATTGCTTAAACAGTCTTGTTGTCTACATTAGATACATCTTCCTTGCTTTGCCATGTATATTGGGTGTATGGTCTGCTTTGCCATGTGTGACGCCTCTTCCTTGCTTTCTCTGGGCAGATTTATCCTCCATTGTGATGTTCTATCTTTTATGCCTTATCATCATATATCAAGTGTTTTAGTGACTATGTACATGTTTTATTGTGTTCATTAAAACGGGTCAGCCCATGCATTTGAAATTGGACAGTGGGCTATCTTTTACCCATTCCTAGCCTTGTAGCTGCATACTGTTGTTCACTCTTGGTTTGTCGGTAGTGCTTCAGATATCTAGTTGCATGCTTATGAAAAGGTGAGTAAATTTCTTCTGCAGGAATGGAAATGGCTCAGCTTATATGCGTCGGCTGTCGAACTTTATTGATGTATACTCGCAATGCAACTACTGTCAGATGCTCATGTTGTGATACAGTCAACCTTGCCAGACCAGCACCGCCAGGTACTGATGTATGTGTCAAATTATTCTGTAGATCCTTGAGCTTGTAAGTTGAAATGGTAGTTATCAATGGAATATCTGTTCAATAAATTCAGAAAGGGTTACTCGGGCATAGAACCCAGGAGAGTTCAAGTTGATGCTACAATACCTTAGGAAAGTATTATCATTATTTACCCCAGGTGTAGCTAGATTAGCAGAAACTTCGTATAGCTTGAAGTTACCTGATTTTCTAGCAGTTTGATCGCAGCAGTTTCATGTTGTCTCAAGCTGTAAATATAAGACAGTATTTATGGGGTATAGTGCATTGCTGGTTGTTTTGTTTTTATATCACAAACCCTGCATTTATGGATTTATTGGTCATAAAGTCAAGGCCAGCCTTCAAAATCAATACTGGAAAGTAGTCAAACATCACCCATGCTGCTCAAGCAACTATTTCTCTGCGGGCAAGTTGATTATATTTTCACCTTATGTCATGTGCTCCGTGGATTTGGCAATGTATGATCCTGGAAAGTTGGCATGTATTGCTTGT
Organism: Triticum aestivum; assembly: GCF_018294505.1. Taxonomy (NCBI): domain Eukaryota; kingdom Viridiplantae; phylum Streptophyta; class Magnoliopsida; order Poales; family Poaceae; genus Triticum; species Triticum aestivum. The sequence continues at coordinate 60,222,467 of NC_057807.1, forward strand.
CTCTGTTACCGTTGTGCGTGTGCATGGCTTCTTTTTTCTGCAGTACTGTTAAATTAATCTGATTAAGAAGGATGTAATGAAAAGACAATAAAATGTCAACATTTTAGTATGTTCTCCCTTCTCTGTTCCTATGTCTGATGCATGTTTAAGCTCCCTTTGTGTGTCTATCATATGTGTTCTATTTATCTGTTCTCCACTTGACGAATTCTATCTGTTCATGGTGCAGTGAATAGTATAGCTCATGTGAACTGTGGCCAGTGCCAAACGGTGTTAATGTATCCATATGGAGCATCTTCGGTCAAATGTGCTATCTGCAATTTTATTACAAACATTGGAGTAAGTCATATCTTCTTTGGATCTCTTTGTGCTGCAAATGCTTAGTGAAACCGGCTGATTTTAACCTATTTATTTTTGTATCCCAGATGAACACCGTGAGACCTTTGCCACCTACAATGCATGCACCAAACGGAATTTCTTATAGTGTCCCATCGACTTCTGCGGTATGTGCATATCATGAGCCATTTGAGCATTCACCGTGAATTTAAAGGTGATTTACCTTTCTAATTTCCCCGTTCCCCTGTGTTGGTCAGCCATCCGCTCAATCGCAGAATGTAACGGTGGTCGTCGAAAACCCAATGACAGTAGATGACAAGGGGAAATTGGTAAGCCGCCTCTGCACTTTGCTACCGCCTTCCAATCAATCTGCATTCGTACTTTGTGTTGCCCAGTGAAGCTATCCCGCATTGCTCACACCACCCGTTGACATTTTCAACAGGTGAGCAACGTCGTAGTCGGGGTTACATCCGGCGGGAAAAAGTAGCAAAACATGCCAGCGCTTGTACCAAGTGCGGCCCTGGTCTATGTCTTATAATCTGGAGTTGGGAACACTTTGTATTATACTCCTGTCTGGTGATCGACCGATCGGTTGCGTACAAGAAAAACCGGAAGCGCGTAAACGGACCGCGCCAACAAAAAAAGAGAGTGCGGGTGTGGATAATATGGACAAAACTGTATTTTGCTTACCCCCTTGATTCTTTTGTATGTAAAATGTGGGCACTGTCAGACCTCACTGTGTGATCAAATCCTCTCTGTCCTGTCCTGTGTCCTGTCCTGAAGGTGCCTCTCGTTGTGGATGAATAAACAGCAAATAACTTTGCATATGACTGGCCCCACCTGTTGATGATTGGTAATTAAACGACGGTAATTATTGTGATGAATAATTCTTTGAAGGCTGTATTTTATTTCACGTACATCTCTACATACGTGCATGTTTGTATTGTACGTGTATTTGTAGTTGGTATTTATACACCGTACCTGACATGGTACTGGGGCGAAGGGAACCGTAGAGATAAAGTGCAATCATTCATGTTCAAGTCCATGTTTGCTCCGTAAAAAAAAGGACAGGCTGTGGTGTTGAAATGTTATTTTCTGAATAATGTCCCTCTTACACATGCCATATATGTTGTGGTCAGTTAATAAGGAATGTGGTACATGCGTAATCACAAAAGTGAAATATTAAAGTCAAACCTTTTTTATCTAAAAAAACTTTTTTTTGTATTATCGCAAACTGTTGACTGAAAATCGGGATGTTTGGGTACTTTAGAAAAATAGCTAGGAGCTCAGGCAAAAGAAGAAATAAGACAAACGGGCGTCGAAAATGGAACGCTATACAAAAGTTAAATTTTCAAAAAAATTTGGGGTGAGAGAGGCTCGAACTCTCGACCTCAGGATCACTCACGTCTAGCTATGAGACCTACGCGCTAGCCAACTGCGCCACCACCCCTCTGGTGTTTTGCTGGTAATGTGAATTTATTTATACATTACTAAATGTTAAACAAATCTTGTCTAAAAAGCAAGATCAAATCATATAGTTTCTCATGTTAGATGTACCTAACCAGGAAACTGGTATCCTCTCCCGGTGAAGTGTGCCACGGATTGCCCTCACTCCACGCTCCTCCTGTCATGATCGAGATGCAAACTCCTCTGCAAAAAAATGCTCTTCTTTGGCACTTCACTTTCTACCCGTATCACAAGTCTCAAACGACTCTAAAAAGAAACATCTTTTCTTGACCGGCCACTCGAGCTTACTCGCGAAGTAGAAACAAGGTAGCCCATAATTTACGGTTTTGAGGTTTGGTAAGTCGCCCAAACTTGCAAGATCCGATCACCTCAAATTTGGGGTCACCATTATACCAGCATATAATCTCCCTTCCAAAAGCACCAGCTCCGATCACCCCAAACCTCCCGACGTTCTTCTTCAGAGGCACCCAATGGACCTCGAGCATGGCAAGAAGCCCCCTGCCATCGCCGCTGCGGAGCTGTGCTCGCTCAAGGACAAGCTCGTCGGCCTGCGCCCGGTCCTGCTGCGAGCGGCGGCGGTCCTGGCGACGGCGGTGGCCGCGGTGGTCATGGGGCTCAACAGGCAGTCCTACACTGCCGTGGTGGCCATTGTGGGCACCAGGCCGCTCAGACAGACCTTCACTGCCAAGTTCAGCGACACGCCTGCGTTTGTGTAGGGCCCTCCTTGCTTTGCTTGCTTGCTGCCATTACCTGTGAAATTTACTGACATGTTGTCTCTGTGACGGTAAACCGTCGATTTTGCAGGTACTTTGTCATAGCCAATAGCATTGCCAGTCTGTATAACCTGGTGGTGCTGCTCCTCAGAAGGTGTATTGTCCAGGGAAGGGCCCAGCATTTGGTAGTGCATAGGATGGACATGGTAATTTCTTTTCTCTTAATCATAATTTACCGACTAAATGACACTTAAAATTATCTATAAGCTGGCCATTATTTACTCAAAGAAAACCTCACGCAGTAGTAGTTTCACACTTTCATCAGAGTAAGTACATTTGAACTGTTCCTCATAAACATATTTTAGTAGCGCGGATATCGAATAGATCTACGAGAGAAGCAACCAACTCAATCTAAGAAAGTGTGTTGATCTTAAATGAAGTTTTCCCTACACAATCCAGGCAGATCTGACAAATTTGGAGCCTTCTGTTGGTGCTACTATGAAAACACAGCACTCAATCTAATCAAGAATCTTCTTGCAACTATCCACAACCAGTGGCTTGAGTGAAAAACTGCTGGTGCTGTGCTGCACTTGTATTGTAGACACCTAGTACTGTAGCATATCTGGCAAACACATGATATTTTTTTCCTCCTCCTTGCACTTTCAGTGTCCCAAATAAGATAATCATGGTTGTACTGGCCATTACTTATACAAAACCTCATCCAGTAGTAGTGTCACACTTCCATCAGAGTATCTTTGGACTGTTTCTCACAAAAATATTTTAGTGGAGTAACCAACTTAGACTAAGTGTATTGATCTTAAATTTAGATGCTCCTACACAATCCAGGGATATCTGATAAGTTTCGAGCCTTATGACGGTGCTACTATAAAAACACAGCACTCGATCTAATCAAGAATCTTTTTGCAACTATCCAGAACCAGTGGCTTGAGTGAAACTGCTGGTGCTGTACTTTGTATTGTAGGCACCTACTACTGTGGCACATCTGGCAAATTTCAAACCAGTATTAACGGACGGCAACACATGATATATTTTCCTCCTTGTGCTGTCAATGTCCCAGGTAATCATGGTTCTATTGGCCACCGGTGCCGCGACAGCGGCTTCGATGGCCGAGTTAGGCAAGAATGGTAACTTGCACACGCGTTGGAACCCGATATGCAACAAATTTGGTTCCTTCTGCAACCGTGGAGGTGTATCTCTCGTGTTCTCGTTTGTCGGCGTTGCGCTCATGCTAGCCATGAACTTGCTCTCAGCTGCAGCCAACTCTCCCCGTGCCGTCGTCGCAGGCCAATGAGCACTAGTACCTCAGCTCAGACAGCTGATACCCAAGAGTACACTACACTGCTTATGTCACTGGGATGTGAAGTGATGTGAGCCAGTATGGTTGCATGTGGGAGCTGGATCTCAGGAGGAAGTGTGCTCAAGGCTGCAAGTGTGCTGAATTTGGTGTACAACTGTATATCACCTTGCCTGGCCTGAAATGTGCAGGCAGATAAGCCCTGGTTGGTTATGGGGCTTTAACTAGATCAGCTCTTACATTAGATCAAGTTGTTGCACCATTCAATTCTACTACTTTGTGGTTGTAAACCAGTACTCACAACTGTCCCGGCATTTGGCCGCATTTGCTCAATTGGATGATACATCGCATCGTTCGAGAAGTATGTCTGGTGAGGTTTGGTCTTTCACAACAGTTTGTACCTGTTGTACTGCATGGAACCCTTGTTTTATTACCTGAATAGTGAAGTTGTTTGGAGTTGCTTGAAATGATGCATCCAGCACCAGCCTTAGTTATGGACTTAATGGGGCAAAAATTCAGGAGTTGGTCAGTTGATGTAGATTTATCGGAGAAGGAGCACATGCATGTGAGCCTACCAGGCATCTCCGCAAAAATTCAGTCAACATGCAACTAGGAGCTAAGTGATTACCACCGGTGCAGCACATCAGCCTAACAATCTATGACAACCACAACCTAGTCATAATTCTGAGTTGCCATGGATTTTTCCTTTTAAAAAGAACTAGTATTAGGTGATAAAATTTGCATTATCTTCAGTTCAATTTAGTCTATACATTGGTAGTGATCCTTCTGTCTGCGTTTAATATTATCTACTTAGCTTCAAGATCATTAAACTTTTCTGAAATTTGAGCGGTTTGAGTAAAAAATAACATAAAATTTGGGACCATAAATCATGTGTTAATATGTTTAAAAGTAAATAAATCATGTGTAAAGATAAGAGCAGATAGGGTTACCTAGCAGCTGCCTAGATTCACAGCTTGTCCTTTGTTTTTGTTTTTTTTAAACACAGTACAGACACAAACGCTCATATACACGCGCATACACTCATCCCTATAAACGCACACACGCACACCCTAAACCTATGAGCACCTCCAAAAGACTGAGCCGGCATATCATCTTGAAATTTATGAAGTCACCGTAGGCACCTCTAACCATCCAACCACAGGTTGGTTCGCGCTTGTCCTTTGTTTCTGCACTCTACTCTTTCCACATTATTGGTATGGATGTACAAGACTTGTTGCTATACGCATATGGTACTAGTATTCATGACATGAGGTACCCTGAAAGGTGCCATCAAGCAGAGAAGGGTGGTCACTCTCACTCATGGAGCTGGCCAGCATATGAAGAACAGGGCACTGAAAGAAAAACAGGGCCTTTCAGCATACTGTTCCTCAGTTTGTGTGTCGTCAATTGCATAAATATCGCTGGTGATCCGCAAAATAATGAACCCTCAAATGAAAACTATGACGTTTTGCACATTGACAAGATCTCCGAAAGTGTAACTTTGACCGTTAGTTTCTACTATAATATAATAATAAAACATATAAATAAATATTATAGTATAACAAAGTTCGAGGGGGAAATCTACGCATACCATTTCTACACGCTCAATAAAGATATTTTAGAAGTATTGTGGTAAAAAATAAAATAATATGTTAGTATCATACTGTGTGAAAAAAAATACTATTCCTCGATTTGTGTGTTGTAATTTGCATCTGTCGCTGAATTAATATACTCCCGCCAATCTAGTTACTATTTTTTCGACAATGACAAAGTCTCCCAGGTGTAACTTTGAGTTAGCCTCTACTAGTACAATATAACTATAAAACCTAAATAATATTACATGATATACAAGAATTTTGAGGAGCACATCTATGCATAGATCCACATATCCAAAAAAAAATATTTCAAAAAGTAATGTGGTAAAAATGTAAAATTTTAGACCGAAACTATATCTAGAACGTCAATGTTTTGTGGATCGGATGGAGTAGCCGTAATCCCAAAGTAAAATGGGTTGCGTGCACAATACATATTCTCTTATTTTCCGCACGTACTACCAAAAGAGGTGCAGTTTTTATTGTAGTACTACATGTTATATCATGATGAAGACTCATGGATGGTTATTAAAAATAATCGTAACACATTGTGTGTGCAACCACGCAACATAGTCCCATGATACTTTTCAAAATGAATTTCACCGGCACCTGTTCTGCATCTGGACTGATTCTGATTTTTTGCACAAGCTCCAATACTGGCACAGTACTATTTATGTGGAATTAGTTGTGGAATCAGTTGAATTAATTTGTTTTTGGAACTGTGATAAGCATGCCGATGAGGCTAGTGAGGATGCGTTCTCAATCAACCATGATGTTCATTGAGGGAAGAACATTCAGAATTCCAGACACAAAAAAGGACCGTCAGGGGGACATAAATGATCTGATCTGTCAGATCACTGCAACCTGTACTTCTGAATGTACATACTTCAGCAATCATTAGAGTGTTCTCCAAAAAAAAAATCATTCCAGGGTTTTAGTCCTCCAAAATCGACTGGAGAAAAAGAAAATCACCGCGTCCTCTACTAAATACTCACACTCAAGAAACATTGCACCAAACAGACATAATTATACATTTTGATATGAAATCATCACACACACACACACACACACTGCAGATTAACTACTAGCTAGCCAGTTGTCTGCTTATGTTTTCTGGATAAATAAGCAAATTCGCCTAGAAGTGGTTCCAAGTAGAGCTCACTGCAGCAGCCATCTGAGGAGACATGCTCGGCACCACCTCACCACCCATGGAGCTCAGCTGGCTCAGCACTGCCTTAAGGACCTTCTTGTCACAGTTCATGGCGGGGTCTAGGTAGCTCCCAAAGTCAGGCAGGCCATGGTCCAGGTAGCTCATGCCATTACTGTTGCCTGTCACCATGGGGAGGTAGCTGCTGTTGCTGGCACTGTTATTACTGAAGCTGGAGAAGCAGGGCACTTGCTCAAGTGCTGCGGCGGCGGCGGCGGCTGAGGAGGTGTTCATGGTGGCCTGGAGCTGTGCTAGGGTGGTGTCCATGAGAGGTGGCAGTGGCGGTGAGGAGGTGTCTGTGGATGTGCCATGGACAATGTTGGTGAGGTTCCTTGGCCTGGGGGTGGCACCAACTCCTGATTTCTTCTTGCAGATGACTCTGCACAGGACCCAGTCCTCCTGCTGAAAACACATGGAGGATCAAGAAGAGAGCATTGATTGGTCAGTAGTTCAATGGTAGGTGCAGTCTTACAAGGTGATGTGAATGAGATCTTGGTGATCACTGTCACTGTACTTGCTCTTGGGTGCATCACTTGTCACAGTGAAGTGATGTGGACAGGACCATCCTATGTAACCCTAATTGGTTCATGCATCCAATCAAGCATTTTTCCTTTTTCTTTTGGGGAATTGATAAGATTTACCTTTTACATTTTGGTTACTTTTTTTGGTCACCTCTTTTTATTTGGATTGGATAAGCTTTACCTATTTGCAGCTTGCCAAGAATCTTCTTCTTTTTTTAGGCAAGAAAGCTGGCTAAGAATCTAACTAATCCACTTCACTATCCTGGATTATAGGTGACCAACTTGTTTGCAAAGTCATCACAAGGTTACATATGAAATTCATTAAGAACTTTGTCAGAATCGTATATTTATTCCTGGTCTCTATCAGTTGTAAGTATGTTTTAGAGGAGCGCATTTGCGTGACTGCATCCATGTGGTGGTGTGTCTACTTTTATGCTTAATCGCAAGACAAATCATAACATCAAGAAAGTTTAGTGCTTCTACTATCTTTTTAAACAATGTTAAACATGAACTTCATTGAACTATTTGAACAATAAAAATCATTGAACTATTTGAGAAGAAAGAAAATGGTACTTCAAGTAGTTGGTATATGTTGTCATTATCCATAACAGCTAACCAATACTATATGTTAACATCAGCCCACCATTTTCCTTTTATTTATTTTAAAAATTAGAACAAATTAGTCCTTATTAAATAGGACGTCTACCGCAACAAAACCGGTGGATGAAAATGACCAGTCCCCCTAGAAAATTAATTGGCAAGTAGCAACCAATAAGTAGATGGATTTTTTTATTTTGAATATAAATAAATGAATAGAAAGTGACAGGTCAAGAAGTCCATCTCATGTGTACAGTACGTCAAACTTGAAAACAACTATTAAATACAAGCTTATACACTGCAAGAAATCTCCTATACGATTGGTTGTGCCCACCCAATTTGTACCTACCTAGGTCATAGCTATGCAGATGAATATGTTTTGCATAACGGAAAATAAATAAATCAATCGATGGTTTTGCACACCACTACTCACTGAACATTACATATGATATATTCATTTGTTTCATGCATGATCTAGGGTTTTAGTGGCAGCTTATTACCTTGGAAGCTTGCTCATGTGCACCCTCCAACCTGTATTCATGCATCACCCACTCAGTCTTCCTCCCTTTAGGGGCCCTCCCTTGGTAGAACACCAATGTCTTCCTCATCCCCACTAGGGCGCCTCGTCGTGCCACCACCCTATCCTTCCCGGTCGCCTTCCAGTATCCCGACACAGTAGCTCGGTTCGTGCGCTGCCCCGTCGCGTATTTCCGATCCTTTAGGCTATAGAAATACCATTCCTTGCCGCCCACCGATGCAGTCACTGATAAGAAACGAAAGATAGTATAAAGATACCAACATGATAAAGAAAGATATTATCAGAAGTAGTAGCCGCTAAGCTATCAAACTGGTCCCACAAATAAACGACGGCAAAGCCCTAAAAAAGCTTGAGGTACCACAACGGGGGTTTCTCCATCATGTGTTCTATCCTTTTGACGGTGACATTGACACGTTTCGATAAAACCGCGCATCCAAGAGACGGAACAGACCACGTCGATCTCATCGACCCTCCCCCCACCTTCTTTTTTTTGTCACAACTGGCCCCTTTTAATGGAAGTCGGCTTATTTACCACTAGAAATAATCGATGAGCAAGTGGTAGAACTAGAGGTTAGAGGGAGACATGCCATCCTAGATGTATCAATCAAGACGTGTATGGCCCATGCTGATCCTCTGCAGTGGAGCCCACGAGCATGCAAGATGGGATTGTGCAGTTTGTCGGGATTAGACAGGGAGAGGGCACGCGTCCCAGGGTGACGTCATAATTGGTCCGGTAATACTGGCTTAATAAATTAAGTACGATCCGTTAATAAACTGTACAGGTGTCGTGGTGTAGTTGGTCTAGCACGTCGGCTTTACACGCTGAAGATCTCCGGTTCGAACCCGGACGATGCCACAATTTTTTTGTGCTCCTTTTTTAACCTAAATAGGTGATGATGACGTCATACCATATATGCTTGTTGCATTAACACAATCGAAAGGTGTCGTGGTGTAGTTGGTCTAGCACGTCAGTTTCACACGCTGAAGATCTCCGGTTCAAATCCGGACGACGCCAAATTCTTTTTTGCTGGGTTGTTTATTCTAGAATTACTATTACTGTTTTTCATTTCCCTTTTTCCCACTGAACTTTGAAAAAACAATTGCCTACTGAACTTGGTAATGGTGATGGTAGATTGTGCAGCAGTAATTTAAAGGCTGAAATTATATTTTTTCCCATAAAGTAGTGCATACATTTAAATTGTGAATTTTCACAAAAAAAAGATTTAAAGGATAGACTTTGGAAATAAAATAAATAGCAACAGAAGGAATGTTGAACCACATGTGAACTAAGTAGATCTTTAAAATTTTCCTCACATCGTCTCACCATCTTTTTTTTCCGGAACAAGCATTATTTGTCTTGTCTACAACACATTATGGTTGATCTATATATTTAGAAGACAGAAATTGTATGCATAAATATAGCGTGTAATTACTAAGATCTATATATTTAGAAGGCCTGAAATTTCAGTACCAGCCTTGGAGTAAATGGAAGATCCCTGCTCTATATGCACTTTTTTCATGAATTCTTATTGGAACACAACGATACAAATTATCGCAAAATATATAGGTGTGTATAAATAATAGTTTCTGCATATTACCCCCTAGCTAGATCAAAGGTTTCTATTCTTATATGCATAAAAGTATAACATGGTGCTCAGCATGCGCGTCGCTAGCTAGAGATCATACATTGACCAAGGGGGACACGAAATAATAGTTTCTGCACAATACACCAAATTAGATAGGATAAGTTACTAAAAATATACGCACGTAAGCTTAGAGATCATTTTTTCTTTCACATAATATAGAAGATAAAGAAAACTACATATGCATCTGAAGGTGGGAAAATGATTTGGGGAGCTGGAATTGTGAAGGACAAGAAAAAGATTCTAGATTCGAGTTAACCACACTTTTTCTAGCAAAGTGGAATTGGTAAAGGCTATAACTCTTTCATTTTTGGAAGTCCCCCACTTGACATATTCCTCTATCAGAGCCTAACCAGAAAGCGACCCCCGTTTCAGACTGCCACTTCAAAGATCAAAGATCCTTTAAAAAAATATGCACGCGCATGATCAATCGATAAGATTGCAAATAGCTATGGAACATATAAGAAAAAATCACTAGCAGTTCCAGTTTATGGGCCAATTGCATGCCTACTAGAACTATTCTTCTGTGAAGCTTCAAAGAGTACTCCAAGTCAAGTATTAATAGTTAATTTTTCAAACTTCAAAGACGGTTTCCGGTTCCGAAAGTTTATAATAAATCAGATTCGCTTGGATTTCTATGAGGGAGAAAGAACTCCGAGCGTAGAAGAAACGCTGGAGTTTCTTTTTCATCTTGTCCTTGATAGAAATGAGATAAGACAAAAGGGTGCAGTTTAGTGTGCATGCTATATGTGCACAACACATTGCGGGCTTTGGCATGTTTCTTAGCACGGAAGCAACACCAACGGGGGGAAATAAAAGGAGAACAAAATCAAAGGGATGGAACGAAAAAAGTTGGATTGAACAGAAAAGGCCAAGAACGTTGCATGTGGGACACATTTTCTCTCTCCACCGTCCTCTCTCTCTCGCTCGATCGATATGCATCCATGCAAGATCGTACAAGGAATTCTTGATTGCGTCTAATTAATACTAGTCACTTCACATCGGTGCAAAGTAGAGAGAGAGAGAGAGAGAGAGAGAGAGAGAGAGAGAGAGACGTACCAGGGAGGTCCCATGGCTCGACCTTGTTGAGGTCGACGTCGACCATGGGCGGGCGGCGGCCGGAGAAGCCGACCTTGCCGGTGACCTTGGGCGCGAGGTAGTCGCAGATGAGCTCGTCGTCTCTCGGGTGGAACCGGAACCCCGGCGGCAGCTCCGTCTCCACCATGCTCAGGAAGCTCATCGACATCTCTCTCTCTCTATCTCTTTGCTGATGCGACGAGAGAGGAACACGCAGTAGAGAGAGAAACGGAACGGGGCAAGCAAGCAAGAGAGAGAGAGAGGGGGGTGGAGTTGTGCTTGTGTCATGAGTTCGCAACTTGTGAAGAAAGAGAGGTTTATAAGGTGGTTTAGGTGGTGGGTCTACCTCAAGCCTTTTCCTCTTCACCTATTATTCCTTTTTCTTTATTTCCATTTCGCCTTTTCTTTCCACAAATAAGAGGAGCAGCTTCCATGTCAGCACAAGAGACGACCGGCCACAAGCTAGCTCCACGCATATGCATATGCATATGCCACTAGCAACAGATTTTTTTTCTACATTTTTCTCTCAAAGTAATAAGAAATTGTTCTAAAAAAGAGGGGGCAAAAAGGAATATCATCTTGGATAAGTGGAACTGAAAAAGGCTGAATTGCTAGCTATCCAACACCAAAGATAACCAACTGGATCCACTTGTCAATGTGTGGCTATCCTAGCTAGTACTCCTTTCAGTAAAATGTTAAATGCCATTTCAGGAGGAAAACAAAAAAAAAAAATCTTTGTCAATCTTTAGGGCATACTATGAAGTAGCCTAGGCCCTAGCTAGTTTGTTTCTCTAGGAGAGCAAGACTTTCTGGTAAAGTAGAAGTTTCTTTTTGGTTTTGAACATGGATAAAGTCAAAGTTTCAAAACTTTGACTAATGATATATATATTTACGATTATTTAGATTTGATACTGAAAATTATACATGTATTTTTTTTTCTCAAAATGTACTTTCAATCTTTTATAAACATATTGTACAAAAATAATGATTAATTCGTGTTTACAAGACCGTGTTGATCTCCAAATTGACAGCACTTGCATTACCAGAGCGGGTACAGAATGGCACTTAATATGTTTTCTTAATTTAAACACTAGTGATATACCAAAATAAATCTAGCATGATAATCAGTCGTGGTTGTAATGCAATAAATTTTGTCCTACTTGATAGTTAAAACAGCACTAATAATAAGTCGAGGTGGTCTATGTGAGCTTAAACCATGTTTAGACGTAGTCATGCAAAGTACCTAATCCAAAGACTGGTATCAATTTTTACTGAAAATAGATTTTAAACCTTCTTTGAGCATGACTCCAAATATGCTGTGTGAAATACAAAGATATTGAGCTACAACCATGCATACTCTATGATGTGCTGAACACTAATAACATCTGGCATAAAAGGAACACTGATAATTAACCATCATCAGATAATTTGTTATCATATTGTGGTGACTTGCTCTTGCCTGTCTTTTGTCCCACTACTTGAGGTCAACTAATTTATGGTTGTTATATATGCGCGGTTCACCGTGGTGTTGCGTAAAATCAAGCAGAATGGATGACAAGTCGGATAAAAGGTAGGCTCTCCTATAAAAAAAGAGAGTAGAGATTGATGTTAGACAAAGTGCACGGTTCTATGGTTATTCTCATATCACATTTCCAGTCATTAGTTTTGTCTGTAGTTTGGACTTTGGAGCTTCATCAAATAAAAATTGCGGGAGCTCTAAGAAAAGCAGTTAGTCAAACTAGAAAACACCTATAAAAGGACAGGTTCTACCAGACAAGATTACCGTCTCCACGCAATGTCAAACGGAAACCTCCTCTGTTAGAATCTGAAATCCGTGGGCTTGGGTTAGGTCCACATCTTCGGCTCACCACATAGACCAAGAGGCCAGAGTGAGCAACGATTGATAAATTT